>NW_005367210.1:298633-356589 GCF_000412655.1 Myotis brandtii
AGGCGCACAGGCGCCCTGAGCGGAGAGAGCGCGGGGAGCGCCCGGGAGAGTTGCGCCAGAAGTATATAGAGCAAGTGCGTTCCGGAACAGATTTTGTCATTTACTTTGCTTTTCTTATTTGTAAAGTGATGCTGATAATAATGAGAGTACTAACTCAGTTATTGGGAAAGTGCTGAGAATACTACCACGCATATAGTACCTACTTCACAATGAAAAGCTCGTGTTTTTGCTTACAAGGATCTTACCTCCTATCTCACCTACCCACATGCTCCTGTCATCATACCTGGCGACTTCAGGCCTTGATCAGAACCATTCTATGTGGTTCCGCAGGCTGTTCACTGCACAGCGCCAGGAGGCGCCTTTCACAGACGATTATGTGACCAGTGTCCCCCTTGGAGCTGCACAAACCTGGCCACTCATCCAAGATGAACATGTCTTATCAGATCTTTGACCACTTTCTCATCTTCAATGACAGTGCTTTCTCTCCAGTTGGCCACGCATTCCCTCGGTCACACCCCTATTGTCGAGGCCAGAAACTGCCCCACACACCTCAAGTTCCCTCGATTCTGGTTGCGGGGTGACCCCTACCAAACTGCTCTTTATTCTCTCCAGACATCCAGCCCCCTGGGTTTACTCCTCGCCTCCCTTGCTTTCATGTTCAATTCAAATTCCATGGTCCATCTATCATTACAAGTCATTTTTAAAAAGGCCCTCTGGGTAGGTTTCACAAGCAGAAACGATTACTTTGAGGTTAATTTGATTTTTAAAACGAATATTCAATTTATTAAAATTAGAAATCCCCAAATCGAGTTTTCTTAATTTCAACGAACAAATTTTACAATTCCATTCATAAATCTAGTCATTTTAACAATCACATCATTGGTCACATTAATAAACTTGATTAAATTCCTTTTGAAGATTTGACATTGCACTTATAAATTTAATAATTCACTTTTCTTTTTAAGTATCACAATTTTCTAACAAAGCCTTTTGGGATTTTATGTAATTCTTGTGAATGAAATAAACTTATATGTTAAGTCATGAGTTCTTTTAAATGTATCAATACAAATTTAATAAGACTTCGACTTAAAATCACAAGTCAAATCTATTATTCAAATATGTTTGTAATCAGTACAAGAATCTGTTAGAATTTCCAAAATTATCTTAAATATTACAAGAATTTAAAGCATCACATTTTTGCATAGATTGCTTAATGCAAAAAATATTAGCACTGCGAGTTTAAAACATTTCTAGTTGTGATTCTAAATTGTAGTTGAGGTTAAAAGATGCGTATTGTCCTAAAGCAGCAGTTCTCAACCTGTGGGTCGAGACCCCTTTCGTGGTTGAATGACCCTTTCACAGGGGTCGCCTAAGACCATCGGAAAACACATATATAATTACATATTGTTTTGTGATTTATCACTATGCTTTAATTATGTTCAATTTGTAACAATGAAAATACATCCTGCATATCAGATATTTACATTATGATTCATAACAGTAGCAAAATTACAGTTATGAAGTAGCAATGAAAATAATTTTATGGTTGGGGGTCACCACAACATGAGGAACTGTATTAAAGGGTTGCGGCATTAGGAAGGTTGAGAACCACTGTCCTAAAGAATTGTCGTTCCAATTTGGGAGTAATATACTCAAGCAATTTGGGGTATTTCTTTGTTACTGTGCTGGCCAGTGAATTCTTGTCTATAGTAATGATGGGACAAGGATCTGCTCTCCTCCCCATCATCACAATTCTAGGGCTAAGCAATATGTTGTTATTGTGAGGCTTGGGCCAGCTCTCATTCTCTGTAACACAAGAAGGTGACTGGCTCTCAGGGAAAAGAGAGAGGGTCAAGCAACTGCCAGATGCTTAGCAAGATGAATGGAGATAACCAATTCCTGTCCCAGGCTGATACCCACCTTGTGTGCAGCACATTGTCTAATTGCAGTTCATTACCATGGAACTCTATATGTCAGCATGATCAATCATTTTGCCTCATAATTCCTAATGCTCATTCTCTTTGAAAGGAGATCTAGGTGGCAAATGAGAATTGTTTAAAATAATGAATTACCATTTATTTATATAAAATGTATATTAAAAAATGATTTCAGAGAGAGGAAGAGAAACACCAATGATGAGAATCATTAGTCGTCTGCCTCCTGTTACACCACCTACTGGGGATTGAGCCTGCAAACCGGAGCATGTGCCCTGACGGGGAATAGAACAGTGACCTCCTGGTTCATGAGTCAGTGCTCAAACACTGAGCCACACTGGCCGGGTGAGATGGGAATTTTAAAGCCTTCCTGAATCAACAGAAATGAGCGTACTCAAGCATTGTGATGGTCATTTCCATTGCTGTTACATGAGCTTGGAGCCTGTAGGTAAGCCAGAGCCTGCTGGGCCGGTCTGCCATGGGGCCAAGGACACCAGGAAGCACATGTATCTTGGAAGATCCCAAATCACAAACATGTCGATTACTGAACCCATTTGTTTGCTCAACAAATATTCATGGACCTTAACCAGTCCAGGCCAGTGCTAGGACCTAACATAATGAAGCTTTCTTCTCTGCCTTCCTGGACAGCTCAGGTTAGGGAGATGGCCTCTTCAACTATAAAAGGTGAAAAGTTCAAGGTTGTAGAAGCCCAAATCACACAGAGGGGTGATGAAGGATTTCTAAGCTTTTATAGAGGGTTGGGTAGCAGTCAGTCAGTTGGTGTAGGGAAGAGCATTTTAGCTGAGAAAATAGCACAGGCACTATCATGAAGCTAAGAGAAAGCAAACCAGCCTAGAAACTGTGCTTTAGTGTTCTTACAGCACAGTATAAGAGAAAGTGGACTCTGACACCAGTGAGGGCAGAGACGTGTGCTGGAGCAGGTCAGGCGGGATTGCTCGGGAGTTTGGACGGGATGAAGTCAGCAGGGTGGAATTAAATATTTTTAGCACTGAATGTGGTCTTTGATGTCACCTACTTTAATCTTCATTTCCAGTATAAGAGTCACCTTTACTTATCCATATGTTTATGGAATACCAAACCCGTGCCAGTCTGTGACATATCCTCTTCCCCTTGAGTGTGGGCAGCACTTGTGAATATGATGGGATTTTACTCTTGTGATTAGGTGATGTTATAAGACAAAGACGAAGGGATTCTGCAGATAAAACCAGGATCCCTAAAAAGGGAGTTTGACCTGGGTGGACCTAATCAGATGATTCATTTAAAAGAAGTTGGGGGCCTTCTCTGAAGAAATTCAAAGCAGCGATTCTCCTATTGCTTTTTAAGAAATGAACTTCCATGTTGTGGAGAAGGCCAAACAGCGTATAGCAGGCAGCTTCTAGGAGTGGAGGGCCTCAGTCCTATACCAAAAGAAACTAAATTTGGCCAACAGTAAGTTTGGAAGAGGGCATGGAGCCTCAGTTGAGATCACAGCCTTGCCTGACTTGATTTTAGCCTGGTGAGACCTGAGTAAAGGACCTGTCTAACCCACACTTGGATACCTGCACTGCAAAACCAAGATAATTAAATTTGTGGTATTTTATTACACAGCAAGCGACTGAAAAATCTCACCCCAAAAAAGCCCAGGCAAAGATTTATTGGCTCATGTAACTGAAGTTTTTGCCCTTCTGCATCCCCTATCTCCACCTCTCAGCTACCCACCTCTTCATGTTGACTGAATTACAACCCCACAAAGCCTTTGGGGTCTTAATACGACCCTGACAGCCTGGTCTCACCATACAGTACTTTCTACATCAGACTGAATACCTTAAATTCTTTGTCTCAGCATTTCTAAGAGTGTTTGTCTTACTGCCACCTGCCTAGACTGAACCATTCGCTGTAGTCACCATGTGGCCATTGGTTAGGGCTCAATCTTTTTTTTTTTTAAATATATTTTATTGATTTTTTACAGAGAGGAAGGGAGAGAGATAGAGAGTTAGAAGCATCGATGGGAGAGAAACATCGATCAGCTGCCTCCTGCACACTCCCTACTGGGGATGTGCCCGCAACCAAGGTACATGCCTTTGACCGGAATTGAACCTGTGACCCTTCAGTCCACAGGCCGATGCTCTGTCCACTGAGCCAAACCAGTCAGGGCATTAGGGCTCAATCTTATGCTCTACCATTGAGCCAGGGATGGAGCCTTGTAGGTGAAAGATTTTAATGATTGCCCTAGGATTTACAACACGCATCTTTAATCAATTTGCCTTTGACAGTAGATTCCCATTTCCTTCCTTCTAGTCTTCATGTTATTATCATACTTTTATTTTCTTCTAAAATCCCTTTTCCCCATCTCCTACTATTGCTTTCCCCACCCCACACTTGCAGACAACCACTTAACTATGTTTTGTGGCTATAGTTTGAATTTTCTAGAATTTTAAATGGATGGAATTATACAGAATGTAGTCTTTTTGGTATGGCTTTCAGTCAACAAAATTATTTTAAGACTAATCCATGTTGCTGCATGTATCAAGTTTATTTCTTTTTATTGCTCAACATTTCATCGTATGGTTTTACAATTCGTTTATCCATATGCTATAAACACACAATTCATTGCTAATATTTTTGCTTTAGACCAGGGGTTAGCAAAGGATGGTCCATTCACAAACCAAAACCAGCCCGCTGCTTGACATTCTATGGCCTTTTACAATTTTAAATGAAGAGAAAAAAATCAAAAGATTAGTGGCACATAAAATATGAAATTTAAATCTCAGTCCAAAAATAAAGTTTTATTGAAACAGCCATGCTCATTTGCCTGTTGCCTAAGACTGCTTTTATTTATGCTACAACAGTAGAGTGGTTGCAGTAGAGATCATGACCTGCAAAACCTAGAATACTTATCTGTTCCTTTTTTTTTTTTTGATGATGAAAAATACATTTATTTTTTAATGTATACATGTACACTGATAGTCCGACAGAAAACTTTATGACTCTGTTTGATATTATCAATGGGACTTTTGCTGCTGCATCACTGATGACAGAGATTTTACATCAGGTTTATATTTCGTGACCTTCAGAGATATGCATGAGCTACTACTTTCATCCGTCAGGCTACTCCTATTACGAGACTTAACAAAATTCATCACTGAGAACAAAGATTCACAAGCGTATGTGGATGAAACCAAAACACTGGTCGGATCTAGGAAGGCAGGGAGAGTTAAGGCAGAGGCATAGAAATTGCTCTTCCCCTCTCATCAATCCATGTCTATGGTGTTTAAGATAACTTGTTATGTAAAATTATTGATCTAAGATGCACCTACACTGAATTTATCTGAAAAATAAAAAAGTCAATATTAAGAAAAAAATTGTAAATGGAAGATTATAAGTGAGGGTTTCACGTGCCAGCAAAAGTTACTGGTGTGCCATGGGTTGCCCACCCCTGTGCTAGGGACATGGGTTCAAATCTGCTGACTAGCGTGCTAACCCGAGCGGATTATGTGATCTTTCTGGATCTCAATCTCATTTGTGAAGCAGTGGGTAGTAAGTAAGCCGGCCTGCTCTGCGTTTGTGAGAAGCACCTAGCCTGGTCCATAGGAAATCTAGGAGCCTGCTATCATCATCAGCCTCATATGCGTTACTGATCTAATACCTCTTCACCCTAAAGCTCACACCTTCCAGCTTTTGGGAGCCCTCCCAATGCTGGGGAAGGGGGCGGGACGCTCTTTTCACCCTGGGACCTCTCATGGGATCTCGGCACAGAGCGCCCCCATCAAAGCCATCGTTGCACCCAACAGCGCCTGCGTGCAGGTCCTTCTTATCTGTTCCTTTACAGAAAGTTTGCCCACTTCATACTTTAGACTTCAGTTAAAGGTAATTAAAAATTTTCATTTAGTCCACTCCCAGTATTCTTTTTTTAATCCTCACCTGAGGACATTTTTTTCCATTGATTTTTAGGGAGAGTAGGAGAGGGTAAGACAGAACATCAATGTGAGAGAAACACGTCATTGGATGCCTCCTGCATGAGCCCTGACCAGGGCCTGGACTGGGGTGGAGCCTGCAACCAAGGTACATGCCCTTGACTGGAATTGAACCCAGGACCCTTTGGTCTGTAGGCCAATGCTCTATCCACTGAGCCAAACTGGCTAGGGCCCACTTTCAGTATTCTTAATTTTGTTGTATAGATCTAAATTTGTCTGATATCATATTCCTTATGCCTGGAGAACTTCCTTTAGTATTTCTTATAGGTCTTCTGGCAATCTATTTCCTGTTTTTATCTGAGAAAGGCTTTATTTTTCCTTTTTTGAAAGTTATTTGTACTGCGCATAGGATTCTGGGTTTGTTTTTTTCTCTCAGCATTAAAGCCATTCCATCGTCTTCTAGCTTGAATGGTGTCTGGTAATTCTTAAGTATCCTCTGTATGTGCCACTTTATTCCCTGGGTTGCCTGTTAAGATTTTCTGTGTAAGCATTTTGAACATGATATGCCTTTTGTGTATAAATTTATTCTGCTTGGTGTTGAGTTTCTTGGATCTATGGTATGGTGTCTGTCAATTTTGGAAAATACCCAAATTTATTCCTCCAAAATTTTTTTTGCCCACGTTATTTCATTTGGCCTCTTGTACTCCAGCAATCCACAAGAGCATGCCTTCCAGTGGTTCTCAACCTTGGCTGCACATTAGAATCACCTGGGAATCTTTTTAAAATCCTGATTTCTGGGCCTCATCTTCCGGAAATTGTTTCTTTGTTATGGGGTGGGGCCACAACATCATCAGTAACAAGAAACAGAATTTCCGGAGGATGAGGCCCAGAAATCAGGATTTTAAAAAGATTCCCAGGTGATTCTAATGTGCAGCCAAGGCCGAGAACCACTGCTTTACACCAAAAGGCTGCAGGTTTGATCCCCAGTTGGGTTGTGTAGGGGAGGCAAATGATCAATGTTTCTCTCTCCGCCCCCTTCCTCTTCCTCTAAGGATTAGTAAAAACATAACCTTGGTGAGGATTAAAAAAGAAAAAAGATCATGCCTTGGGTAGCTGCTGCAACTTCAGCATGGGACTCAGAAGGAGCCGCCCCCACATGGAACAAACCTGAATCCAATCAACATAGTTGCTCAGCCCAGCCAATCCTCAACCTGAAGTAGAGCTGCTTGGCTGAGCCTAGTTTAGATCAGTTGAACCTAGATCTGCTGACCTAGAAATTTCTGTGAGGATAAACATTTTTGTTCAAAGGACCACAGAGCAAAAGCAAGAGAAAGAAAAAAGTTTATCTGCATTGGCTGGCTAGAAACCTGAACAGGATTCCTGGCAGCACAGGTATGCAAAAGCATTCCAGGAAGCAGAACTAAGCCCGGCGAAATGGGTTCAAATCTCAGGTGCTGGCCCTGGCAGGTTGAATTGCTAAGGGTGGGCCTCTTCTTAGCCAGCTCCAGCAGCCCCCACTCTGGGAAGGACTCCCTGACTATTTTCCCTTCCCTAAGAGCTCAGGACTCCTTTCTCCTACTGTTTTTCTGTGACATCTATCTTAACCTCAACCCCAAGGCAACTACAATTAATATTTTGTTTTCTTCCAATCCTTTCTTTCTAGCAACAGCCCTTTCAAGTGCCAGGGGATTGTTTCAGTTTCCACCTTGAAAGGCCCAGAGGTTGTCTCCTATCTCCCTGGGGGCATTCTAACCCTATCCCCAAAGGCTCATCTGTTTGCAAGCCTGGTGTCTTAGGGGCCACTGTGACTTCAACATCCACTTACCTTCAGGATGAACTCTGAATTTGTTTCTGTCACCCAGGAATTTCCATTTCTTTCCTTGAAATTGGCTATTTATTTGAAAGTAAATTATGTTAATTTTAGTCAGCATCTTCAATATTTGGAGCAGGAGTTAGCTGACTACAATTTTTGACTGGGCAATCTGATTTTTAACCCTGGGGTGTTTTTTTTTTTACACAGATGAAATGATTCCTCATACACAATTTCATTTCCTGCTTTTGCATTTGAAAAGCACACATTACTCCACAGGATTGAGTCTCATGGACAACAACAACAGTTTGTTGAAAGGCATCTTACAGGTGAGTACATAAGGAACCCTGGGTTGAGAAGCTGAGTGGGTGAATGAGAAACAGAATGAGGTATACATGAGATGTGGAGAGCTGTGGCTATTTGGATTCCTTCATAGAACTGCTCAATACACAGAAGCAAGGTCCTGCCTTTCTAGTTAAGCCTACAAATGTTTGACTCTGACTCACAGGGTGGGATCAGGGAACCACTTACCAGCCGTTGTTGCTTTTCCTTTTCAGAAGAGCCAAGAAAACACTGCCAAAGCAGGTGATGTAAGAATGAAGCTGACTCAGAAATACCCAATCGCCTTAGGAACTTCTCCAATAAACAGACTGGCCATCCTATAAACTCCCATATAGAGGTACCTGGGGAGAGCTTCTTACAGTAAGGCCAGTAAGAATCCCTGGTGAATATAGCCACAGAGAGGCAAATCCAGATAGCAGTTTGCTATAGTGCAAGAATATTTGGCTTTTAGTAGAAAATTTAAAAACTCAGAGGAGACAGATAGAATCTTAGAGGGAAATCGTAGAGGGTGGGAACAAGGCAATTCAAATTAGATCCTTGACCTGCATCTGTTGAGAACCTGTCATGTTTAACGTATGCATATTTTCCCTTTCTAGCATAAGACACTTTACAGCCACGAATAAAAAAGTATAGCATCTCTTTAGATGTGGCATCATTTTCTGTGCATAATCTGGTCAGGATCATTGTTTAGCCTCCAGTCACTTATAATTTCACCAACCACTCATTAAAGAAACCTTTTCTTATGTTAATTCAGTCTGGGGTTTGTGGCTTATAATTACACTTGCAAGCCTCAGGTCAAGTTTCTACTGACCTTGAGATGCTCTTTATGCAACAGTACTTTTATTAACTTTTTGTGTGGTGGGGAAGGGTAAGGTGGAGGTGAGAACAGAGGATGAAATTACCATTTATTGAGCATCTATTATGAGTCTGGTGTGGTGCTAAGCATTGTCCTTGTGCTACTCTAGTCAATCATCTTCAATACTGAGGGATAGTGGCCCACTTTAAAGAAAAAAAAGGTTTTATAATTAAGCACAGATTAGTAAGACATACAAGATCATCAGGGAGTTTATATGCAGGTGAGGAGATAGACAATAAATAAATCAACAAAATAATACCATAAAAGTGCAGGTGTTTAAAAAAAAAAAGAAAAAGTGCAGGTGTTGCCCTGGCTGGTGTGACTCAGTGGTTAGAGTACTGACCCTCATACCAAAGGGTCTTGGTCAAGGGCATGTATCTGGGTTGTAGGTTCAAACCCCGGTCCCAGTTGGGACTGGTGTGGGAGGCAAACAATGGATGTGTCTGTCTGTCTGTCTCTCTCTCTCTGTCTTCTTTCTCTTCCCTCCCTTCCACTGACACTAAAAAGCCATGGAAAAAATACCCTTGGGTGAGGTTAAGAAAAAGGGCAATGGGATAGTGGTAGTAAAGGCAGTGGGAGGAGCAGGGAGACACTTAAGATAGGGTGGAGCATCAGCTGACATTAAGGTTTTCAGACCCATTTTGAGGAGGGAACTAGGGACTACTTTATTTCAAAGCCTTTGGCTAACTTTTTCCTTAAGGAGGAAAAGGCCCTGGAAGACAGCCTTTCTAGCATGCATGTCACCGATTATAGGCTACCAAACTTATTTGGCCTACCGCCCCCTTTCCAGAAAAATATTACTCAGCCCCTGGAAATTAAATTTTTTAAAATTTTAATAGCAGTTACTCATCGCCCCCAAATGCACCTGTGGCCATCACCGCCCCCCTGGATCGCTGCAGCGCCCACCGGGGGGCGGTAGCGCCCACTTTGGGAATCACTGGGCTATACAGTTCCTAAAGCTGAGGCACAGGGAGGAGGAATTACCAGTAGGGAGGCAGATAAAGACTAATGATTAAACAACTACTCAAACCCAACTCTAGTCTTAGGAGAGAATTTGCTGGTGGGAATCTTTAGGCAGTTATGACAAAACTAGATTTTTCAAGAGATGCTCAAACAGTCAGTATTAATTATAACCACACTTGACAACAGGTGAAACAAGATGAAATTTAAAGATCGAGAGAAAATTAACATTCCCAAGTATGTCAACCAATCTCCAATTTTCTGCACTACTTTAAGGCTATAATAATTAGCCATACCCTGAAAATCTAATTTTACAAAATATACTCCTGTCTCTAACAGGCCCACTCTAACAATTTATCTTCCTATATTTATCATGTATAAAATTGGAATGTTAGAAAGTAAAGTTCATGTTAGACATTTCAGTTTCAAGATATTACACAATGACTACTTTATTTAAAACACACTTCTCAACTCCAAATATTGATAAGATGTAGATGCCATAAGATAGTATGCAGTGAAGATTTAAAGGAAACTAATTTTTAAAAACTGTAAATGAGAAAGAATAAAAGGCAATTCAAGTATATACTTTTGTAAAATTTACTTATTTGGCATTGATAAGTAAGTAAAACCCAGTTTCATCTCTTTTACCAGCCCTCTTGATAGTTTTGATCGGAGCTGCCAAGTATGTGCTCACCAGCACACCTTCATTCCAGGCACTGAGACTTTGCCAAATTGTCTGCGGGACTGGGGTAATCACCTTCCACAGGGCTTATTGCCATTCATTGAACACTGGTCTTTTCTGCTGTGAACAAGCTGTCTCCATGGACCTTTTCACTTAAGAATCATTCAAACTTTCTAAAATCAATGTCAGAGCTGAAAAGGAACTCAGAAGACAACTCACATAGTCTCCTCCTGACTGAACACACACAGAGGTCTGGAGAGTTCCAGAGGAGATTGTATAGTGAAATTACTAGCAAAGTCAGGACCAAGGACTAATCCTCCATAACAGGGGGTCAAGGAAACTAGGTTTATCAAGGGCCTAATAGGTGCATTAATACTTGACATTTACACTGATTCAATTCCAAGGAAGCAGTGGCCCCATTTTATAGATGATGAAACCGATTCAGAAGTTAAGTAATTTGCCAAGTAGCCAAGTGCGTGACAAGGGCAGGAATGAAACCAGTCCTGTTTAGCAACATCACACTCTCTTTCACTGTATCTCAATGTCAAAAACTCCCAGACTTTAGTGCTCCTCAACCAATCTTAAGTCATCCCACTTCACATCCCTATAAACTCAATATTAAATTCAAAGTTACGTGAGAACTAAGCCATCTATCACATACGGTGTCGGTTGGAGAAGCATACTGCTCAGGCTGTAGGGACATTTCATTTGTTTAAATGTTTTTATTAAAAAAAAATTTAAAGACCTTCATGGCACAACTTCTTCCCAGCACAGTTATGTTTTAGTTATACCAATTACAATACAATTACAACCAATAAATCAAGGGGGAGAGGGGGAACTTCTGACTTAAAACTTTAAAAAAAAAAAGGGGGGGGGGGAGAGGGGGAAGCCCACTTCAAACAAAGTTAAAAAAAATACTAAAAAACCTTTTAGAGTAATTGCCAACACAACTGTCTTATATTGGCATTCCATCTCCTGCAATCTGATCAATGCAGACACAGGTAGTGCTGAGAAATAAAGTGTCCCAATACAAGGTATACAGATGAGGTAATTTACAACAAAGAAGTTGTTACTCTGTAAACCCTTGCCCCCTCACTCACCCAATTGGGTCTTTTTTTCATGCTTTTGCAGTGACTCCTTAATTAGCATTTTAAAAAGTTTGTTTCTTTTAAAAGGCTCTTGGGTGGCATTTCAGAGTCCTCTCCATTTACCTTCAGTTTCTTGCAAGGTCTGATGCGTGTTAGGAGGTTCAGCTGTCTGCAGCTCCTCACATCAGCCTCTGCTACACCTAGATTCTCTGAGCTACAAGGGTAGGATGTGAAGTCTTGATTTACAACAACCCTCCTCCCCACCTAAAAAGAAAGAATTTATTAGTCATAGTGTCCTGTTCAAATCACAATCCAGTGCAAACGTAATCACAAATTGCATCTCTGGCACATCCGGTGCTTTTAGCTTCTGCACAAATTCAACATGGTAACCCACACAGCATTCTAGGGCATAAAAGGGTCAAGAACAATAAATATCCACTGTAAGTGGCCACAAGAAAGAAAACCACCTGCCACACAGAGTGTTCTCCCTGTGGTTGAGAAGCATTACAAAAGGAGGCTTTAGCTTTCTCTAAAGTTCATCATTATACTCACTAAAGCCATCACCTTGATAAAGTAAGTTACTAGAGCCAATTTAGGTTACAAAGTTAGATAAGTTCATTAGATTCAACTCCTCAAATAATTACATTTATCTATGACGCCCAGATGAGAAAGGCTTATGAATCTATAAAGGTAGGAGAATGGGGAACTAAGATTTTAGGCCTTAAAACATGTTGGAAGAATTTTTCCTAGTCCCCACAAGCAGCTACTGTAATTAAATTAACAGAAGATACAGAGCTGATGGTTTTGCTATTGTGCTTAAAAAACTAGGCTTCCTCAGTGAAGCACCTGATAAACTTAGGTGGTTGGATTACAGTGGAAAATCCACTTTACATACACACAAACACACAAAACTGGCGACTTTTCCATCCCCAATCCCTGCACTGCTGAGACACAAAGTGAATTTTATGGCAAAGGATCCTTAATCCCCAGAGACGCTTTGGCTTGTGGTGCTTTTTTAAGGCCTCTCTGCCCTGCCCGGTACCATGGGTCAAATGAGGGGTGTATAAAAATGGTGGCCTTAGGAAGCCTCCACGGTACAGGGCTGCAGGCCCCTCAGATGTGAACGTGAGACACCCACCCAGCGAGACCTTTACACAGGGAACTTAAATCTAACCTTGATAAATAAAACCAAACGTTTATTTACACCAAAGAATTCCAACACTGGATCTTTCACATATGAAGGACAAAGTATTATATATATACACACAGCAAAGGGTGGCAGGGCTGTAACAAGAGTTTATAGTTTTCCCACAATTACAGGTCTACCATTTCAGTTTCACTGGAGACAGTGGTTCTGCTCCTACCTCTCAGATACATTTACAAGATTGAGGGGCAGGCCTTCTCACTGAATGGCATGTGAAGAAAGGGGAAAATAAGGAAAGAAGGTGGAAAGCTTAAAATGAAAGTGTGGCCACATCTCCCATTAGCTCTTAAAGCGTTCTTAACATAAAACCTATATAGACAATGTTTTTTTTTCTTTTGTAAAAAGCAATAAATTATACCCAGTAGCTAAATGAATTCAAAATGGCCAAGTCTCCTTCCAACTATAGAGTATGCTGGGAGACGAGAGGGGAGAGGACCAAGGTAAAGAGCCTGGGAGGGAAGGTTATTGAAGTTTTAAACTAAACTTATAAGTGAGTTGGATTTAGGGTCAGGTCAATAAGACATGATTCAGACTGAACAGAAATTTTCAGGACCTGTCAGCACTTTGGGTAGATTTTTCAGCATCTCAATGTAACTATAATTAAGACATATTTCCACTAGATTCACCAGGATAACCCCACTGAAGCACTTTGGGAATAAAGTGATGTAAATGACGAGCAGTACACTGCTTTTATAGGTTGGGTCCTCCCTCCTTCCTTCCCACCTCCCTTGAAGAAGCTACATTTTTGTAATCTCTGGAAAAGAGCATGAGATACAAGCCCCCTGCCCCAAAGTGTGGGATGGTGGGTGAACAATGGCATGGGAAGAAATCTCCACCCAAATGCAGCAGCAGGAATTGAGGCTGGTTTGTCTTTGTTTTTTAGTGATGAGGAACTGAATTTGGAAGGGGAGAAAAAAAATTGTCTGTGAAATATTCCACTTGCAGGTAATTTTTCAGGGAATCCCCTGAGTTATGAAAAGTTCGAGTTTAAAAAAAGAAAGAAAGAAAAAAAAAAGAAAATCAGCCTATTATAATTCTTTTTTTATGACTGAACTACTATAAATCCACAAGCAACGGTTCAGACACGGTGCTTCTTAAGTATTTCACCCTCCCCGCCAGGCGCAAGCTGCATCAAGGAGAGAGTGGACTCCCCCACCTCTGCTCAGGCCTCAGGAGACAGAAGGGGCCTTTATTGCTGAGCGCCAGCGGCAGCCGGAACAGGCATCCCGAGGGGGTTGGCAGCAGCAATCACTGGTGAGCCTGCCAGAGGTCCGAGGGGTGAAGGGGTTGGCACTGAAGAAATCCCTGAAAGAAACAGATGAGGGTAAGTCAGAGACACCAACCATGGACATCTTAGTCACCAGTTTTCCATAGCCCCTATCTCAAAAGTGACACACAAATAATTCTCTTGGTCTGTTCGATACTTCTATGTCTCTGGATCTATTTTTGTTTATCAGTTTATGTTGTTCATTATATTCCACACACAAAAAAATTCTCTTTATTAAAGGCATCTCCTTTGCCAGATTTTTACAAATTAAACTGATTTCAAATTAAGTCCTCACAAATTAAAATGGCAAGTTCTAATTAATTTAGGAGGTAAAGAAATCCATGCTTGGAGAGTTTAAGCAGTTTGACCAAAGGTAAACAGCTAGTAAAGTTGGCAACTATGCTTGGGTTCCAACCCAGGCCTCTCTATGGCAGCACTGTGCAAATTTCCTGTTCTATAACCTGTGCTAAACTAGTGGCCACTAACCACATTTAGCTACTGAGCACTTGAAATGTGGCTAGTGTAACTACGAAACTGTTTTTTTGTTTTGTTTTTTAACATTTATTAAATTTTGCTTAATTTAAATAGCCACCTGTGGCTAGTCACCACCATACTGAACAGCAGAGGGCTAGAGTAAAAACTCATGTGCTTATATCACACTGCCAGCTAAAATTTCAAAAAAAAGTTATTTTTAGTGGGGAAAGGAGCACTTCCCACCTCTAAGCTAAAACATTATTTGAGGAAGTTCAAAAGAATATACAGTGAATAAATCTCCCCTGCCCTGTCACTATGGCACCATTTCTAGGGTATATCCTTCTAGAAATATTTTATGCATATACATGAACACAATTTTATCAGAATATTCATATGGATACCATATATAGAAATGTGATTATATACTTTTGCCCACTCCTGGTCTTGGACATGGCTCTGCACCTTGCTTATTTTATTTTCACATTATCTTGGAGTTGGAGCTAGAAAAGAACACGAAACACTCATTCTTTTCTCTGGCTGCATAGCATTCCACTGAATGGATGTCCCATAATTCATTTAACAGTTCCCTACTGAGAGCTGTTTTCAATATCTTGCTATTACAAATAAGGCTACGACCTCGGACATGCATCATTTTGCACATAGGCAAGATTCCCAGGTGATAAATTCTAGAAGGCAGCTAGCTCATTAACAGTAATTCTTTGAGGGTGTCTGAGTAAAGGACCTCACTACAAGTGTACCCACGTGGATCTGCCTATATGTATAATTCTCACAATATGGGCCTATAATTTCTTTAGAATAATTGTGTACTCTATACAAAAACTTGCTCTAAATCGTAGTGACTCAACAATAAGGAAAAATAATTTCATATATTTACAATTTATTAGGTACATGGTAATTGCTTCGGGGGGGGGGGGGGGGAAGAAATCAAAGAACCATTCTTTTACTCATATACACCCCGTGTGCAAACCCCACATCTTCTCTCCCCAATTTCTTTTTTTTTTTTGGTTCCCACACCAGGAGTCGAATCTCCCCAATTTCTTAATCTTGTTTCTGAGGACCATGTCAACTACTGTCACTCTAAACTATGAGATAAAAGGATCACCTTTTATTTTTCATGGCTTGTTGGGACATTCATGTCCCTCTGACACACTTTGGGGATTCCTAGAAGAGCCTGTTGATAGCCTACTCAAAGTAGTGTCACTGAGGTATATCAGATGTCAAAAGCATCCTGAAGCCTAGTGGAGAGAGCTGCACAGGTTAGTATATCAATATCAATAAGGTAATCATAACAGAGAGAAGAGGAGGTTCACAAGAAATCAGGTCACAACAGGGACCAAATCAGGCCACAAAAACACAAATAAGGAAGAATAATTGACTTCTACTGCTTAAAAAAAAGAAAAGAAAAATTCACTAATGAACTGACCTGTCATCATATTGGCGCTGCTGACAGGCGTACTGCCTCCTGGCATGCTAGATGAGCCCATTCGAGCCTGGTCCTTCACAACAGTGTCTAGAAAAAGACAAAAATGTTAAGTTCTGTTATGCTTAACGATTACTAATGATCTTAAAGTAGTCACGTTCATGCTTTCAATCTTATTTATATTCCATATAATTCCCAGAAGAACTTAAGGTGGCAACTGCCTTGTCTTCACCATGAATTAGACAAGTAATAGAAAATAGAATTATCTTTCCTGTCAAACTAGTAAAGGCAACCTATAAGATTAAATGGTAGGAAGATGAGGTAATTATTCATGGTAGATCTAATTTAAAACAAAACTGAGCCTGTTAGGGTTTAATAAGATAATATAATCTAACCTAGCCTAGAGTGATATATTATCAGAGTGAAATGATCTTATTGCAGCCC
This sequence comes from Myotis brandtii, assembly GCF_000412655.1. NCBI lineage: Eukaryota > Metazoa > Chordata > Mammalia > Chiroptera > Vespertilionidae > Myotis > Myotis brandtii. The sequence continues at coordinate 315,050 of NW_005367210.1, forward strand.
ACAACTCAACTGGTTAAGCATGGTACCAAATAGGCCAAAGTTATATCTTGTGCAAATTAGTGCTATTACCATAGACTTCAGGTCATTCTGCTTCAGATACAGGAGACTGGGCAACCGCATAATCAGTTCACTACAAAACCACTCCAACACTCCAAGGAATAATCCAATGTTGAAGCTAACATCACAGTGGAGATGGAGTGGGTCTAATTGATATTTTCACCCAGGACAGCACAGTTAGCTATATCACAAACCTAAGTCAAGGTGTTCATACAGTTAAGATTTTGAAGCTTCCTTGGCTCTCCAATAAATTATAACCAGAGACAGGACAGATATAGGGCTATGTATATATATATATGTAAAAGCCTAAGCAACCATCCAACCGTCCAACCAGTAGCTATGACGTGCACTGACCACCAGGGGGCAGATGCTCAATGCAGGAGCTGCAAGCTGTGGTGACTTGGCAGCTCGGCTCTAGAGTGACACACCTGGAACCAGAGAGGAGGGAGCCTGATTCTGGGGTTCGTCACCAGAGAACCGTCCTCTCGCAATCTGGGACCCCTCAGGGGATGTTGGAGAGCCAGTTTTGGCCCGATCCCCACAGGCCAGGTGGATGGACCCCACCCGCCAGTGCAGGAATCCATGCACTGGGCCTCTAGTTCATTATTAGCTAACCTCTGAGAAGTGTCACTAACACAGTAAGAAAAGCAGTTTTTTTTAGGAACAATCATGTATTAAGTACTGTCAGACAAGAATCCTTCCAACAATTCTGTAAGACAGTTGCCATCACTGTCCTCATTTGAAGAAACCAAGGCTCACTGTGGGTGAAATAACTTTGCCACAGGCTAAGCAGAGCTGGGATTCCAACTCTCTTCTGGCGGGACCATGGGTCCACAGTTTTCTTCACAGCATATATTTTCCCTTGTCTTGTACAGTCTGCTGGGCAGGCCTGCACAGGCTCTATGGATTGAACAGTTGGACTCACAGAAATAGGGGTGTTCCATGGCTTCTCTTGCAGTGAGCCGTGACTGGTGGTCATATCGCAGGAGCTTGTCCAGGAAATCCAAGGCCTCAGGGCTGACAAGGTGCTGGTTTTCACTGTGGACAAAGCGTTCCCATCGCTTACGGGAGTGTCTGCAGAGCCAAAAGGGATAATAAGAAATGAACAAGGGGCAGAGAAGCCCAACATTTATTTCACTCCTAAATTTTCCTTAGTGACTAGGAGCCCAGCCACTAGCAAAAAGAAATCAAAACTCAAGAGAGCAGTTTTATAGCACTCTGTCACTGGGGAGACAACCAAGCTAACTGGAGAGACTGAAAACAGCAGTGTTGCACAAAAGAGAAATCTGGGTGCTCACAATTTTATAAACCATAATTCATGTTCCTTTACAATACTGAATACTTCTGCACAGCAAGGAGGGTCAGGTGCCTGGTCTCACCAGGCCTCTTTTCCATCCATCCCCTCACACATTCCTGGCATCTCTGCCTTTGCATCAGGAAAGTCCACCTCCTGGTAAGTGGTGAATGAATTAGTATTGTGCCTAGCCACTATTTTCAGAGTCTGTTCATTGTCTGTCTGCACATCAGTCTTGAAACATACATTTCCTATTACTATTTATTTCTCTTGCAGTGGTTCTCAACCTTCTGGCCCTTTAAATACAGTTCCTCATGTTGTGACCCAACCATAAAATTATTTTCGTTGCTATTGTTATGAATCGTAATGTAAATATTTGATATGCAGGATGGTCTTAGGCGACCCCTGTGAAAGGGTCGTTCGACCGCCAAAGGGGTCGCGACCCACAGGTTGAGAACCGCTGTAGAGGGTTTTGTCATTTGGAGAAGCTAAGTCAACTATAGCCCTTCTATTAGAATCTACATTTCATTACTTTTACAGGAATCCTCTGACAATAATCTCCACACCTGTCCTGTAAGTGAATTTGGGAAAACTGCCAGTCAATCCAGTGATTTTATCACAGAATCACCCAAGCAGCACCCTGTAGTACAGGACCAGTGATGCTTTAGCAGTGCTGGCAAAGAGGATGTAACTATTTTTTTAAAATAGTTTTAAAGAAATATATTTTATTGGTTTTTAGAGAGAGAAAGTGAGAGGGAGAGAAACATCAATGTGAGAACAAAACATCGATCAGCTGCCTCCTGCACGCCCCCCACTGGGGAATCAAGCCTGCAATCTGGTATGTGCCCTGACCAGTAATCAAACCGGCAACCTTTCAGTGCACAGGATGACGCCAAACCAACTGAGCCACATGGCCAGGGTCATAACTATTTTTTGATGCATAGATTTTGTTTTATGACTCACCTGCCCAAGATATCATTGAAACGTGGATCTAATTCAATGTTGTATTTGTCAATATAGTCATATAAATCTTCTGTCCCCAGAACCTTGGCTATCCTCACCAACTAGGATTGAAGAAAGACAAAAACCCACACAACAATCATGTTACAAGATTAAATCAACAAACAGCCATGATTGGATTAACAGCAAGGGATCATCGTGGCTACAAGATATGAACATACACTCAATTTACTTCAGATTTCTGTGTACCGTAGGAATAATTTCCACACAAAATTCTCTAAATCAGAACTCAATGTGATGGTGTAAAAAAAGAAAAAACAAACAATGATATAACCTGGTTCCTTTCCCTTGAAACGTCTCCCAGATGAAGTCTTATGTTTTTACCCTCACAACCCAGCTAAGGGTGTCACTTCTTTTGGGAAACTCCCCTTGTACACTCAGACCACTCACTTCCACAACTGCCTTTTGTACCTTGTCTACGTTTCTATTCTGACATTTATAACTGTAACTTATTTCCTTGTATGTTTGATTCCCTTACTAGACTATAAACTATTTGAGAGGCTGGACTAATCTTTTTCCTTAGTACTTTTAAAAATATGTTTTTATTGACTTTTTGTAGAAAGAGGAAGGGGAAGGGAGAGATAGAAACACCGATGAGAGAAACATTATTGATCAGCTGCCTCTTGCATGCCCCTGGGTTTGGATTGAGCCCCAAATCCAGCATGTGCCCTGACTGGAAATTGAATCAGTGACCTCTTAGTGCCTGGATGGACGCTCAACCACTCAGCCACACAGGCCAGGGCTAAACTAAACTTAAAAAAAAAAAAAAAAAAAAAAAAAAAAAAATAGTTTTAAAATAGAAACAAAGTAGTAACAAAACCGAAGAGATTCAATGGATAGAAATGTTATTGTTTCTGAGGGTTCTGCTGTCAGTGTTTTCTGATTTTGCTAAAGACCAAACTTTTAGTTGGAAGAAACAAGTCAAGTCACCTGCCTAAGGCTATGTACTCTAACTCTCTATCCCTCTCCCTTCCACTCTGTGAAAAATCAATAAAATATATTAAAAAAGAAAAAAGAAAGAAGTCTTCCCCAACCCCGCATGGCGCCTGATAAAGACTTGTTGATTTTAACTGATCTTCAAGGGGAAGTGGAGCTAGTTTAAAAAACATCATCTATATTTCTACTGACATACACCAACTCAATCCATATAAAGATACAAAAGGAGCCCTAGCTGGTTTGGCTCAGTGAATAGAGCGTCGGCCTGTGGACCAAAGGGTCCCAGGTTCGATTCCAGTCAAGGGCACATACCCAGGGTTACGGGTTCGGCCCCCAGTGGGGGGCGTGCAGGAGGCAGCCAATCAATGACTCTCTCTCATCATTAACGTTTCTATCTCTCTCCCTCTCTCTTCCTCTCTGAAATCAGTAAAAATATATTAAAAAAGAGACAAAAGGATCATAGAAATACCATATATAAATCAACATGTTGAAGAAAATATTCCCAACTTTAGTGAAAACTCACATTAAAGGATTCTAAGGTAATGTCCTATTTTACATGTATAATTTACAATGAAACAAGCAAACAAATCAAAAGACTAGGGGAAAAACTCAGTGATTTCAAAAGGCTAGAGTGAACGGTAGCTCCCAAAACACCAATATGAGAATCAATGTTGGGCTGACTGAATAAGCCATGAATTGAAAATTATTCTAGGGTCTCACTCTAAAAGATTGGGATGGGCATCTATATTTTAGCAAAATCCACCAGTTTCTACTAAGTAGCTAGATCTCATCATCACTAGGTTAGCCCAGTAAGTTGCCTAATGAGAACAACATGTATCACCTGATCATAATTGTCATGTCCATGAAAAAATGGCTCCTTCCGAAAAATCATACTTGCCAGCATACAGCCCAAACTCCACATATCCAAACTATAATCGTACATCTGCATTGAAGTTAAAAAAAAAGTAAGTTATAAATGAAATGATAAGAATAAATTATCTTGTACTTTCCAAATAAAAAATTACTATTTAAAAAAAATATCACTCCACTAAAATGTCCAAAAACCAATAACATCTTCATATACATTTTTCAATTTTTTCTTCTATGCATTTCCCCCCATTTTAAAACAATCTGTACATACTATCTTGAATTACCTTTTTCACTCACATAAAAACACCTCAAGTTGTTAGGCTCTGGAAACCATTTAATGTGTAACATTATTTTATTGCATAAATGTTTCAGAATTTAATCTTTAATTTCCCTATAATAGGATAATGTTTTGTTTAATAATACAAATAATTATAAATAATATCATAAAGAATATTTTTGGCCCTGGTCATGTTGCTCAGTTGGTTATAGCATCATCCTGATATGCCAAGGTTGTGGGTTCAATCCCCAGTCAGGGCACATATAAGAATCAATCACTGAGTGCATGAATAAGTGGAACAAAAATCAGTATTTCTCAAAAAAAAGCAATACTTTTTTTTTTAAAAGAAAGAATATTTTTATTCACAAAATGTTCAAACTCAGGGTTATATCCTCAAGATCCTAGAAAAATAATTTCTAGGACAGTTTTAACTTGTTTTTTTAAATATACATATATTTTATTGATTTTTACAGAGAGGAAGGGAGAGGGATAGAGTCAGAAACATCGAGGAGAGAGAAACACTGATCAGCTGCCTCCTGCACACTCCCCACTGGGGATGTGCCCGAAACCAAGGTACATGCCCTTGACCGGAATCGAACCTGGGACCCTTCAGTCTTCAGGCTGGCGCTCTATCCACTGAGCGAAACCGGCCAGGGCCAGTCTTAACTTTTTAAGGTATCTGATAACATCTGGGAGGACTGGGCACGAAAGGTACTACCAAGGATTTTGTTTCTGTGAGAAGAGGGCTTTTTTAGTAAAGGGAAGGTCTTTATATATAGAACTAGAAGCCTGGTGCACGAATTCATACACAGGCGGGGTCCAGCTGGCCCGCCCTGATTGGGGCCGATCAGGGGTGGGGCCGGCTAAGGCAGTGGTCGGCAAACTGCGGCTCTCGAGCCACATGCGGCTCTTTGGCCCCTTGAGTGTGGCTCTTCCACAAAACACCACGTGTGGGCGCACGCGTACAGTGCGATTGAAACTTTGCGGCACATACGCAGAAGTTGGTATTTTGTGGAAGAGCCACACTCAAGGGGCCAAAGAGCCACATGTGGCTCGAGAGCCAGTTTGCCAACTACTGGAAGGGGCCGCAGGTGGTTGGCCGGCTGGCCCCACTCCCTATCAGGCCGGTTGGCCAGCTGCAGTGGGCGTCATAGCTACCGGTGGTTCCAGTCATTCTGGTGTTCTGGTTGCTGGGTTTTTATATATATACTAGAGGCCTGGTGCACAAAAAATTGTGCACTCAGGGGGTCCCTCAGCCCGGCCTGTGCCCTCTCGCAGTCTGGAACCCCTCAGGGGATGACCACCTGCTGGCTTAGGCCCGCTCCCTGGGGGACTGGGCCTAAGCTAGCAGTCAGACATCCCTCTGGCAGCTTGGGAGCCCTCGGGGGATGTCCACTTGCCAGCGGGGAGCAGGCCTAAGCTGCAGTCGGACATCCTTAGCGCTGCTGAGGAGGCAGGAGAGGCTCCCGCGGGGAGCAGGCCTAGCTGCAGTCTGACATCCTTAGCACTGCTGAGGAGGCGGGAGAGGCTCCCACCACCACCGATGTGCTGGCAGCCATCAACCTGGCTTGTGGCTGAGCAGAGCTCCCCCTGTGGGAGCACACTGACCACCAGGGGGTAGCTCCTGCATTGGGCGTCTGCCCCCTGGTGGTCAGTGTGTGTCATAGTGACCAGTGATTCCCAGTCGCTCTGCTGTTAGGGTCAATTTGCATATTACCCTTTTATTATATAGGACAGAGGCCTGGTGCATGGGTGGGGGCCGGCTGGTTTGCCCTGAAGGGTGTCCCGGATCAGGGTGGGGGTCCCATTGGGGTGCCAGGCCAGCCTGGGTGAGGGGCTCAGGGCCGTTTTCAGGCTGGCCACACCCCCTTCAGGGAGGAGGGTCCTGCTGGGGTGCCTGGCCAGCCTGGGTGAGTGGCTGATGGCTGTTTGTAGGCTGGCCACAGCCCCTTCAGGGTAGGGGCTCCCCCTGGGGTCCCTGGCCAGCCTGGGTGAGGGGCTGATGGCTGTATGCAGACTGGCCACGGCCCCCAGCCACCCAACCTCCCAGTGGAGGCTGGCTGGAAGCATGTATCTGGGCTTTATTTATCTTCTATAATTGAAACTTTGTTGCCATGAGCGGAGGCCACAGCCGGCTCAGGGCAGGTGGGAAGCTTGGCTTCCTCCATCGCCTGGGCAACCAAGCCTCCTGCTTGCTCCAGCTCCGTGGCTGCTGGACGCCATCTTGGTTGGGTTAATTTGCATATAGTCGTTCTGACTGGCTGGTGGGCGTGGCTTGGGGAGCACAGTAAAGGGATGGTCAATTAGCATCTTTGTCTTTTATTAGTGTAGATAGATACAATTTATGAAAATCTTGAGAGCATTTTTTAGTTTAGTCCTTAGGTTGGTTAAACCTATTCTCTGGAGTTTCTAAATAGAAAAGTTTATCTTTGGTTTACTTTTTCTTCAGTTAGGATCAAATGAAGATCTATTCATATTCTATGGATATTATGAGAATAAAAACATAAATTACAGTAGATGAACTGAGGTAATTCATATTTTACATTTATATAAAAGGGACAGCCATGGACATGTATAAGTAACCTACTCAAAATGACAGCTTTTGCAAATTATGTACAAAATAAGCATAGAACAGAAACTTTTTTGTTAATTCTCACTTGAGGATTTTTTTTCCATTTCAGAGAGAGTGGAAGGGAGGGAGGGGCGGAGAAAAAGACACACACACACACACACACACACACACACTGATTAGTTGCCTCCTGCACTTGCCTTGACCTGGGCTAGGGATCAAACCTGCAACCCAGGTAAGTGCCCTTGACCAGGAATCAAACATGCCACCTTTTGGTTTGGGGCTGACGCTATAATTACTGAGCGACACTGACCAGAGCTAAGACAGAAATTTTATTTGCGGTTCTCTTCTCACCTGATAGTCTACAAGTAGCTCAGGACCTTTGAAGTATCGAGAAGCAACTCGGACATTATATTCTTGGCCAGGATGGTAAAACTCAGCTAAACCCCAGTCTATTAGCCGTAGCTGAAAGAAAAAAAAGAGAATAAATCATAAGCAATTTTATCTTCCAAGCTATTCCATACATTGCAGTGGTTCTCAACCTGTGGGCTGCGAACAATGAAAATACATCCTGCATATCAGATATTTACATTACGATTCATAACAGTAGCAAAATTACAGTTATGAAGTAGCAACGAAAACAATTTTATGGTTGGGGGTAACCACAACATGAGGAACTGTATTAAAGGGTCGCGGCATTAGGAAAGTTGAGAACCACTGCTACATTGCCTTTAGGGTACTCATAAAAACTAGAGGCCCGGTGCACAACATTCATGCATAGGTGCGGTCCCTAGGCCCGGCTGGCGATTGAAGTGCAAGGGTTTGGTGTGGAAGGGCAGGTCTCAGCTGACCTTTCGGTCCTGGGCAGCACCTGGGCCACCAGGCCCCTGTGCGCCCTCCTCAACCTGAGTCACGGTGCCCAAGTCCCTACGCGAAGATGCAGTGAGCATGCCCAGGCGCCGTGGGCCGGGGCGCAGCGTGGGCCTCTGGGCCGCCCAGTGGTGCCACACAGAAGCTGGGTGGGCAGTGCGCTCTCCTCTGGCCGGCCTCGCAGACTGGCTCCTGCGCGAACCCATGGGGAGCCTGATTGGCCTCTGCGGCCCGGCTCACCAGGAAGAGGCTATGCGGGTGCAGGGCGGGCTTCTCATGGGTGCCCAGAACCTGAGTGCGGGGACTTCCCCGGTGCCCGAGCCCTGGCATCCCAGGGGAGCGTAGCAGGGGGAGTTCAAGCAAGCTTAGTGAACACCCCGCATTCTCACTGCACCTCTGTCAACCCTGCCCCCAGGTAGCTGGCGAGAGGTCTAAGCCCCCCGCCCAGGTGCCACAGGAGGTTGGTTGCTGCCACCCACCCCCAGTTCCCCGTCCCAACCCAGGGCCCTGCCCTGATTGGGTGATGGGGGCCTGCGGCAGCTCCTGTGTTAAGCATCTGCCCCTTGGTGGTCAGTGCACGTCATTGTGACCGGTTGTTCCATCGTAACGGCCAGTTAGGCTTTTATATACATAGACAAGAGGCCCTGTGCACGAAATCCGTGCACTTGGGGGGTGGGGTCGTCTCTCAGCCTGGCCTGCACCCTCTCACAGTCTGGGAGCCCTTGGGGGATGTCCGACTCATGTGAGTCAGACATCCTTAGCGCTGCCGCGGAGGTGGGAGAGGTCTTGCCACTGCCGCTGCGCTCACCAGCCATGAGCCCGGCTTCTGGCTGAGTGGTGCTCCCCTTGTGAGAATGCACTGCCCACCAGGGGGCAGCTCTTGAATTGAGCGTCTGCCCCCTGGTGGTCAGTAAGCATCATAGTGATTGGTCAATCGCCGTTTGGTCAATTTACATATTAGCCTTTTATTATATACGAAGATACCAGCCATGTAACTTTAAATTAAAACCCCTTCAGTGACTACCTATTATACGGGGGGTGGGTGGAAGGGGGAATGTCAAAAGTAGATTTACAGTTTTCATATGGAAAAATATAATACAAGAATAAATAATACAGGAATAAACTGTGATTCACATACCCACAACTGTAAACCTAGTTTTGCCAACCCCTGTATTTAAGATGAAAATCGAACTTTTTGGAAAACCCTGTTTAGCTTGACAGATAGTTCTCATGACTTAATTCTTGTGCTCCAGGGAGACCCACTGAAAGACAATTTCATTTTGTGGCTTCTGCAAATTTCTTAAACTGCTCAGCTGAGTAGAATGTCTAGGCTTTTCCTAGACTCCTATTGGTTAAGTTAGGTCCTCACTGAAGTCTTTTCTAATTATCAAGTACAACCAACCATTGCCTTTAGTCCCTCCCTAAACCTCAGATATACTGCTTTAATAGAACCCACAAATCTTTAAAAATATTTTACTTTATTTTTTTTGGGGGGGGGGGAGAGAAAAAGAGGGAGAGAAGGGGAGGGAGAAATTTGTTTTCCACTTATTTATGCATTCATTGGTTGCTTCTTTTATGTGCTATGACTGGGGATCAAACCTGCAACCTTGACACATCAGGATGATGCTCTAACATCAGTGGTCGGCCAACTCATTAGTCAACAGAGCCAAATATCAACAGTAAGTACAACGATTGAAATTTCCTTTGAGAGCCAAATTTTTTAAACTTAAACTAGTGAATGAAGTAAGAGAAAAGCCGCACAAAATGGCCTTTTACCAAAATGTATCCTGAAAGTGGAAAAAGTACTAGCACAGTCAAGAGGCAATCTTATTTTCCCATTGTGTAAAACATAAGCATGATTTGAATTGTGGGTACTAGAGTGTGACTAATTTGTCACTGTTAACTAGGTACAGTGTCTTCATTGTTTTGGTGAACAAAGGGAATTACAACAAAAGGTATGAAAGTATATATATTTTTAAAAAATATATATTTTATTGATTTTTTTTTTTTTAACAGAGAGGAAGGGAGAGGGATAGAGAGTTAGAAACATCGATGAGAGAGAAACATCAATCAACTGCCTCCTGCACGCCCCGTACTGGGGATGTGCCCGCAACCGAGGTACATGCCTGTGACCGGGAATCGAACCTGGGACCGCAGGCCGACGCTCTATCCACTGAGCCAAGCCAGTCAGGGCGAAAGTATAATTATTTTTACAGTCTTTCTCTCCAACCCCTTAAAAAAAGTGCTTCAGAGCTATCCCTGAGCTTCTTCTTCTTTTTTTTTTTTTTTAAGCAACAAGTACTCCCAGATGAGTATTTCTAGCCCCGTGGCTTCACACACAGCATATCAGCATTTCTTACTTATACTCTCTAGCTCAGCAGTCGCCACCTGGTGGTCCACAGACCACTCATGAGGTCCAAAAGGTTGGTGACCGCTCCTCTAGCCCATGTTTTCTACCAGCCATCTCTGCCTCTCTGATCACCTAGCAAACATCTCAGAGCTAAACCTAATCATTCCCTTTCTCCCACAGCCTCTGCCTTGTCAGTTAAAGGTAATTCCATTCACCCTATCATTCAGGCCAAAAACACTTCACCCTGGACTCTTGTCTCCCTTACACTCAACATCTATCTAATCTGTCAACAAATCTTGTTGGATCATATTCTGACCATCATCATCACTTCCACTGCTACTGCCCTGGTTCATGCCACCACCATCTCTTGTCTGATGTACTGCAGTAGCCTCTTCTCCTAACTTGTCAAGCTGCTTTCACTCTTGCCCTCTATTCTCTACACAGCAACCAGAATGATCCTTTATTATTTTTTTAAAAGTATATCTATTTAAAAAAATATATATTTTATTGATTTTTCACAGAGAGGAAGGGAAAGGGATAGAGAGTTAGAAACATCGATGAGAGAGAAACATCGATCAGCTGCCTCCTACACGCCTCCCACTGGGGATGTGCCTGCAACCAAGGTACATGCCCTTGACTGGAATCGAACCCGGGACCCTTCAGTCCGCAGGCTGACGATCTATCCACTGAGCCAAACCGGTTAGGGCTAGAAGTATATCTTTATTGATTTCAGAGAGGATGGGAGAGGGAGAGATAAGAAACATCGATGAGAGAGAATCATTGATTGGCTGCCTCCTGCACACCCCTTACTGGGGATCGAGCCCACAACCTGGGCATATGCCCTTGGCCAGAATTGAACCTGGGACCCTTCAGTCCACAGGCCGATGCTCTATCCACTGAGCCAAACTGGCTAGGGCCAGAATGATCCCTTTTAAATGCTTTATATTTTTAAAATTATTATAAATTTATAGTAAGTTGCGAATTCTGTGTACCCTTCACCCAACTTTACATTTCCTAATGGTACAACTCAAAACCAGGAAACTGACATTGGCACAGTCCACAGACAGACCTCATTATTCACTAGTTTTACATGCTGGTGTGTGTGTGTGTGTGTGTGTGTGTAGTTCTATGTAGCTTTATCATGTGTAGATTCGGGTAACTCCTACCATAAGATACAGAACTATTCCATCATCACAGATGTCCCTTTTGCTATTACTTTTCCACTTTCTAACCCCTGGCAACCCCTATTCTCTAGCTCTATGGCTTTGAGAATGTATTATAAATGGAAAAATCAGCACAACTTTTTTCCCCCCACTCAGCATGAGATCCAATCAAGTTGTTGCATTATCAGTAATAGTTCATTCCTTTTTATTCCTGAGTAATACTATTCAGTAATAACACTACATGATATAGATATACCTGTTGGATTAAACATTCACTCACTGAAGGACATTTGCCTCCCAATTTTCTTTTTTTTTAAAAAATAGTTTTTTAAAATTAATAAAGAGGGAAAGACAGAAACATCGATATGAGAGAAACACATCAATTGACTGACTCCTGCATGTGCCCTGACCAGGGCCCAGGAGAAGCCTGCAACCAAGCTACCTGCCCTTGACCGGAATCGAACTCGGGACCCTTCGGGCTACAGGCCGATGCTCTATCCATTGAGCTAAACCAGCTAGGGCCTAATTTTCAACTATTAGGAATAAAGCTGTATTCATATACAGGTTTTTGTGCAGACCTAAGGTTTGGTTTCTCTGGAATAAATGTCACTGCTGGATTGTTTGGTAAGCATGTTTGTTTACACACAGCATATTTGTATTTGTAATATGTCTTTTTTATTTGTAATGTCTTTTCTTTAAAATTGATTTTAGAGAGAATTGAAGGGAAAGAGAGAAATATCGATGTGAGAGAGAAAACATTGGGGACTAGAAACACAAACTGGGCATGTGCCCTGACCTGGAATTGAACCGGTAACCTTCCAGTGAACGGGATGATGCTCAACCAACTGACCCACTCCAGCTGGCGTTGTTTGTTTAGCTTTAATAGATGTGTAGTAAACTTTAAAAATGCCAAGTGAGAGCTTGTCCACCCTTTCCACAAACCCTGCAAAAGCTCTGCATCTTTAGAGAAAAGTTCTGACAATATTTAAGGTTTTACATGACCTGGCTTTCTTTACCTCTCTCATCCCACTCCCACTCCCCATCCCTGTCTCCACTGTATATCCTTGCCACTGTTCCAACAAGCCAGGCACATTTTTGCCTCAGAACTTTGCATCCTCTACCTGGGACATATTTCTTCCTAAGGTTGCATGGCTGATGCCCTCAAGTGTTCTCTAAATATGTCAACTTCCCAATGAAATCTTCCCTTTACCCCTTATTTAAAACCACAACATCCCCTGCTCTTTCCTATTCCTGACTTATTGCTCTTCCACATCACTTTTAACTTTCTGGCCTCACAGCATACCCGCAAAGGCAAGCTCCTTATGGACAAGAATTTTTTACTATCTGCTTCAAGCATATATCCCCTGCCTCTAGAACAATACCATGCATAGTGTGTATCTAAAAAAATTTTAGTTGAATGAACAAATCCTGTACACCTCCAAAGTCTACAACAGAGAGTCATCACTACCTACAAAAGGTACGCTTGGTTATCTTACAAAACTGAAATATTATAAAGCATGAGTTCAGTAGAACTCTCATTAATAGCACTTGTACTTGCTAAATATTTCATCTATTTCACAACTGTGCACACTTAATTCTCACATTAACCTAGTGGCATGCAGAGCAAATATTATTATACCTGTTATACAGGTAAGAGAGAGGAAGCAAACAAGAAAGGAGTTTCCCAGATACTAGTTATTCAATAAATAAAACCAGAAATCGGGTTCCATGCCCAAAACTGATTTGCCCACTATTCTAATGTTTCCTTCTTTTTTTTTTTTTAAACATATTTTATTGATTTTTTCCAGAGAGGAAGAGAGGGATAGAGAGTTAGAAACATCGATGAGAGAGAAACATCGATCAGCTGCCTCCTGTACACCTCCTACTGGGAATGTGCCGGCAACTAAGGTACATGCCCTTGACCGGAATCGAACCTGGGACCCTTGAGTCCGCAGGCCCACGCTCTATCCACTGAGCCAAACCGGTTAGGGAAAATGTTTCCTTTTTGACAGTATTCTTTTTGTTGTTGTTAATCCTCACCTGAGGATATTTTTTTCATTGTTTTTTTTTAGAGAGTGGAAGGGGAAGGGAGTGGGAGAGAGACAGGAGAGGGAGAGAGACACAGAGAAAACATCAATGTGAGAGAGACACATCAATTGGTTGCCTCCTGCATGCTTCCAGACTGGTGCCAGGAATGGAACCTGCAACCCAGGTACGTGCCCATGACCAAGAATTGAACCTGTGACCCTTTAGTGCAGGAGCTGATGCTCTATCCACTGAACCACATTGGCCAGGGCATCCTTCTTGATAGTATCATTAGGAATATGAATAAAGGTTTAAACATTCTTGCCCTGACTGGTTTGGCTCAGTGGATGGAGTGTCGGCCTGCGGACTGGAAGGTCCCGGGTTCGATTCCGGTCGGGGGCATGTGCCTTGGTTGCAGGCACATCCCCAGTAGGAGGTGTGCAGGGGGCAGCTGATCGATGTTTCTCTCTCATCAATGTTTCTGACTCTCTGTCTCTCTCCCTTCCTCTCTGTAAAAAATCAATAAAATATATTTTAAAAAAAAATAAAGGTTTAAACATTCTGATTAGTTAATTTATTCATTCACCAAATATGTGTCAAGTGCCTAATAGGTACCAGGGACTGTAACAGATGCTAGGGATAAAGTGTTGAAGATGGGCTGTTCACTCTATCAGGCAGGAAGATTTGTCAGTCTATCACATTACCTTTCTGTGCTCATGATCAATCATGACATTATGGGGCTTCACATCTCTGTGCATAATTCCCATGCTATGACAATAATCCAGGGCCTGTAAGAGAAATAGGTAAAAACAAAAACAAAAGCTTGCATATGAGTGATTTTCTAGTTAAAGCTTTTTACTTTTCCTCTATAGTTTTCTTTCTAGTTTCAAAACACCCCTGGGAGTCAGGGTTAGGACAATCACTCTGACAGCTATTTCTCAGACTTGCTCAAGATCCTAAAATCAAACTCATGGCCTCTGAACTTCAAGTTCTGTTCTTACACTGTTGTTACAACATCCTTTCTCTTCAAAAAGACCCAAAATGACACCAATTGCATCACTTCCAATTTTTCTCCCTTATATAAAGCCTGGATTATTTTCATAAGCATAGGCCCCTCAAAAGAAGAAAACTGATCTATACTACAAAGTGTTCTTCAAAGAACAATAATTCTTTAGCAGCTAAGTGTTTATAGTAGAGGTCCATGGCCCATATATTGCTTGATGCCTGTTTTTGTGAATGTTTATTTTACTGGAACACAGTCACACCTATTTGCATGTTGTCTGTAGACGCTTTCGTATGACAACAGAGCTGAGTAGCTTGAGAAAGACCCTATGGAACACAAAGCCAAAATTTTTACTGTTTATCCCTGTACTGATGCTTGCCAACTCCTGTTTTATGACATCAAATCTAATTTGAAAACCATGTCCAAACTCAAACTAAGGTGAACTGAGTGGTACAACCTTTGGGATTTGCTAATCCTGGCTTTTAGATCAGCTGATGTCATTGGCCAAATTCTTGTCCTTTTTAAAGGGCAACTTGAGTTCCTATGGTTCCTAGGACTAGTCAAGCATATCCTTAACTTCATGAAGTCCTGCTTGCCACAAGACTGCATGAGCCAATGGGAAGATCAAATATCTCTACTGGCATAGTCTCTTCAAGGTACTTCTAAGGTTCAAATAAAGGCTTTACATCAACCCTCATTTCATAAGAAACTT
Source organism: Myotis brandtii (assembly GCF_000412655.1). Classification (NCBI taxonomy): domain Eukaryota; kingdom Metazoa; phylum Chordata; class Mammalia; order Chiroptera; family Vespertilionidae; genus Myotis; species Myotis brandtii. Next base: position 330,196 of record NW_005367210.1, read on the forward strand.
TAGCCAACTCTTAGCAATTTTCTCATATATAAAGCTGATCTTGTGACTACTAGGAGGAAGATAATTTGGTGATCCCACTTTAGAAGTCAAAGTCCACTCTAAATCAGCAATCTCTAAGCAGTGATTTATGTAATCTTAAAACAACGACCCTTTGACAGCTGAGGAAGTTTCTTGTTTTACTTGTTCAATTTTAAGTGAAATAAAGTATACCAGAAGCCAACACATCTGGAGATATTTTTACAAGTTTGAACAATTTAACTGTTAACTTTCATAAGAGCAAAATTGAGATTACAAATATTTATGGGGCCCCAGCTCTCTTCTAAATACTCTTTCCAAACCATTCTAAATTATATTCCTACTAGACCCTATTCCATACCCCTTACATTAGCAGAAGAGTTCTGATGCTATTAACTTATTAAAAACTTACATGAAAAGGCCCCTTCTTTCAACATATTTTAAAAGTTAATTCACTAGCTTTTTTATAGTCATTTGAGTTATTTAACAAAGGTAAGATCAATCTAAAAGTATTTAGTATTCAAAGTTCCCTTACCTTCAGAATCTCATACATGTAAAACCGAATATCATAGTCTGTTAACGTCTGGTATAATTGCTGTTAAAGACAAATGCAACATTTGAGCCATGAAATACTGCTAATGGAAGGCAATTTCTCATCTTCATTTGTAGTAATTCAAACCAAGACTTGGCTCATTTGCCATCATTCCAAGATCTGTATCTACACCAGTCTCTACTTCTTCAACATAACATTCCCTTTAAAGAGATACGCTGAGTCTTTAACTGTATATGCAAAAGTCAAGAATTACTTAACTTGTATTTCTGAAGCTAAAATTCACTGTTGGGAATATATCAGTTTATCTATAAATAAACTGTAAGTAATATGCACTGATATACATTTGCAATCAAGTTTGCTTTTCATTTACCTCCAGACCTTCTCAAAAAAGGCATTTTGGCAAATACATAGCCTCCTTAGTAGGAAACTACCTCATCTGCAGATCACCAGTGAGTATGCAGATGGCTCGCTGCCAAATCTGTCAAGCCAATTTAACAGAATTATTCCTCTCCCAATTTGAAATAAACTCTGAACAACTGTTATGTATCCTTTCCAGCTTCCAAAGAGTTATGGTCTTTAAAAAAACAAAAAAACAACACATGCACATGTCATTAAATGGTTAGTGACGTCATCTGACGTTTTCTTTGAAGTTATTGCTCTGTTTCTAAAACAGTTCCTTTTTTCCTTATTTCAGCAAAAGATTTCACCCATTTATTGATATCTAAAATTCTTCATACTGAATTGGTTCAAAGGCGAGTCAAATACCTTACAACTTGAAACTGAAGAGAGTGTCCGTATTTTTTTTTTTTGTACTAGAATTGAGAATTGTTTGAAGTAGGCCGCTGGATGGGCGGAAAGTCAGAGATCAGTTGTAGAGGTATGTGTCGTAGCAGAATTTACACCACCCTAACCCAGAGGAATCCTAAGGTATAAGAAGACTTTGCTTTTCATACACAATACATTCCTCCTTGAACACTGCCATTTCAAAGTAAAATGCCCACGGACAGATCTTGACTGAACATGTGTTATTGCTTTCATTACGTTTGACATCAGGGGAAACTGTTAAATGAATGGTAAAGGTGGTGAAAAGTAAATGTATTTGGTTATTAAAGAGAGCACACAACAAATAAAAGTGTAAAATGCCAAGATGTGGAAAGTGGCAGTTTGTACAGCAGTATTTCTATCTTATAATTTAACACTGTGAAGATGAAAAGCTCTTTTAAGCAAGTTGGAAGGAAGTTCTTCTAATACTAATATCCCTAAAAGGCTTTCTATGTAGTCTGAAAACGCAACAGCTTGAAAAGATTGGTTATATATTATACCTTGAAGTCTGTGTTGTTTACATGTTCAAAAACCAAGGCAGGAGTTCGTGACTAGGGAAAAGAAAAAGAAAACACACATTAGCAAAAGCCCTGGCAGCTTTAATGAGCACAATGTTTGCGGATGCTACGTGGTGAATTTGGCAGTCCTCGCCTCAGTAGTAGGAATCCCTCTATTGCTACAAGCCCTCCCCCCTCTCTGATCACCACACTTAGGTCATTTTTGGGATGGATTTCAAACAGAAGACATGGAGCTGAAGTCTCACCAGGCTCTAGGCAGCCCGACAATGCGCCCATCGCCCATCGGCATCGGACCTGAGTTTGCAAAATGGATTAACACATTTCAGTTTCCAGTGCTATCAGTCTCTTATCCTAGAAGAATAAGAAATAGTCTGTGGGTGGAGGTCTCTTTGAAAGAAAGACCCAAACTAGTTAAATGCTATAACTGATTAAGCACTTTTAAAGCAGGACTTAAAAGTAGAGGGGGGAACAGAGAGAGGCCAGCTGTGCTCTGAGTCAAACACCACCTCAGCCCTGGTGGGCCTTGCCAGCACATACTATACTTACCACAGGGTCTTTTACAATGTCTGCCAGTGTGATGATGTTGGGACCGCCTCGCAAATTCTCCAAAATCTTTATTTCACGCTTAATTTTCTTCTTTTTTACTGGCTGAAAGAGTAAAAGTTCGTACATCAGTGAAATAAAGTATTTCAGGATATTTCAATAGATAATCTAATACATACATATTTATGAGCTCCTTGAAAGAAGGAAATGTGTCAGATTCATCTCTGAATCCCCTTCTCCTAGCCCTATGACAGGCATTCTGTGGGTTACTTAGCAAATGTTGAATTGAAAGAAAAAAGATTTCCATTCCAAAGATTAGACCTTTGCAGAATTAGCATTTAATTCCAATCATCAGTCTTAAAATGTTAACTCTTTACAACTATACAAACTAGGATTATAAATGGTAATACTAATACTATAAATGGTAATCTTGAAAAATCTTTTTACCAATTAGAATGAAACAGACTTTTTCTATTCCTTCTTCTAAGTCTATAAATAAACACCCAACAGAGATTAGGGGAACAGTACCAACATCAAGAAAGGCCAAACCATCTTTGTGCAGCATAAACTTGTGGGTTAAATGTGGGCTTTGGAGTAAAAAATGCCTAATGTAAATCCTACTTTCATGACCTGCTGGCTGTATGCCTATGGGTAAGTTACATGACCTCTCTAAGCCTTCACCTGGGAAAAATGATCAACAAGAGTACTTATCTCATAAGATTGTTCTAAGAATCAAGTGAAGTATATGAGATCTCAGAATATTACTGGGATAGTATCTAGCTAGCCTTATGACCAGTATTCCTATAAATGAACTCATCTCTCTATTCTAAAAAGACCACTCTGCAGAGTCCCTTAATATACTTCCATATTCTTTTGTCCTCACTCATCATTTCCACATCTGCTCTGGGACAGAATCTTTTTCATTTTTCTGAGGAGGGCTTTGGTCCAACTGCACCACCTCCACAAAGCCTTCCTCATAAGTAGTATAAAACAGTGCTGGTCCAAAAGAAATATAATGCAAACCACATGTGTATTCTAAATGTTCTAGTACCCATGTTAAAAAAAGATAAAGAAACAGCCCAGCCGATGTAGCTCAGCGGTTGAGCACTGACCCAGGAACCAAGAAGCTGCCGGTTCAATTCCAGGTCAGAGCACATGTCCAGGTTGCAGGCTCAATCCCCTGTGTATGTGTGTGTGGGGATGACGGGGGAGGCGAGCAGGATTTATGATGTTTCTCTCTCATCAATGTTTCTATCCCTCTCCCTTCCTCTCTTTCTAAAAAGCAATAAAAACATATTTAAAAAAAATACAGACAAAATTAATTTTAATAAAATATTTAACAAAATATATTCAAAATCTTATTTTAACATGTAAATCAATATAAAAAATTACTAATGAGCAGTATAGATATATTTATTTTACTAAGCCTTTGAAATCTAGTATATTTTATCCTTATAGCATATTTCAGTTTGGACCAGCCATACTTAAAATGCTCAATAGCCACATGTGACCCGTGCCTGCTGTACTGACCTGCAGCTCTTTCCCAGGGTGTCAGTCACCTCAGATTACCGACATACTGCATACAATTCTCAGAAATTATTTTAAGCATATATAAATTCTTCATTACTAAGATCAGTGGTTATTCAACTTTGATGATCCATAACCTGGATTTTTTTAATACACAGATTCCCAGGATCCACCTACATCTGCTGAATCCGAATCTATAGTGTGTTTTGTTTTTTTTAAAACTAAGCCAACATTTAAAAATCAGGAGAATTCACATATGTATATAAATCTTTATAGTTTCTTTCTGCAAAGGAGTATCAAGCAATGCTGGTCTTGCACTACTACAGCACCCATCACTCACCTCCTCTAATGGGCATTTGCATCAGACTAGCTGCATGTCATCTGCCTGACCTCTAAAGGCCTGCATTTGTGACTCCTCATCCTTACACCGTAGAGGTAACAATTTATTGAAAACAAAAGCATCAAATAGAATTAAAAACAGAGGAAATCAGTATTAGGAAATGAAATCAGTATTAGGCTTAGAGAGAGGACTGAACCTTTAGGCCCTTCCTCTGCCACAATATAGCTGTATACTGGAGCCAATCACTTCTCTTGCTTTAGTTTTCTGATCTGTCAAATGAAGATAATCTCTATTGATTTCAGATAGCAAAATAAAATAAAGTGTTAAAGTACTCCAAACGAATGCTACTTTAAAAAAGGCATCACTATTACTTAAAACAAATCTAAATTCCAAATACCTCTGAAATTACAATCTCTCTTTTTTTTTTACTCACCTTGAGAATTTTAACAACAACTTTTTCATTATTTGTGATGTTGATGGCTTCAAATACTTCACTATATTTACCCCGGCCTAATTTTCGAACCAGCTGGTAGTCATCTTGATTTCTGTAAACAAAGAGTCAAAATCACAATGATTTTAAAAGTTCAACTTATCAAGCACTAATTCAGCTTATAAAATTTATTACCAGTAAAAGAAATATGAGGTATCCTATATAATAATCCTATAGAATAAAGAGCTAATATGCTAATTAGACCAGATGGTGGAATGACCTTTGGGAACGACCAGTGGTGGGGGGACAGGGCCGAGGTGGCAGCTGGGGCTGCTGCGAGGGCCAAGCCCTTTGCACCATTTTTCATGCATCAGGCCTCTAGTTTCAAATAATTTCCAAATCATTTTCTTTATTTTAATTGGGCCAATTGAAAATGGGCGCGTTCCAAATCCTTTCAATTATTCTTTCAAACCCGAAATTGTTTACATCTATATTGGCATAGGACACATAGCTAGCTTGTATTAGGATTTATTATACATGCTTGCCTATAACAACAGCCCTAACTGGTTTGGCTTAGTGGATAGAGCGTCAGCCTGCGGACTCAAGGGTCCCAGGTTCGAGTCCGGTCAAGGGCATGTACCTTGGTTGCGGGCACATCCCCAGTAGGGAGCGTGCAGGAGGCAGCTGATCGATGTTTCTCTCTCATCGATGTTTCTAACTCTCTATCCCTCTCCCTTCCTCTCTGTAAAAAAAAAATCAATAAAATATATTTAAAAAACAAACAAACAAACAACAACAAAAGCTTTCCCTTGGAGATAATTTTTACATATTCCAGTCTCCTAGTGCCTGGCCCACTGCTGGCACTTAGCAGGAAGTAAATACACATTACAAGAATATTTCAATTCAGCCACATTTTGGGAGCAGCCTATTTTGAATGGGCTTCTTTGTAGGTAAGTGGCTTTCAAATATATAGGCTTGACCTCCCAATTGTTCTCCCAGGCAAGACCTGAGGACAGTCCATATAATGGAGTTTTGCAAACCATATTATAGATCATGAACCATAGTTAGGGGGTCCCTTCCTCTATTTTACCCATATTTATTTCATGACCACTAAACAATATCAGAGGTAAAAAAAAAAAACCACAACAAAAACGCTAACATTTTCTCTCTGCCTCTGCTTACAATTTAGAACACTTTGCTCTAAAGAATGACACAGTCCTTTTAGTAATGTCTACATTCTATTTATTCCTGCTGGAGACACTGAGAATCTAACATGTAACAAATCAGCCATTAATTTTCCTCAAGCAACTAAAAAGAAAGTGAATGAACAGAAAAGGAAAAAGGAAGTAAGGACAATGAACAACGTAATAATCATGGCAGGGAAAGGGAGCTCTTAGTTCTGGTTGAGATCCCCTCCTGTGGGAAGGTAGCCTATATAATAAAAGGCTACTATGCAAATCAACTAAATGGTGGAACAACTGGTCGCTATGATGTGCGCTGACCACCAGGGGGCATGGCGCAGAACATGGTGGGCATGGGCAGCAGGCGGCAGAGTGTGGAACATGGTGGGCCTTGGCCGTGGCAGGATGGTGGAGCAGGTGAGTGGGGGCGCCAGACTAAGGTGGGGCGCTGGTGACTCATTGAGGCGAGCCTCTGGTGGTTACTGAAAATTCTTTGCTCCCAGTACTCGCACCTGCTGCTGGCGCTGGAGATGCTGCTCGCACCCGCTGCCGGGGCCCGGCGCCGGCCCTGATCACTCCGCACAGTCAGCTGGTGTGAGTGGCAGCTGCCGGCCCTGATCACCCCTGAGGGCTTCTTCAACTTCCCCTGCTCCTGAGGGGCGATCGGAGCAGCTGCTCACACCCACTGATGGCACCGGCCCCAATCGCTCCGCGCCATCAGCGGGTACAAGTGGGGCTGGCGGGAGTGGGGCTGCGGGCAGACAGGGGACCTGGGGCCGCTGTGGGAGGGGCCAGGCGCTGGTGCGGTGGATGGGCCGAGACCCACCCCTGTGCCCACTGCAGCCTCTCAGCCCACAGTTCCTTTCAAGGTGCACAAATTTGTGCCCTGGGCCCCTAGTAGAAAATAAAAGCAAGCATGTGAATAGGACCATACCAAAAACTCAATAGTGCTATTTTAGCAGAACTAAGTGCAGAGCACTAAATTTGAATAGAGTAGTTGAATTTCTGTAAAATGGAGAGGCATCCCTAGAGCCCAAAGCCGGATATAAGGAGAATTGTTAGATTATCAATAACTAGACGCCCGATGCACGAAAAATTCGTGCAAGAGTAGGCCTTCCTTCCCCCAGCTGCTGGCACTGGCTTCCCTCTGGCACCCAGGACCCGGGCTTCCCTCCTCCAGCCACAGGCAGGCACCTGGGACCCAGGCTGGCTTCCCTCTAGCCCCAGTTTTGTCAGGAAGGACATCCGGAATGATGTCCGGTCTAATTAGCATATTACTCTTATTATTATAGATAACATTTACTGGTATTGTACCACTGGTTCTTGACAGTATATCTTTAAAGCACACTATGTCTCCTTGTGCAGAGGCAATGTACTTAACTGTTGAGATTCACAACCCAATCATGATTAAATACACCCACAATTTTCGGAGGGTATATTTATCCATTTACAGGCTATGGGCATCACATGTGGATAGATATAAAATATAGCATATGGAAGCTGTAGCTTTATGAGTTTTCAAATAGTTTTCTTTTGCATTTGAATGTCAAAAAGCTTTTTATCACAAAGTATGACCTGATGAATTAAACACATACCATGTTGGGACAAGAAATGCAAACATCCAAATGAGATTGCAGAGAGAATTAAGAGAGCAAACGCTGCTGTTCCGGCAGAGTGCAACTGTTCAAGATGGAATTTGGGCTGAATTCCATGTTACACATGTCTAGTCTTATAAGGGCAAGTGTTTAATTTTGATTCTCATTAGAAAGAGGACACCTTTCATTCTTCAGAATGATCATGGGACAACATTCTCTGACCTCAAAAACACTTTATGTAAGAGTTTAGTGTTTTCAAAATCTCTTGTTTTAATTCTCACCTAACCACAAAGCCCTTAGCTGAGGCAAGTTGATAGGTAACTCTTTGTTATCAGCTTTGTATACAGAATATATAAATCAAAGAGTAAGAAAAAGACTGAAATGATTCATAAATGATAAGCTCATCAAAATTGTTAATTTGTCAAAGCAATACCTTGGTTCTTCATTGCAGAAGAAAACACAAATCGGACTTCAATCTTGAGGTTTACAAATGCTCAGCCAGAGAGGTTGCCTGACATAAATTACTCTACAAATCCATGAGTCAGCCCTTTGGGTGAATATAGTGAAATAAAAGGAAACAATTACCCCCATTCCACCACATGTGACTCGTAATCCCAGTACTCTCGGGGTCTGTGCGTATTAACATCTGTGTAAACTCTGGCCCTGCTTGGCACGGGTCCCGACATGTCAGACAGGTTGGCGAACAAAGCTGATCTTGATGTTTGGAGATCTGGCAGTCACTGTGTTCAGAGGCAGCTGTGGGGTGGGGTAAGACTTTGTTTCAGAACTGTTTTCTTCAAACTGCAGAAACAAAATGCACAAAGGCCAAGGAATTACTTTTTAAAAGCATACAGGAAGAAAAATCACCTTACAACAATGGCCTTAAATATAGTTCTGGCTCTCCTACCTGCTAAACCAATGAATATATCCGAACTGTGTCACAGTGTTTCCCTTAACACAGAACAAAACCAAACCTGTATCAGCCCTAATCCCTATCCTGCAAAGTAGTTTGTTACCTCCTCACCTAAAGTCTGGATAGCCTGGAAGGGAAACATGGCATTGAGGACAGACCCATAGCATTACTACTATTTATACATTCTACAGAAAATGTTGGCAAGAACAGTACTTTCCTTTCAGCAGCTTTCTATAGCTCAAGTAGGGATGCTAAAAGGCTCTAGAGTGGTGACAAAGCCAAGAATATAAACCGCCAGTCTGACTCTAATATTTGATGAAATAAGGAAGGAAATAAAGACTGTTCTCACACATCAAAGTTCAATGTCATTTTATATTAATCCAAATCATTTGGGGAACTTTATGTAATAAGTACATCCTTGATCACCATTTGAAATATATACTTTATTTCATTAAATTTAAAAATAAAATCAGTAATATCCTTTTTCTTTACTTAATACAGGTGTAAGCTTAATAAAAACTGATAGTAAACATTAACATATATTGGATGAACTAATGCAAAATTTGAGAGAAAAATCCGTGAAATTTTAGAAATACAAACAAACTGGTAAACTAAGTTCCCTTTATGATATCTTCCCTGATTGTTCTGAGATTCCTATAGCATTTGTTGATTCCTGTTACTCTGCATTTAATTAAAAATGCATTGAGTCTCCAGAGGTCATAACCTGTGGACACATTACCACCTATGCAGTTTTCTGTCCAAGACTGCATAACTTCGATCTAATTACAAATAAACACTGGACAAACAGAAAATGAGGAAGATTCTATTAAAAGGGGGTGGGGGGGAGTGCCCAGCTGGTGTGGCTCAGTGGTTGAATGTCAACCCATGAACCAGGAGGTCACAGTTCGATTCTTTTTTTGTTGTTGTTAAAATATTTTTTTTCATTAATTTCAGAGAGGAAGGGAGAGGGAGATAGAAACATGAATGATGAGAGAGAATCATTTATTGGCTGCTTCTTGCATGCTCCCCACTGGGGATCCAGCCCACAACCCAGGCATGTGCCCTTGACCGGAATCAAACCTGGGACCCTTCAGTCCACAGGCTGATGCTCTATCCACTGAGCCAAACTGGTGAGGGCCACAGTTCGATTTTGGTCAGGGCACATGCCTGGGTTGAGGGCTTGATGTCTAGTTGGGGGTGTGCAGGAGGCAGCTGATTAATGATTGTCTCTCATCATTGATGTTTTTATCTCTCTCTCCCTCTCTACAAATAAACAAACAAATAAAACAAAACCCATAAACAAACAGAGGGATGGATATACCGTGCTCTTAAAAAATGACCCTATCCTGTACTGGAGGGGAGGAGGGAGAGAGAAATGCTGTTAAAAAAATACTATGGTCCTCAGCTGGTTTGGCTCAGTGGATAGAGCGTCAGCCTGTGGACTGAAGGGTCCCAGATCCAGCCCACAACCCAGGCATGTGCCCTTGACCGGAATCAAACCTGGGACCCTTCAGTCCACAGGCTGATGCTCTATCCACTGAGCCAAACTGGTGAGGGCCACAGTTCGATTTTGGTCAGGGCACATGCCTGGGTTGAGGGCTTGATGTCTAGTTGGGGGTGTGCAGGAGGCAGCTGATTAATGATTGTCTCTCATCATTGATGTTTTTATCTCTCTCTCCCTCTCTACAAATAAACAAACAAATAAAACAAAACCCATAAACAAACAGAGGGATGGATATACCGTGCTCTTAAAAAATGACCCTATCCTGTACTGGAGGGGAGGAGGGAGAGAGAAATGCTGTTAAAAAAATACTATGGTCCTCAGCTGGTTTGGCTCAGTGGATAGAGCGTCAGCCTGTGGACTGAAGGGTCCCAGGTTCGATACCGGTCAAGGGCACATGCCTGGGTGGGCTCGATCCCCAGTGTGGGGTGTGCAGGAGGCAGCCGATCAATGATTCTCTCTCATTACTGATTTTTCTCTCTCTCTCCCTTCTCCCTTCCCCTCTGAAATCAATAAAAATATATTTAAAACACACACACACTACTATGAAGATCAAATGACAAAACTGTAATTTAGATGGTAGACTGGGTATGCTCTTGTGTATACTTTCAGTGTCATATCTGTACTATCTTTTTTGTAAATTTGAAGTTACTTCCAAATAAAAGGTTAAAATAAAATCTGTATAAGGAAACTGTGGCCCAGAAAGAGGAAAATTGACCTATAGTCCCATAGCTACTTAATAGAAGAGTGAGGATCAGAAACCAAACTTTTGATTCTTGTGACAGTGATTTCTCTTGCCATCAGTCATATACACTAATTAGATAACAATAGCTAACTCTGCAAGCATTCACTATGTGCTTTACGTGGATTTCATTTAATCCTCACCACACAAATGGTGAGAAAGTTATCATCATCCCCATTTTACAGATGAGGAAATTGAAGTAAAGAAAGGTTAAGTGACTTGCCAAAGGACACAGAGCTGGAGGAACTGACATTCAACCAGACTATAAAATAGGCATCACTGTAATTACATCATAGGTTTGTGGTGAGGATTCAATAACTTAATGAATACCAACTGTTTACAACTGTGCCTACTTGAGAGCTCTGAGACCCATTTATGACAACTATGTTTTTCCAATGTTGTATTTAAGCTGGAGCTTAGCAAGCATACACAAAGAAGATAAGCCAGAAAAGATGTCTCCTTGTACACATGGCTTAATGGCTTAAAGCTTTCAGAGGATGAGCAAGAGACTGGGGTGGGGATTAATGCTGCACTGGGAAATGTGACAACCAGTGATACTCTGGAGCCCCATGAGTATAAATTCAAATGGCCAAAAAACAACAAAATTGTTCAAATAATTATTAAAAAGTGAACCAAAACAGTCTTAAAAATTATTTCCAAGTATTTATTTCTTTGGTTTTAAAAAAAAACCAGATTATAGTAATCTATCTTTACCTAATATTGGTTAAGTGTAAAAAACACACACATCCTCCATACTAGCAAAAAAACAAAAACAAAAAAAACCACACAAACCAACCCAGAAAGCAGACACTTTTATTGTAATTTTGTTCTTCCCAAGAAACACGGTCCTTTGTGCTGTGGGAGTGCTGGCTTTTTTGTGTGGCTAGATGACTGCAGTGACAAAAGTGAGGCACTAGGAAAATGGGTAAAGGTGTGAATGTGTGCACACCTGCAAACAGCTAAAGCAGTATAGGCAACAGCTGAAACCAACAGAAATACTGTACCCAGGTATTTATGACTTTTAATAAAAAGATACTAAACTATTAAATTCTTAGCATCTTATCTGATAAAAACAATCTTTCTCTTCAGTCTCCATATGCAGTGGTTCTCAACCTTCCTAATGCCGCAACCCTTTAATACAGTTCCTCATGTTGTGGTGACCCCCAATTTCATTGTTACAAATTGAACATAATTAAAGTATAGTGATTAATCACAAAAACAATATGTAATTATATATGTGTTTTCCGATGGTCTTAGGCGACCCCTGTGAAAGGGTCATTCGACCCCCAAAGGGGTCTCGATCCACAGGTTGAGAACCGCTGCTTTATAGGCATCTGTTGATCGAAAAGCCTTAACTTCTGCTCTCAGCTTTAGAAGTTTGTAAAATCAACACAAATTTATTAACAGGGATTAGATGCAATAGGGTGATGAAACAGTAGAGTCCTGGTTTCAAATCCCTAATTGGCTACTGGGTTTCTTCCAGCGTTGGTTCATCACTTACAAAACCTGCCTAACTGCACTTGCTGACTGAAGAGAAGATCAAAGGAGATAGCTCCCAGAAAGGGCTCAGGAACACCAAACACATGTAAATTATTAAACTAGAGGCCCAGTGCACGGATTCATGCACTGGTGGGGTCCCTCAGCCTGGCCTTCGCCCTCTCGCAATCCAGGACCCGGGCTATGAGATGTAGTAGCGCATGAAGCGGCAGGCGGCTGGGGAGAAGCCTGAGCCCCGCTCCTGCTCATCCCAGCCCTGCTGCGATGGGAGAGGGTGGGAGAGGCTTGCGCTACCGCAGCTGCGCTTGCCAGCCATAAGCCTGGTGTCTGGCACCCTGTTGGTCAGCTGAGCGGCGCTCCTGCTGTGGGAGCTCACTGACTATCAGGGGGCAGCTCCTGTGTTGAGTGTCTGCCCCTTGGTGGTCAGCGGGCATCATAGCGACCGGTTGCTTAGGGTTTTATATATAGAGATTATTACTATGCCACAGCTCCTCAGTGAAAACTAATAAGAAGAAACCTATCTTTAAAAAGCTAGTTTTCACCCTGACCAGGTGGCTCAATTAGTTGGAGCGCCATCCTGTACACCAGAAGGTTGCAGATTCTATCCCTGATTGGGGCACATACCTGAGGTAACAGATCAATGTTTTTCACATCAATGTTTCTCTCTCTAAAAAAAAAAAAATTTTTTTTAAAAGACTACAGTCTTCATTTCTAGTTTTCTTTTCTTTAGTTTTCCATAAAATACAAAAATTATAGCAGCAGTGGTTAATTCCCAGCTTCTCAGGGCCAGCTCATGGGTGAACATGACATTACAAAATGAGACTTCATTTCTCCCTAGAAACCACCCGATTCATGTGAAAAATATTCCCCAACTCCCATTTACTAGCCTATGAATCACAACCACCCAGTCTTCTGCTGCTCTTTTAAAGCCTTGGCATTCTCTGTGATGAGCAGAGCAAGACTATTCACTAATGAAACTCTTGAGATTCTCAAGTACTTGTTTGACTGACCCTTGCAGCTTTGTGCCTCATTATTAGCTGGAACCTAATTTATGAACTAGTGGATTTGACTCTCCACTGGGAGGGCAACTATCTGTTTTACAGTGCCCCCCAAAAAACTTCACTTTACTGTCATGCATACCAAATAATTTGCTTATAGTAAGAGTCACTCACATGAATTTCAATGGTTGGCCTTCATTAAATATATGGGGAGAAGATAACAGGGTTCTTGAACTCTAGATAAATAAAATGGTGCAAAGAAGGAAGGTAATGAGATGGAGATAGAGTGGGGATGTGAAAAGATAGGACAGAGAAGTCATCAAAGATAAACATTATTTTATTCAGAAATAGTATTTTGCTCATATCTCGGTAGACATGTATGTAGATTCACATGCAGCCTAACATGAAAGAAATACAAGGATAGCATACATTTCTCAATTATTACTTTGATTCTTCCATACATCCCTTCCTTTGTTCATCCCTTAAATATATGAGCATTTACTATGAAAAAGTACTATGTTAGGCCTTGGAAATAGAATAACGAGCAAGGCAGAACAGGGTGAGACACATATGCCTTTATCTGCAGACTAAGGATAATGGAAATTCATCAGAGTTTTAGGCAGAAAGGTGATTCATATACATTTTTGAAGTTTGTTCTGTCCAGGTATGGGACAGGCAGAGATTAGATTTAGGGACAGACAAAAAGGCTGCTAATAGTCACCTATGTGAGAGAGATAATGGAAGACTGACCAATGGTGGTAGCAATGGAGATATGTGGACTAACGAGGAACAAAAATTTATGGTGTAAAAACAATATCTCTGGCCCTGGCTGGTATGGCTCAGTTGGTTGGAGCATCGTCTAGTGCACCAATGGGTCCTGGGTTTGATTTCCAATCAGGCCACATACCCAGGTTGTGGGTTCGGGGCATGTATGGGAGGCAACAGATCAATGTTTCTCTCTCACATTGATGCTTCTCTTTCTCTCTCTCCCTCCCTATCTCTAAAATAAACAACAACAAAAAAACACCTCTGGGTGGACTGGATAATGGGGTAAGGAGTGGGAGGTGAGTTTAGATTTCTGGCTAGATAGACTGCTGATGCTTCATGAAAATAGAAAACATCTTGGAAGTGAACTCACAAAGTCAAGTTTTGGACTTAAGGTGAAAATGGTTTTGAAACATTAAAAAGGATACTGAACTGGAACTTAGATATTACAAGACTGGAGCTGAAAAAGCGTCTCAGCTTTAAATTATCTAACCCTCCCCAGCAATTCCATGAGACGGGCATTTCTTTCCCCAACCTACTGGTAAGTAAGCTCAGTAGCTTGATAGAATATCCCGTAAAAATGGGATCAAATCCAAGTTGGCTTACCTCCCAAGGTTCAATTCTTTTCATGCCTATATAGAACTTATCACATTCTAAACCTTTTATACAAATCTTAATTTCTCTATTAGACCCGTAGGTCCCTGAAGTCAAGATCCATGTCTAATTTACCTTGTTACTTTACAGTAGCCAGCTGGGCTTGATTTATTTAAAAAATAAAATGACGACAGGCTGGTGTTGTTCAGTGGTTGAGCATCGACCTATGAACCAGGAATTCATGGTTCAATTCCAGTCAGGGCACATTTCCGGGTTGCTGGCTTAATCCCCAGTGTGGGGCAGGCAGGAGGCAGCCAATCAATGATTCTCTCTTATCACTGATGTTTCTATCTCTCTCCCCCTCCCTTACTCTCTGAAATCAATAAAAATATATTTAAGGAAAAAGAAAAAGCAGTTGCCTCCAAAAGGCAGGGTGCCCCAAACACTTCTGATCACCTGGTGCACAGCTAGGGGGAACTAAAAGACCAACTCAAGGGTTCTTGAGAAATTGCTCCCTTTGCTCTCTCTCCCTCCCAATATTATAGCTTCTTCTACTAAAGAACAGGGCCACAATTAAAATTTGCCCCCACCTCAATAATTAAGAGAATACTGGAGAAACTTTATTTTAGCAATTTTTTAAATAGTTATTTGGAAGTTTGGAGAAGTGCCTAAGTCCTGGATACTCTGAAGGTCAATTCTCCTACTTACTGTTCATAAAACATGTACCATATACTTTAAGAAAATCTAACATACCACTATTTCTATCTAAAAAGCCACCAGATTAATTCTGAAGACATGGCTAACTTTTGTTTGTTCAATGTTTAACCTAACAGAAGCCAATTATAATCAACTATGAAATATTATCTTGTCAACAACATTTTCCCTACTGAAGTCAGACCACACCTATAACCAATTACATGGCTCTGCTTGACCTATCTATCCTATATAATAAAAGGCTAATATGCAAATTGTCCCCTCAACTGGGAGTTTGACCAGGGGCAGGGCCAGCCAAACGCCCACAGCCCGTCCCCTTAGCCGGCCTGATCAGCCCCCAATCGGGGTGGGCTGGCCAAATCCCACCCATGCACTGGGCCTCTAATATATATATATGCCTAAGTGACCATTATGACCGGACAACCAGACAACTGGACAATGGGCCAGTAGCTATGACGCGCACTGACCACCAGGGGGCAGATGCTCAATGCAGGAACTGCCCCCTGGTAGTCAGTGCACTCCCACAACCAACCTCCCGCAGTCCTTCCCCCCGCTACCCGGACAGCCCCAATCAGGACTGGGAGAGAGGGCCCCAATTGGCCCCAATCGCCAGCCAGGCCAAGGGACCTCACCCATGCACGAATTCGTGCACTGGGCCTCTACTGTATGTGTGTGTGTGTGTGTGTGTGTGTGTAAGTCTAAGCAACTGTTACGCCTGAATGACCAGTAGCTATGACATGCACTGACTACCAAGGGGCAGACGCTCAACGCAGGAGCTGTCCCCTGTGGTTAGTGCACTCCCGCTCAGCCAGAAGCTGGGTTCATGGCTGGCGAGTGCAGCTGTGGTGGCAGGAGCCTCTCCTGCTGCCGCGGTAGCACTACCGAGCAGCGGAGGTGGCAGGCACAGCAGGGCCGGGATGAGTGGCAGCAGAGCTGCGCCCGGCCTGGCTGGGGCTCCTCACTGGCCGCCTGCCGCTTTGGCACTACTACATCCCCCAAGGGGTCCCAGATTGCAAGAGGGCGCAGGCTAGACTGAGAGACCCTACCCGTGCACGAATCCGTGCACCAGGCCTCTAATTCTTTATAAAATGCAAGGAAATAAAAACTCCATTAAACAATAAGGCTAAATAAAACATACACTGCCAAAATCAGAAGTTTACTGACACAAATGGAATGTAATAGAACTAATTAATTTCAATAAAAACTTCTCTTGCCCTTCTCAGCCAGTGTGTTTCCCTTTAATCTTTTCTATTCCATATGATTTTTTTTTTCAATCTGGCAATAAAAAAGAAAATTAGAGGTCTAATAAATGGTCTATCTAATATCAGAAAAATGCACAAGTCTGATTGGTCATTTGTTCTAATATACTTTTATACATTAATATTCTAGTATTAGAGCTGTAAACATTATTCTGGAACTTTAAAGTTAAAAAGTTAACTTCATTTTCAAACTGTAATACAATTTTATTAGTTCTTGTAACCCTACTATTTATTAGGGTCTCTATCTAAAAAACAACAACCCTGCAACACAAAGCCTCTTGCCACTCCTAGATCAACCACAGTGGATGAATAAGATCTTATAACCATCCAGACAGGACAAAGATTTCTATGGCAAAGAATGAGGAATGTGCTTATTATTGCACTATCAGCATGATTTAGGACTGACTGTTGAGAGGAAAAGCAGTTGTATGAGGAAAACACCACCTTTTAAGCATTGCTACAGAGAATGAATTCTTCCTAGCAATCAGGCAGTACATACTGAAGAGAGAAACAAATTCAGGGAGAGCATAACTATATATATGCTTGTGCTTTGTTGTTGAAGCAGACAAATATTGAGTTACATAAACTTACCTTTTCCCCTTTCAAAAGTGGCACTGCTTTTCTTTTCCTGGCTGACATGGTGGAACTTAAGTGCATATTACTAAGTGAACAAAGCCAATCTGAAAAGGCTACAAACTGTATGATTCCAACTATATGACTTTCTGGAAAAGACAAAACTAAGGAGACAATAAAAAGATTAGAGGTTGTCAGGGGTTGGGAGGAGGGAAGGATGAATAGGTAGGACACAGAGGATTTGTAGGGCAGTGAAACTATTGTGTATGACACTACAATGGTAGATACATGTCCATCATACATCTGTCCAATCCCATACAATGTACACCAAGAGTGAACTCTAATGTAAACTACTATTAAAAGAAAAAGTGGCACTGCTTAGAAGGCCATATGAACACAAAAAAGCATTAGTTAATATTATCTAGAACACTTGTTTCAAATTCCACAGTTGCCCTTAATTTCCAATACTCTCCTCCTTTTAAATCAAGAGCAGAATGTTCATCAGTAAGCATTTACTATGTACCAGGAAATGTGTGCCTGTTGCCAGAAAGGGATTCTTTCTCTAACTCCCAGAACAAGGAAAACCATTACAAGCCCAAGTGATCAGCACTGGAAATAATTAAGTCAGGGTACTCTGAAGGCACTGAAAGGAATTTAAGTCACCCTGCAACCCATTATCATTCATCCAATAAATATTTATGGAGTACCTCAATATTTTGGGAAAAGCTGTCAGGGAAATAATAGCATCTAAGCTTAGTTTTGAAGAATGCACAGGAAATATTCAAGTGAAGAACACTAAAACAAGATATTGTAAAGAACAATACTTCAAGCAAGTTAAGAATTTTAAAGACCTGTAATTTTGACCCTAAAATTTCCAAAGGCTGGAACACCTCGTTAACTCCTATAAGAAGCACATCGGATCAGCAACCCTTTTATATCTGATTTGGAGAATACTGGTGTACCCTACTTGACTGTTACTATGTGTGCCTAAAAGAAAATAGAATCATTAATTCAAAATTATTACAATTCAAATCTCATTCTCTTCCTTTCTCCGCTCCTTATATACAAATCACTTTTACTGCAGAGGTCACAGAGCAAAATGCTTCGAAAGGACAAATAACTAGGGGAGTGTAGATGATCCCTGAAAATGTGATTAGAGCTTGTCAGTTTTCAAAGTAAGAAAGCAAGAATTTTTCAGATAATATTCCTGTTTTCAGTAATGGTGGGATAGGTTATTTGGGTCAACCTTCCTAAACACACATACCCCTTCCCTTTCTTTGTCCTTCTTCCTTTTTCTGTCTCTCATTCTTAAGTAAAACATATAAGTAAAAGAAGAGAAAATGAGAACTCAGAGAAGCAAGCAAGCAAGCCCAAAGGGTCTGTTGATCCCTAAAAATTAGAATTTTGTTCTGACAGAAACCAAAGTCCAGCGCCCTCACAAGGTAAAGAGTCTAATAGGAGAACCTTTCCATAATAGGCTGAGATTTCAGGGTTATTACCTTAGGATGAGAGTGAAGGGGATGGGGTGAGTAGATCCAGAGAAGAATTATGACCCCATGGAGGGGCTATCAGATCTGAAGCTTGTTTTAAGGTGGTCCCTGGACCAGTAATACTTAGATACCTGATATGAATAAGCTCTCTGTGGAGAAAAGTTCCTTGCGGTGTATGGGCCTCAAATGATTCTTACAAATAACTTTTCAAATACAACATCAAGCCCTAGCCAGTTTGGCTCAGTGGATAGAGCGCTGGCCCTCAGACTGAAGCATCCTGGATTAGATTACAGTCAAGGGCTGTACCTCTGTTGCAGGCTCCATCTCAGGCCCTAATCGGGGCTTGTATGGAAGGCAATCAATTAACGTGTCCCTCTCACACTGATGTTTCTCTGTCTCTCCCCTTCCCTTCTACTCTCTCTAAAAAAGAAAAAAAGAAAGAAATCAATGAAAAAATATCCTCGGGTGAGAATTAAAAAAAAAGAAAAAAAAGAAACAAATACAACATCCAATTATAATAAAAGATAACTAGGCATTGAAGGAAAAACTCCAAAGTAAAAACTGACAGAAAAAGAAGAGAAAACAGAAAAGGCCACGGAGACCTTTGATCTTGTCAGACTCAAACTATGAAACAATTATGCTTATAGGAATAAGAGATATTTCAGAATATTTGTAGGGAACAGGATACTTTAAAAAATAGGCTAGAAATTATCCACAATGTAGCAGATAAGTCAAAACTATGAAAAAAATGAGAGGAATAACAGAGTGAAAGGTTTGATATACTTTTAATTGGTACTAGAAGAAATGGAGAAAACCGGACAGGACAAAGGCAATATTCGAATAAGTAACAGTTGAGAATTTCCCAGGAGCAACCAGAGAGTCACATTCCAGAAACCAACAAATTACAAACAAGATAAATAAAAAGAAATCCATAACTAAACATATAATTACAAGTAAGCAGAAAAACCAGAGACAAGGAGAAATCTGAAAACCAAGCAGAAAAGACAGATTACATTCAAAGGAGCAATATGAGAATAGTAGTTGATTTTTTCCAAAAGCAACAATGAAGCCAAGAACAGTTTAATACTGTAGTGCGCTTAGGAAAGAAACCTGCCAAATTAAATTCTATATCCAGTAAATATCTGTAAAGAACATAATCCCACTTAGAAAGTTTGAATTGAAAGAGAAAATAAGGAGCATAAAAGAGAAAAATTTATGGAAATGTTCAAATAAACATTGACTATTAATATTAGTCTGTGATATGTTATGCCTCTAATTTATAATATCTATGATGGTATTTACTTACAGAACAAAAATACCATATATTTCCAAACTAGAAAAGGGTTTGGGGGAATGAAGTGATAAAAAGAATCCAAAAGAATGGTAGATAAAGAACTATAGGACATAAGACACATAGGGAAAATTTAAACAGAAATATGGCTAATTATATTAAATATAAATGAAATAAATTATCCAGGTAAAAGACAAAGACTGTCAGAGACTGGATTAAAAAAGAAATCCAAATGAACTAGAGTAACCAAAACAGTTTTAAAAAATAAAAATAAAGCTGGAGGAATAACACTAATTTTAAGACTATTATTACAAAGCTAGTTATTAAAATAGTGTGATATTGGCAAAGGGATAACAGACCAAAAGAACAGAATGAAGAATATAGAAATAGATCCACACAAATAATAGCCAATTTATTTTTGACACAGGTACAAAGGCAGTTCAATGGAAAAAGGATAGTTTTTTTTTTTACAAATGGTTTTGGAAAACTTAGACATCCATTTGCAAAATCATGAACTTCAACTTAAACCTCACACCTTGTATAAAAAAAGGACCTGTACCAATAAAACAAACAATGAGCAAAAAATATTAAGATGCTTAACAAAAATATATAAATAAGCATGAAAAGATGCACAATATTTTTAGTCATTAGGGAAGTTTAATTAAAATAAAAATTAAGATACACTACAGATCGATTAAAATGGCTAAAATTAAAAAACAAAATAAGCTGACAATAAGTTGAGGAGGATTCAGAGTAATATAAATTACGTAATTCACTCCTGGTGGGAATGCAACATGATATAGTAAGTCACCTTAGAAAACAGTTTGGCAGTTTCTTATAAAGTTAAAATTATATTTTTCATATGACCCAGCAATCCCACTTATAGCTACTTACCCTAGAAAAATAAAAACTTATGTTCATAAAAGCCTATACAGGTAATTTATAGAAGCTTTATTCATAATCAAAGAATGTTAAGTAAATGGATAATTGTGGTCCACCTATACAATGGAATACTATTTAAGCAATAAAAAGGAACTAACCATTGATACAACTTCAATGAATCTCAAAAGCAATATGCTGAATGAAGGAGGCAATAATGTTGACAAATAGGGGTGGGAGACTCGGTGTGACTACCAAGGGTTCTGTGTCCTGGTTGTGATGTGGTCACTTGAATCTATGTTTGTGTTAAATTTCATAGAATTGAAAACACAAAGAGAAATCAATTTTACTGCATATTAATTGTAAAAATTAAATTTAAACATAGGATAACATGAACAACTTTATGCCAGTAAATCTGAAATTCCTAGAGGAAAGACTTACCAAAACTGACACAAAAAATGAAAACCCTAGGGTCTCATACCCAGTTCAATCAGTACTGTAACTGGATATTACTATAACCTGTTCTATCCTAATGTCTTTTTACTGTACAGCTTAACACTTCCAAAAGGTAACAAACTTTGTCAATGTTAAGCAAATGATTATTGAACATACTCCTCGGCCCCACCCCATGCCTTTACACTGCACTCCACCAATACTGCTTGCTGGGGGAACTCCTATTCATTCTTCAAGAATCAGTTTTACATCCACAATGAAGCCTTTGCACACACCTCTCCAAAATGAATCAAGCACTTCCTCAGAAGCTAAAGCACTTCCAAATATCTACATATCCAGAGGGATTGTGCCTAAACCAGCAGTCGGACATCCCCCAAGGGGTCCCAGATTGGAGAGGGTGTAGGCCGGGCTGAGGACCCCCCCCCCCGCCCTTGCACGAATTTCATGCACCGGGCCACTAGTTTATTATATTATCACATGTAATTTATTTATACATTTCTCTCTCAGCAGATAACTCAAGACCTAGACCCTGACTTATTTCTCTTGATATACACCCTGTATTTATCACAGTGCCTAGCATGGTGTTTCATAAATGTTTGAAGAAATGAATTATCAAGACAGTAGTAAACAATATTTTGGCAAAAATTAACCTTGCTTGCATATAGACCTTCTCCTGTTCAAAATTAAGAAAAGCAGTTTAGCCTTAGCTGGTTTGGCTCAGTGGATAGAGCATCGGCCTGTGGACTGAAGGGTCCCAGGTTCGATACCCAGTAGGGGGCGTGCAGGAGGCAAGCGATCGATGATTCTCTCTCATCATTGATGTTGCTCTCTCTCCCCTCTCCTTTCTTCTCTGAAATCAATAAAAATATATTTAAAAAAAGTTTAGCTGTACAATGGATACTTGGATTTACAGCTGATTTTAAAGATGCTCTTCAGTCTTACATATAAATGTTTCACATCCATAACTAATATCAGAGGTAAAAGTCATACTACCACTTCCCAAACAGATATGAAGAGAGTCACATGTATGAGATGCTTCTTTGGAGCCATATGGCTCCATTTACCCTTTTATGAGGCTGTGTGATTTATCCATGTGATGAGCACAGTGCCCAACAATCCTTGATAGAGCTACAGAAACAATTCAGTACTGTTCCTGAAAGGCTTTAACCTTGGAACCACTAACAACAAATATGACCTTGGATCTGTCTTTTCACCCATCTGATTACAGTGAAGAAACTGCAAAATATAAGGAATACTACTCTCTCCTACTTCCTCCTTTACTGTCCAGAGGTAGGTTACATTTACTGTCCAGAGGTAGGTTACAAAAGAGACAACCATATTTCTGCAGATGATGGATAAGCAATAACTAAAAGGGCGTGTTGTCCTAGACTTGCTAACAAAAAGTAGGCTGGAACCGAGGGCAGCAAACATTGGCTGGCTTCTAAATATAAAGGTATGTGAATGCTTATGATGAGTCAGTCACTGCTTCTTGGGATTTATATTGATCACTTTTAAACCTAACAAGTCCAAGACCTAGGTAATATTCTTCCCATTTCACAAAAGGCAAATCGGAGTAATCGCTACAATGTCACAGAGAGATGATTTAAAAGTATTATGTCTAGATTCACAGTCTATTCATTCTGCTCTACAGCAAACATTTATGTCCTATTTGGCTCACAGTATGTTTTATCCCAATTTTAAAAACTGAGGTAAAATCCACATAACATAAAATTCATCATTTTAAAGTGTACAATTTAGTGGTTTTTAGTATATTCACAATGTGCAATTACCACCACTATCTGATTCCAGAATATTTCCATCACCCCCCAAAATAACCCAATACCACATAGCAGTCATTCCTCACACTCCCAACAACCACTAATCCTATGGATTTTCCTATCCTGGATCAGTTATTAAGTTAAATTTTGTGCTAAAATGTTTTGTAATAGCCTGGCCTGTGTGACTCAGTGGCTGAGCGTTGACCTATGAACCAGGAGGTCATGGTTCAATTCCCAGTAAGAGCATATGCTCAGGCTGCAGGCTCAATCCCCAGTGTGGGGCATGCACAGGAGGCAGCAGATCAATGATTCTCTCACTGTTGATGTTTTTATCTCTCTCTCTCCCTTTCTCTCTGAAACCAATAAAAAATATACTTAATAATGTTTTGTAATAAATTATTTTTAATTGTGACTTAGTTGCTGACACTAAAAAAATTTTATCCTTCAGTTTCTCAAAAGAAAAAGAGAAGGTAGGTAGGATTATCTGGTAACAATAATTCTGCATTCCTGCACTGACAAAATCACTCTGATGTACTGAGCTGTGTGTACCCACCAGCAGTGGGCTCTAAAGGTATGTCATCCACTGGAGATGACACAGGTAAACCTGGACAACTCTGTTAATTTAGCTTACTGGCCCAATTCCTGTGGTTATTTGTGTTAGCAATCCCTGCTCTATACTAAATATAGCATTATCACATGCAATGGCAAACACATTTAAGTTCTCAATTTAAGACTATTTGCTCCTTGATTTAGTTTCCATTATTAGTCCAATTAGAACTTCAAAGAAACATCTTGGATCAGTTTACAATATGCCTTTTGTCAATTAAGAAATACAGAACTGACCATGGATTTACAGAAAAATTCTAATGGTCAAGACCTCTTCTCTGTACATATTCTAACAGCACTCTGCTTACCTCTTCCATTGAGCACTGCCATTGTACTGTTTACACATCCATCTAGCTACACAAAGCTCCAAGGACAGAAAACGGTATCCCCAAGAGTCTCTACCACTGTCATGTAGAAGATGATCCAGAAATACTTGTTGAAAGAATAACACCGTGACAAGTGATAAATCAAGCAAGTGTTGAAATATTTAAAAAATTAAGAGGGGAAACTATTATTTGGACAAAATAAATTATAACACTGAAAATGGAGTTCATTAATAAGATCAGAGGTCCATGAACTCCTTAAAAGTATAAACTAAGCCTTAGCCAGTTTGGCTCAATGGATAGAGCATAGGCCTGTGAACCAAAGGGTCCCAGGTTCGATTCCGGTCAAGGGTTTGTGCCTTGGTTGCAGGCTCCTCCCCAGCCTGGGCCCTGGTTGGGGCTTGTGCAGGGGGCTACCAATCAATGTGCTTCTCTCACATCAATGTTTCTGTCTTTTCCTCTCTTCCAATCTCCCTAAAAATCAATGGAAAAATATCCTCGCGTGAGGATTAAAAAAAAGAAAAGTATTGCCCTAACCAGTTTGGCTCAGTGGATAGAGCGTCGGTCTGCGGACTCAAGGGTCCCGGGTTCGACTCCGGTAAAGGGCATGTACTTTGGTTGTGGGCATATACCCAGTGGAGAGTGTGCAGGAGGCAGCTGATTGATGTTTCTCTCTCATCGATGTTTCTAACTCTCTATCCCTCTCCCTTCCTCTCTGTAAAAATCAATAAAAATATATATATATTAAAAAAAAAAGTATATACCAAAAAGCAGGTGCAGGTACTTGAGCTTTTATTACAGGCTCAGAGGAAATCTGTAAACTACAAAAGATTTAAGAATCACTGAGTTAGACAAAAGGAAATGTACATCTTTAATACTGTTTAATATTAATTTAAAAAGGTTAACTTGACAATTTACACAAATATTAAACAATTAAATTTCTCAAACTAAGTATACCCCATTCTTTCCTAAAGGCAGAGAAGATGACAATGTATCCTTGACTTCAATTTATGTTCCAGCATGAGCCCCAAGCTTGATGAATGATTAACAAAATGTCAGCCTCAGAAAAGATACAGTGGCATTCAGAATCAATCAGGTGAGGACATCGGTTTACACAAGGAAACTTTATTTTTGCTTTACATTACTGCTTAAAAAATAAGAACTTGATTTTCTTTATAAGTGTCCAAACTTAAATCATTTTAGTGTCTTACATTTTTTAAATTGATGAGAGAAAAAGAGAAACATTGATTTGTTTCACTTATTTATGCATTCATTGGTTGCTTCTTGTATGTACTCTGACCAGGGATCGAACCTGAAACCTTTGGGTATCCGGATGATGCTTTAACTAAACGAGCTACCCAGCCAGAGCTTACATTTTTAAGTATATCCCTTGAATTATATGTGGAAAGGGAATTTCTTGAGAGCCAGAGAGATACTTTAAAACGTTTTTTTCTGAACTTATAAGTCACGATTATTTTAAGATTGGTGACCTCTTAAATCTTAAAACTATTAAGATACCATTACTGAACTTTCTAAATTAGTGCTTACAGCCTTTTAAAAAGTCAAAATACAAAGAGAACATAATATTTGTGTGGAACACTAGGATAAATGATCAAGACTTTCAGACCTAAGATCATTGACTTAGATGCCCTGTATCTCGCACAAATGGCCAGAGGACTGAGGGGACCAGTATCTCCACACATCTGTTATTCTTCCTGATATAGTACAGTGGCTCAAAATTTCTGGTTTAAATCACCTAGAGCAGCGGTTCTCAACCTGTGGGTCTCGACCCCTTTGGGGGTTGAATGACCCTTTCACAGGGGTCACCTAAGACCATCGGAAAACACATATATAATTACATATTGTTTTTGTGATTAATCACTATGCTTTAATTATGTTCAATTTGTAACAATGAAATTGGGGTCACCACAACATGAGGAACTGTATTAAAGGGTCGAGGCATTAGGAAGGTTGAGAACCACTGACCTAGAGAAATCACAGGCTAGTCAAAACCCACACAGGTTGAAAAAATTATTTCATAACTCCCCTTATTTCAAGTAGAGTCCAGATATGACACTAATGAGCAACCATCTCTTCTGGGAGATCACATATTTGGAGGTAACTGGCACAAAAAACCCCCACAAAAACAACAAACACAAACTAAACCTTTTATCTCTATCTTGGAAGAATAAGCCAAAAGAATAAGTTAGTGGCAAAAATGAATGTTAACATTAAATGAAATTATCTTTTTCTTCCACTTTATAATGGTTCTCTTTTCTTGTCTCAACTTAAGGTGGTAATCATGGCCAACAACATTCTCTCTCATCCATCAAACTAGTGCAATATAAATAGTGGTGTTTTTGTTTTTTAAGTAGGGGAAAACAGGTAAAAATGGTTAACAATTAGCTCCTTGACAGTTCCCCAACCCACTCTGACCTTTAAATCTCAAGACTCCAAGTGCACAGAGAAACAACCTGTTCAAAGCCAGAGGAAA
>NW_005367210.1:356618-361076 GCF_000412655.1 Myotis brandtii
TGCAAAGGAGCTGAATTCAGAATATAAGCATTCACAGTAAGACCTAGTAACTCATTAAGCTACTGCTTGTGTAAAATTATAGGATTTTTAAGACATTATAATCCTAACATATCACTGAGGATTCTGTTTTTATTCCCATCTACAAAATTTACAACATTCTTATTTTAAGAGGCAAAACACTCAAGCATTTCTATAAAACGAACCAGCATGTATGGAGTAACAAATAACATTCGAGCCCTCTGTGAATTTTATTTCTCCACCTTTAAACCAGAAAAGGATCAAAGAGTCAATGTAACATAAATAACATAGGAACAGTGGGAAGTCTTCCAATGAAGGGAAGTATTGTAAGGAAACCCAAGCAGTTTGATATGAATTAATATAGTTCTAACTCAAACACTTGACCAAAGTCTGAAGTCCAGTATTGTCTCCAATAATCCTATAAAATAAAAGGGTAATATGCAAATCGATCAAATGTTGGAAGGACCGGTTGCTATGACATGCACTGACCACCAGGGGACAGATGCTTAATGCAGGAGCTGCCCCCAGCCTGCAGGCCCTGATTGGGGTCTACGGGCCAACCTCTCGGTCCCTTACCCTGGATGGCAGGCTCCAATTGCCCAATGGCAACTGGGGAACTGGGGTAGGTAGCGGCGGACTCCGGTGGTGCCAGGCCAAGGCCCCCACCCCGCACACAGAGGGCGACCTGTGGCAGGGGGGCGGCCAGCAAGCCAGTGGGAACGGCCAACCTCTCGATCCCTCCTCCAGGCCAGCAGGCTCCGATTGCCCGATGGTGAGTGGTTCCGGGGTGGGTAGTAGTGGGGGGCGGGGCCAGCTGCTGGGGAAGATGGCCCTGATCGCAAGCCAGGCCTAGGAACCATACCTGTGCATGAATTTCGTGTGGGTGGAGGGGGGCTGTGCTTCAGCCCGGCCTGTGCCCTCTCACAGACTAGGAGCGCTCGGGGGATATCCGACTGATGGCTGCGGGGAGCAGGCCTAAGCCACAGTCTGGCCTCCCTCTGTGGGAGGCGACCTGCGGGCTGATAGGGATATGGCGCCGGCCAGCAAGAGACGGCCCCCGCCTCCCCCCATCACTGTCCCCTCCCTCTGCCTGCTGGCACCCACCTTGGCCGGCCTGGCACCACCTGCTCGCCGGCCCTGCCCCCTGGTCGTTCGGCCTTTCAGTCAATTTGCATATTAGGCTTTTATTATATAGGATTATATAGGATGATGGGCAAAGATATCACTGTGTATATTTTTACCAGGCAACAAAAACAAAATAAAGTCACAACTGACACTTTATTCCACTGGCCACAACTCTCTGGAACTAAAAGAAAATTTCATGAGACCTAGAGTAACTTAAATATAATCCAGCATTTACATATGTAATAATTACTGCTATCATTTAAATGCCTCTAGTAGCCTGGCCTGGTATGAGATGCACACTCCCATTTTAGAAATAAACATGTCCAGAGGTTAAACCTGCCAAGTCATAGGACTACTAAGTGGCTGAGGCCAGATCTGAACCCCTCTGCTCAGGAAGAAAAATTCCAAGGCAGACGGCTATTTGTTTTCATGTTATATAGTCATAAATACACAGAACATGTTAACTACTTTAAACTACTGATAAAGACAGGTTCCTTCTCTATCTAAGGAGTGTATTATTTAAGAATACAAAGTAAATAAGAAAGCAAATTAGTGCATTACCTAAGAGAACAGGGCATACAGAAGATGTCAACGCATCAATTCTTCAAACATATCCCTAACATACAATGCATAAGTAATTCCCAAACTATAATTAAAGGACCACTGACAAATAAGACCTCTAATCCAGGTTCACAAGTCTATAAGGCGAGCAAACTTTGAACGTACCCCAAGTCTGAGATGGGATTCCCTTCTCTATCTAGAAGCAAGAGAATCCTATATTCATGAAGACTAAAGAACCATTCTCACAATTTTCACTGTATATGAGTAACTGAGGCATCTACACCAAGCTTGAGTTACATACCAACCCACCTATCAACAGCAACAATTCAGTACCTCACCCATTAAGTGGGCCAGACCAGAAACAGGAAGTACAGGTCAAAAGTCCTCATTAAAAAATAAGAACTACTGGCAGCAGAAAATGAAAATAAAGAATAAAGAGCAGCAGCACTGACATTGAACACATTGATTTCACTGACAGAAAAGGGAAAGAACTCATATTAGTCAGGTGCCCAGAATTTCATAAATTATCTCCTTTAATCCTCATAGTAACCCTGAGATAAATTTATCTGCTTCTTTAGTTATTAACCCTCACAAGTACTACTAACCCCCATTTTACAGGTTAATAATTAAGTTGTTCAAGGTAGTTATCTAAATTGTTTAGATGACAAAAATCTAGGCTTGAGAGATGTAAAGTAACAGTCCCCAGACTTGGTCTGTCTCATTCCAACAATCCTGTTGCTCCCCGACAAGCAATGTTCAAGAATGAGAAAGTCTGAACTCCCCACCCCCAAATTTCTGTAGCTATTTCAGAAACTACACAATTGAACTTTCCACAAGTCTGAGGAAAGCCAACAGAAATTTTCATAAGAAAACATATCAGAAAGCTACTAAATTGTAGAATGATATATGCATCATTACATAATGTCCTCAGTTGTAGGCTTGAGGATAGAGACAATCTAGACATCCTTAGCACAGCATCTATCTGAAATGTAGTAGGCACTGAGGGTCTGTTGAATGAGTAACATCTTTTGACTGGTTATAAATTCAATAGCCCAAAATGACTATTTTGTACTTTATAATATGCTATGGTTCATTTCTTTAGGAAAATAATTTACCCATTCATTTTTAACAGGGTTGCTTTCCTAAATTTTGTAGAACATTAATGAAATAAAACTGAGAAATGCCTGTTACTATATCAGTCATAAATTCAGAAAAATTTCTAGTGTTCACTTTTTCAAGCAGATTAAAATGTTTCAGCTAATAAAAACCTGTCAGAAAAATCCACAAAATCAAAAAGTGTGAAAAGAAAAACAGTGGCCAATATAAAGGTATTTAAAGATTATTCTAAGTATACCCTGGTACTGAACCTTAAAACACTCACATCAGATAACACGATTATTTTCAACGCAAGAAAACACTATTATCACTAATGTAAAAAAAGCTTGCCTACCATAGTAACGGTTGCTAAGTAGGTTTCTTATGTCTAAGACACAGAATTTGTAGAAACCAGTGAAATGCCACTCCTAGCATGACACTGTGAATTCATTTACCTAAAACTTTTAAAGACTTAATCCTTAATTTCTACAATATGGAAAAAAAAAATTTTGGTCAACAACTAAGTCTGCTGATATCTACCCTGGAGCACACCAAATATTTAAGAAAAACTGCCAATGGCCTATAACCCAATGTAAATATATGCTTTGTTACAATGACAGCAGTTTCTTAATAATCCTAGAGGAATTTCTTCATTTGAAAAGCTAGGTGGCCTAGATTTCTATTAAGAAACAATTAGCCCTAACCGGTTTGGCTCAGTGGATAGAGCGTCGGCCTGCGGACTGACGGGTCCCAGGTTCGATTCCGGTCAAGGGCATGTACCTTGGTTGCGGGCACATCCCCAGTGGGGAGTGTGCAGGAGGCAGCTGAATCGATGTTTCTCTCTCATCGATGCTTCTAACTCTCCAACCCTCTCCCTTCCTCTCTGTAAAAAAATCAAAATATATTATTTTTAAAAAAGAAAGAAAGAAACAATTAAATGATACTCTACTTTTGAAATTATCCACCTTAAGAGTTCAAAGTAGTTTAGGTGTATAAACACACTAATACTCTTGTGAAATGAACTTGGTCCAGTTCACCAAATGAATAGTGTTAGACCAAGGATCAAATCCAGTTTGTCATTTTAAATCAAGTATCACAAGCATTATTACCTTAAAATTCTAAGTCCTTACCTAATCCAATGCAAATCATATCAGTTATCAATTTTTGAACTTATACAGCTTGTACTGTAATTTATGCAAATGTCATATAGTTGTCAAAATAATAATCGTAAGTGTTGTAACAGTCAACATCTTTTGGGCACTTATTATCTGGGACCCCTCATGGGATGTCAGAGGCCTGGTGCACGGATTCAGCCTGATCCCCGCAGGCCAGGCCGAGGGACCCCACTGGTGCACAAATCTGAGCACCAGTCCTCTAGGATGCATATAAGATCTTTGGTTAATCTCTCACCATCTTGTGGCTATGGGTACCACCATCTTTGTGATGAAGTGACAGTTAATTTGCATATTACCCTTTTATTAGATAGGACTAGAAGCCCGGTGCACAAAAATTTGTGCACTTGGGGGGGTGAGGGGGTCCCTCAGCCCGCCGGCCTGTGTCTCGCAGTCTGGGACCCCTCGGGAGATAACGACCTGCTGGCTTAGGCCTGCTCCCGGGTGGCAGAGGGCACGCCCAATCATCCGGTGCAGCCCCTGGTCA
>NW_005367210.1:362791-368033 GCF_000412655.1 Myotis brandtii
TCGCTTCAGTGCATGGCTGCCGGCCGCCATCTTGGCTGACAGTTAATTTGCATAAGGATATGCTGATTAGCCAATGGGAAGGGTAGCAGAGTGACACCAATTTGCATGTTTCTCTTTTATTAGTGTAGATGTGTTACATGCATAATCTGAATACTCACAACGACCCCATGAGGAAACTGAGGCACAGAGATAACCTTTCCAAGGTAAAATCTAGAAAAAGTACAATGCAGGGAGGGGTGCACAGAGATATATAGTAAGTCTTCACTTAATGTTGTCTATAAGTATAAGGAAACCAATTTTATCACAGGCTAATCGATATAAACAAGAGTTAAATTCCTATGGCATCTCATCAAGCTTCTAACAAAACAAAACACCACATTATTCAAGGACGTGGTGTAGTTCAGAAGCCATGAATCTCCATTGCCTGGACCAGGATCCTCGGCCAGCTCTAGGGCTAAGATACTTGGTTGAACCACTTAACCTTCATGTGGCCCAATTTCTTTTCTTCTAAAGCTAAAAGTCCAACAAATAATCTCAAAAGTCACTCATACCCTGAAATGTTGATTTTGTAATCACACTGTAATTAGGTAACTAACTCAAAACACAACAAAATTCCTCCATCCTCTGAAGTATCCCTCAGTAGAGTCATTTTATGAATCTAATCAATAGGATACTGTTGAAGAGCAAAAAACAGTACTTTTTCTTAAAGCTAGAAGTCCACTCAGCAAGTATGATCCTCAAATCTGACTCAACCTCAAATAACAATGACAGGGAGAAACAACCTTACAACATCTTTGGATTGGGATGGGAGGTGTGAAAAAACAGACAGATCACTGTACGTATAGGTGGCTATCAATTCATAAAAACAATCACCCATTTCTATCTCCTCTAAAAAATAGGAAATTAAGTCTTTAAAAGGTTGTCACATAAACTCATTGCTTTATTCAGCCAATAAAAATTAATGACAAAATTGTGCCATTTACCCAAGAAGTTTATTATAGGCATGGAAGAATCATCAATTTATAGAAATCCTACTAAAATGGCCTGTAGCTCTAGAATCTACATTTAACCAAGCTCATCATGTAGTCCTTCCAAATTGCATATAAAGCCAGGAACAGGACACTTAAACATTAAGAAAGAAGCATAAAGCCCTAGCCAGTTTGGCTCAGTGGATAGAGCGTTGGCCTGAGGACCAAAGAGTCCTGGGTTTGATTCCAGTCAAGGACGACTACCTAGGTTGCAGACTCCTCCCTGGATTGGGGCCTGGTCAAGGCACATGCAGGAGGCAACGGATCGATGTGTTTCTCTCACATTGAAATTCTCTCTGTCTTCCCCTCTCTCTAAAAAAAAAAAAAAAAAAAATCAATAGAAAAATATCCTCTGGTGAGGATTAAAAAAAGAAAAAAAAGAAAGAGGCATAGGTTCCACTCAACCCCATTATTCTGTGAAGTCTACCAAATCACTTTATAGAATAATCTTTGCTGCCTTTGTTCTCTAGAAAATAATCCCCACCCAGAAAAACCAGGATAATCTGCAATAGAATAATTTCCTATCTGCAAAGTCCCTTTGCCACATGTTACTGTAATTCAGAATCCAGGGATGAGGTTATGAACATCTTTGGGGGTAGGAGAGTGTCATTCTATCTACTACACCCACCCTCTTGCCTCCCAACATAGTCTCAAAACTCATAATCTAAATTAGGTAGAATGAGGCTCTGGGTATAATACATTAACTACAATCCCTGGCATACAATTCCTTAAAGAAAAGTTATCTGCTCCCAACATGCAATGGGGGTCAGGGATAGGGCACCAGTTATAGACATTCTAGTCTAAACAGGGAAAATATAAGAGAAAACAGATCCATTGGTCCAAAGCAGTTTCAAAATCTGAGCTAACTCCATTCATTCCATTTCCAAACCAGAGAAAAATCCTCAGTGGCATTCAGCTCTCTGAGCCCTTGGTTCCACCCTTCTTCTTCTTCTTTTTTTTTTTTTTTTTTATAAAAACCAGCACATTTATACCTGAGTAGTTTTACCAGCTTGCTTTCTGCTAGTAGCATTTAGGGGGTTCACAGTCCTCTTTAATTTCCTACTCTCTTTCAAGCCAAGCTGTTTCTGCTAGTATAAATCCTCAAGAACCCAGAAGGCTTTACATGAATTTCACAAAGGTTCACTCCCCTAGTCAGACTCAGATCCACAAACAAACCAGGGTGCACTTTTAAGACTTTTCTGTGGAAATCTCCTCAGCCAAATATCCATGTTTATCACATTAAGTCTTCTTTTCCACATAACCACAGGACACAGTTCTTAAGCATATTTGCCACTTTGTAACAAGGATCCTTTTTCCTCCAGTCTCCAATGAATGCATATCCCACTTCCACCCAAGCCCTCATTAACAAAGGCATTACATCCATATTTCTAGCAACAATCTATTCTTCTAAGTCTTTTCTACCATAATCCTCAAAAATTTTCTGGTCCTGCCCAGTTTGACTTAGTGGATAGATCATTGGCCTGCGGACTGAAGAGTCCCGGGTTCGATTCCGTTCAAGGGCACATGCCTGGGTTGCAGGCTCGATCCCCAATGGAGGGCATGCAGGAGGCAGCCAATCAATGATTCTCTCTCATCATTGATGTTTCTATCTCTCCCTCTCCTTTCCGAAAGGAAGGAAGGAAGGGGGAAGGAAGGAAGGAAGGAAGGAAGGAAGGAAGGAAGGAAGGAAGGAAGGAAGGTTGGTTGGTTGATTTCTGGCCTCCACTGCCCCTTCCACATTTTTAGGTAACAGTACCCCAACTCCTGGTACCAAAATCTATACTAGTGTGCGATCGCTGCCACAACAAATTACCACAAACGTAGTGGCTTAAAACAACAGAAATTTATTATCTCACTGTTTCTGCAGGTCAGAAGTTGGATGAACTTGGCTGTTTCCTGTTTAGGGTCTCACAAGGCCAAAATCAAGGTATATTCCTTGCTGGAAACTCTGAGGAAGAATCTATTTCAAAGCTCATGTAGAACTGTTAACTTCAGTTCCTTGTGGCTGTACAACTGAGGTTTCCTTTCCCTTGCTGGCTGTCTGCCAGAGCTGGTCTTTGCTACTAGAGGCCACCCACATCCCTTCTCATGGTTTCCCAGTGGCCCCCTCTAGCAACAGCACATGGGGTCCCTCTCATGATTCAGATCTCCCAATTTTGCTTCTGACCCACCTCTTTTTTA
Organism: Myotis brandtii; assembly: GCF_000412655.1. Taxonomy (NCBI): domain Eukaryota; kingdom Metazoa; phylum Chordata; class Mammalia; order Chiroptera; family Vespertilionidae; genus Myotis; species Myotis brandtii. The sequence continues at coordinate 366,001 of NW_005367210.1, forward strand.
ACTCCCAGCTACAGAAAGTTCTCTGCTTTTAGACTGGGCCTACCCACAAAATCCAGGACAATCTTCCTATTTTAACCCCAATTACATCTGCAAAGTCCCCTTTATCATGTTACATATGTAAAGATTCTGGGGATTACAGAATGAACATCTTATTTGGGGAGGGGCCATTCTGCCTACTACAAACTCAATCCCTATGTAAGGCTTTAAACTCAGTTCCTAAAGAAAAATTCTCCTTTCTCCAAAGGAGTATGTAAAGGTGTATGTTCAGAGACAGAGACAACAGTAAAATCAAAGCCTCACCCTGAAGAGGGTAGCTAGATGACAGGAAAGCTTAAAAATACACTGTGGAAAAGAAAGTGACACTTGTTTCATCCCCAATACAAGGCAATTAATGAACCCATTATGCAGAAAATAACACAATGTGCCCCCCACCCCCAAATGTGTGCTTTTCTTCTCTACTGTATTCAGTACAAAAGGAAATAACTAGGCATACGTTGCCCCAGGGTGACCTAACTTTGTAATCAGTTAATGAATCAATCTAAGGAAACTTACAATCCTTTTGTTCCTTTTACAAGTCATATACCCTCCTCCAACAGAAATGAAAATTCATCGATTTCGAAGTCACAGGACAAACCTTCCCAGGTAAACTGCAGATGAACTTTAGAAAAAGAATAAAATAAATATATATAATTGATTTCTGAGAGGAAGGGAGAGGGAGAGAGATAGAAACATCAATGATGAGGGAATCATTGATCGGCTGCCTCCTGCACGCCCCACACGGGACTGAGCGCCCAACCCGGGCGTGTGCCCTGACTGGGAATCGAACCGTGACCTCCTGGTCCATTGGTTGCCGCTCAACCACTGAGCTATGCTGACTGGGCTGCAGGTGAACTTTTTAAAATGACCTGCGGGAGCCCTAACCGGTTTGGCTCAGTGGATAGAGCGTCGGCCTGCGGACTCAAGGGTTCCAGGTTCCAAGGGCATGTACCTTGGTTGCGGGCACATCCCCAGTAGGGAGAGTGCAGGAGGCGGCTGATCGATGTTTCTAACTCTCTATTCCTCTCCCTTCCTCTCTGTAAAAAAAAAAATCAATAAAATATATTTAAAAAATAAATAAAAATAAAATAAAACGACCTGCGGGAGGACTAGTATTGGTCCTGATCTTTCATCCCCAAGTTCCAACAAGCCCGTTCCGTTAACCCAGAAGACTTACAAGGAAACAAAAACACTGCAGCAAGTACAAAGGTAATATTCTGAAGCCTTACCTACTGTTAAGGTTCCTGACTATTACGTTTTACTTGGAACCAAATATACCAGCTGGTCCCTTTTAATAACAGTGACAGTAAGAGCTATTCTTTAATAACAGTGACAGGAAAGAGCTATCAAGCACTTACTGGCACTGTGGTAAGCACTTGGCACATATGATCTTATTTAGTCTTCACCATAAACTTACGATCTATTCTAGAGACTATCCTCACCCCAATTTACCGATAGAAGAGGACTGGACGGCGGCAGCACCGTCCGCAGCAGTCACACCGACCCGGGCACCAGGCCATCGGTCCTCGCCACCGGCCGCTCTGCAGCCCCCGGGCTGGGAGGAGGGCTCCCCGCAGGGAAGCAGCACCTTCCCTTTCCAGCTTCCTTTCCCCCTCCGCTCCCCACACACCCTCCTAAGGTAACCGAGTCTTCTCCCATGAACCCGCCACCTCCTGTCCAGAACGCTTTCCTTCCCGCAACAGCAACGGCCAAGAAGCAACTTCTGACCCTGACTTTGCTTCCCAAAAACAAACTACAGAAGCTCCACCCATCACCTGCCTCGGCTAAAAATGTTCCGACGCCGGGGGAGGGGGAAGGAGAGACAGGGAAGGAGAAAAAGTCCTGCTCTTTCAAAAGGTCACGCACGGACAGGTATCCTCGCGGCCAGCCTTCCACTCCGCTCCTCCCTCTTCTGCCACCAGGCTCCCAACTACCCTCAACTCCAGCTCCAGCCCGGTCCGCCCCGATTCGCGGTCCTCGCCCTCCGCCTTTCTCCT
>NW_005367210.1:368710-375444 GCF_000412655.1 Myotis brandtii
CCCCAGCGGAACCGCGGCGAGTGCCGCCGTGCTGGGATGTCCTATTGTACCCTGGGGTTCCTTTCCGGACGGGGGTGCAAAATGGAAGGAGTTCTCAAGGTAAAGCATGATAAAGGGACTTGCAATAATTAGCGCGTTTGATTCCAGTACCTCTAAGAACTGGCGAGAGAGACAACGCGAGCCTACCCCTGAGCGCCCAATTGGTTTGACCCAGCTAAGATGGCGGCCGCCGGGTTTCCCGCACTCCGCCCGCTGACGCGGCCCGTCCGTCTGCCAGCCGGCCCGCCTTGCTTGGAAAGAAGCATGCGCGACCTGCGGAGCTGAGGAGCGGGGCATTTTGGAAGTTGAAGTCTCCTGCTCGGGCTCCTCGTCTGGGAGGAAGGTTCCGGCGGTACATTTTTGTCTGCTCCAACTTCGAGTCCGGAACTAGCGAGCGGAGGTTGGACCCGGGATGGTGTGGCACCGGAGCCGAGGAGGGGGCGATGCCGGCCTTCTGGACACTGAAACCTCATCCCGCTTCCCACAGGAGCCCTAGCTGAGCTGCCCATCCGGAATAGTGCGTTCTCGGGTCGGTCTGCACCCCCACCCCACCCCACCCCTGTTCTTGTCCGGGCCACCTCCCCAAAGCAGCCACAGGGCACTTTGTGCAGTGCCAACCTGGGTTAAAAATCCCCGAGGCTCTCCTTTGTGCACCAAAAACAGCAAATCTCTCCTCTAGACGTCCATGTTCCAACATCATTTGGACAACCCATCCAGCCCCCTTTGTACCTCCATTTCTGCCCCCCCCCCATTCCTGAAATGAATCTGTTTTGCCTCCCTCCCTTCGCACTGGCAGTTCCATTCGGTTACTGTTACCTCCTGGACTGGCTAACATTCATCAGAGTAATTCAGGGGCCCTTTTCTCCGAGGATCTTCCCTCTCTTGAGCTCCCCAAGACCTAGGCACCATCATTTAGCAGCCCGACAGGTGCCCAGCCTGCCTGCTCCATCATAGACTGTGAGCCCCCAGTGGACAGGGCTGGGTCTCATGACCACCCCCGCCTCCTGCAGGCCCTGCTGAAAGGGGGTGTGTGGAAGTGTTACTGAGGAATTCGTGTTCATCTCGCCTCTGAGGGGGCAGAGGTGTGAGGGCTGGAACAAGGCGAGGAGGCCGGGTTATTTTGGTGTTACCAGCTGTTACCCCGGGGCTGCCTGCCCGCTCCAGCCCTCCATTGGCAGTTTAGCTTACTGGCACCTCTGCTCCCAGAGAGACAATTTTCGCCCCCATGGGATGGGATGGGATGGGATGGGGGTGGCGGCAGCTGCTGACCTACAGTGATGGCCTCAGGGAGATGGCCGTGACTTTTCTGTGCCTCCTTGTCAGGCAGGTCTGTGGCATTTGATTTCATCGGCGGGGAATCTGCAGTCGTGGGTGTCCTCAGGCTGGTCATTCGTCCTCTCTGGGCCTCTGCTTCCCCAACTATGGACTGAGGAGGTGAGAGAAGATGATCCCAATGTTCCTGTGAAGCCCTCTTTCAGGAAATGACTAGCCTTCCACTTAGCTCTCGGACCATGTCTTTTTGGCTCTCGTGGCTCCCTTTTTCCCACCTTCGTTCACATTTATTCAGCTCTTACTCACTTGCTATGAACCAGACATTGTGTGAGGTGCATGAGCAAGACCGATACCAGTTCCTTATGGAGCACACCTTCTAAAGTGAGAAACAGATTATGCACAGGTAAACAGAAGAATAAAAAAAGTAATTTCAGCCTGGCCAATGTGGTTCAGTGGTTGAGTGTCACCGTTCAGTTGCAGGTCAGGGCACATGCCGGGGTTGTAGGCTCGATCCCCAGTGGGAGGCGTACAGGAGGCAACTGATCAATGATTCTCTCTCATCATTGATATTTCTATCTCTCGCTCTCCCTCTCTGAAATCAATAAAAATATTTTTTTTAAAAAGGTAATTTCACAGAGTGCAGGTATTCCCAAGATTTAGCCCTCACACCTTTCCTGTGATCTCAGCCCCTCCTACAGCATTATTGTTCATTCTTCCACCCAGTTCCAGCCTCCATCCGTGACCTCATTCATAGGGCTCACCAGGCACACACAGCCGCTTTGTACCAAGTAGGACACAGTTGAGACCCAACCCCTGCCATCTCCCAGGCTAGCCTGATATAGGTCTCTGGTCCCAAGAAGCCCCCAGTCTCCAACATCCACTAGTTATGGAGCCTCCAAAGACAAGCTCAGTTATCTTTCACATTTGCTCTTTCTGACGGCCTACATAGCAAGTATCAAGCTAGACTTCCTTCAAACAACAACAGCAACAACCACAGTTAAAATGTTGACAGTGCTTGCCCTATGCCATACACTGAATGTTCATCATCTAATTTAATCTTCACATCAGCCTGAGGAGGTAGAAACTAAAAGTATCCCATTGTACAGATGAGGAAACTGAGGTTCAGCGAGATTACAGGACGTGCCCAAGATCATATGCCAGAGATGGAACTTGCATTTCAACCTGGGTCACTGCACTGAGAACCTAAATGTATCAGCTTCCTATTGCTGCTTAACAAATCATCCCAAAACAGAGTGGCTTAAGCCAACAATCATTATTTGCTTATTTGTATGGTTTGGCAGTTTGGACATGTCTCAACTAGGATAGCTCTTTTCTGTTGCACATGATCTTGTCTGGGCTTACTCCTGCCCTTGCGGTCAGCAAGGTGACAGGCTGGCTGGTCCTATATGGCCTCATTCAGAGATCTGGCCACTGACTGGGTTTGTGGCTGGAGTGCCTTGGTGCTTCGCGTGGCTTCTTCAGCAAGCTAGCTCAGGCTTCCTTACAGGATGACCTCCAAAAGGAAGAGAACAAAAGCAGCAAGGCCTCTCTTGAGGCTTAGGCTCAGAAGTGCCATAGGATCAATTTAAAAAATGTATTTATTATTTTTTGTTTCGTTTTATTACTACTATTTTTAGTCTTCACTCAAGGAGTGAGGATATTTTTTCCATTGATTTTTTTTTTCAGAGAGAGTGGAGGGAGGAGGGAGAGGAGAGAGAGAAACATCGATGTGAGAGAGACACATCAATTGGTTGCCTTCCTACCACCCCTCCCCCCACCCCCTGACTGGGGATGGGGATCAAACCCGTGACCCTTTGGTCCTTGGGCCAACGTTCTAACCACTGAGTAACCGGCTAGGGCTAAATTTCTGTTTTTAAGCCACCCAGTCTGTGATATCTTGCTCTAGCAGCCCAAGTAGATTAACACAGGAGTCCTCGTTGTAGAAATGGTTTTTAAAGCCATGCAACTGGGTAAGATCTCCAAGGAAGTGAGCATAGACAAAGAAGAGAAGAGGACCAAGGACTGAGACTCCATCATTAAGAGATAAGAAACAAAGGAGTCCGAGGCAGAGCAGCTAGGGGTGTGTCCTGGGGACCAGTAAGGAAAACAGTTCAAAGGGGGAGAGCTGGTGATCTGTGTCAAATGCTGCTGAGAGGTCAAGAAGATGAGAATCTTGCCCTAGCTAGTTTGGCTCAGTGGATAGAGTGTTGGCCTGCAAGGGCACATACTTCGGTTGCAGGCTTCTCCCCGTTCTGGGCCATGGTCGGGGCGCATGCAGGAGGCAATCTGTGTTTCTGTCTTTCCCTCTTTCTTCCACTTTCTCTAAAAATCAATGGAAAAATATCCTTGGGTGAGGATTAAAAATAAAAATAAAAAAGAAGAAGATGAGAATCGAAAACTGAATTAGCAAAGTGGAGGGCATTGTTGGATAGGAAAGAGTTTAAGGAGAATGGTGGGAGCAAAAGCCTGATTGGAGTGGGGTTAAGAGAGAGTAGAGGATTAAATATAGAAAGACAGAAAGGAAAAGGAAATCTCTTTTTAAGAGCAGAAAGTCACCTAAAATCTAGAAGAGTAAGAATTAGAAAATCACTATTTGGCAGCCACCATAGTAATAATTGTTTCAGGAGAGATTCATTCATAGATGCTTCAATCAATAGTAGATTAAACTTTGAGGAGAAACAGGATATTTGCATAGTCTTAGAGTTCTCACAAGATAGTTTATTTTAAATTTTTTTTAACTTAAATTCTTTAACTTTTTTAACTTAAATTCTTTATGGTTTAAAGTATTACATAAGTCTCCCATTGTCCTCTCCCTAGCCACTCCCACGCCCCAGCACATGCTTTCACCCCCATACTATCTGTGTCCATTGGTTATGCTCATATGCATGCATACAAGTCCTTTGGTTGATCTCTTACCCCCATCTCCCCGGTCTTCCCTCTTACGTTGGATGGTCTGTTCGATGCTTCTATGACTCTGGCTCTATTTTTGTTCATCACTTTATGTTGTTCATTATATTCCACAAATGAGTGAGATCATGTGATATTTATCTTTCTCCAACTGGCCTATTTCACTTAGCATAATGCTCTCCAGGTCCATCCATGCTGTTGCAAATGGTAAGAGTTCCTTCTTTTATACAGCTGCATAGTATTCCACTGTGTAAATGTATCACTGATTTAAATCACTCATCTGCTGATAGGCAATTAGGCTGTTTCCAAATCTTAACTATTGTAAATTGTGCTGCTATGAAAGTAGGGGTGCATGTAGCCTTCCTGATTGGTGTTTCAGATTTCTTGGGATATTTTCGTAGAAGTGGGATTGCTGGGTCAAATGGGAATTACATTTTTGAGGAAACTCCATACTGTTTTTCACAGTGGCTGCACCAGTCTGCATTCCCACCAGCACTTGTCATTCTCGCCAGCACTTGTCATTTGTTGATTTGTTGATGATAGACATTCAGACAGGTGTGCGATGTACCTCATTGTCTTTTTGATCTGCATCTCTCAGATGATTAGTGACTTTGAGCATGTTTTCATATGTCTCTCTGCCTTCTGTATGTCCTCTTTTGTAAAGTGTCTATTTAGGTCCTTTGCCCATTTTTTGATTGGATTGTTTATCTTCCTTTTGTTAAGTTGCATGAGTTCCCTATAAATTTTGGAGATTAAACCTTTATCAGAGATATAATTGGCAAATATGTTCTCCCATGCAGTGGGCTTTCTTGTTGTTTGGTTGAAGGTTTCTTTTGCTGTGCAGAAGCTTTTTATTTTGAAGTAGTACCATTTGTTTATTTTATCCTTAGTTTCCAGGAAATGTATCAGTAAAGATTTTGCTATGACATATGTCTGATATTTTTTGCTGTCTATGTATTCTTCTAAGATTTTTATGGTTTTCTGTCTTAGGTTTAAGTCCTTTATCCATTTTGAGTTTATTTTGTTTATAGTGTCAGTTGGTGGTCTAGTTTCATTTTTTTTGCACGTATCTGTCCAATTTTCCCAGCACCATTTATTGAAGAGACTGTCTTGACTCCATTGTATGCTCTTGCCTCTTTTGTCAAATATTAATTGAGCATAGTGGTTTCGGTGATTTCTGGCTTCTCTATTGGTCTATATGTTGGTTCTTGTGCCAGTACCAAGCAGTTTTGAGAACAGTGGTTTTGTAATATTGCTTGATATCTGATATTGCGATCCCTCCAACTTTGTTCTTCTTTCTCAGGATTGCTGTGGCTATTCAGTGTCTTTTTTTATTCCAGATGACTTTTTGGAGAGTTTGTTATAGATCTGTGAAATGTGCCATTGGTATTTTAGTAGGGATTGCATTGAATCTATAGATTGCTTTGGGTAGTATGAACATTTTAATGATGTTGATTCTACCAATCAATGAACATGATAAATTCTTCCATTTGTTTATGTCTTCCTCTATTTGTTTTTTCAACATCCTGTAGTTTTCTGAATACAGGTCTTTTAACTTTTTAGTTAAGGTTATTCCTACGTATCTTAATTCTTTTTGTCGCAATGGTAAATGGGACGGTTCTTTTTAGTTTCTCTTTTATTTTTTTTTTCTTTTTGTTTTATTGCTTAAAGTATTACAAACAGTATTACATATGTCTCCTTTTTTTTTTCCCCCTTGACATTCCCCCGGACTCCCCTACCCCCCAGTGTCCTGTGTCCATTGGTTATGCTTATATGCATGCATACTAGTCCTTCGGTTGATCTCTTACCCCCCCTCCCGCCCCCCAACCCTCCCGGCCTTCCCGCTGTAGTTTGACAGTCTGTTCGATGCTGCTCTGCCTCTGTACACAAGATAGTTATTAATTACAAAGGGTAAAATGGTAACTGTACAGTGAAGAAACCCAGCAGACACATCAACCAACTGGTCAAAGGGGGCGTCACCATTAATGGGGCAAATTGACATCATGTTCCCCCTGAGAAGGACACAGCATCCCTTCAGTGGTATTTCTGCCAGATATGCTTAACTGATTCATGAACCCAAATTGAAGGGTATTTTTACAAAATGGAAACCGGCTTGTACTCTTCAAAAATATCGAGATCATGGACGACAAAGAATGACTGAGGAGCAGTTCTAGATTAAGGAGACCAAAGAGACACAAGAACTGAATACAGTGTGAGATCCTGGACCAGGAAACATTGATTTTTCACTGCCTATAAAGGATAGTAGTGGAACGATTGGTGAAATTTGAGTAAGGTCTCTATATCCTATCTAATAAAAGAGAAACATGGTAATTAGCATACGACCGCTACCCTTCCCATTGGCTAATCAGGGCGATATGCAAATTAACTGCCAGCCAAGATGGCGGCCGGCAGCCAGGCAGCTGGAAGCGAACATGAGGCTTGCTTGCTTCAGTGAAGGAGGACTCCAACGTTCCCCGCCTGCCTTGCCGGCCTCTGAGCTGGCAGTTTGAAACATT
>NW_005367210.1:376645-386435 GCF_000412655.1 Myotis brandtii
GCCCCCCCCCCCCCCCGTGTGCACAAATTTTTGTGCACCGGGCCTCTAGTTAGATAATAATATTGTATCAGTGTAAAAATTCCTGATCTTGGTTATTGTAAGAGAATGTCCTTGCTTTTAGGAAATACACACTGGTTTTTAGGGATAAAGGACTCACGTCTACAACTTACTCTATAAGAGTTGAGGAGGGAAGAAAGAGAATGATAAAGCAAAGATGGTAAAAATTTGGATGATTGATATTTGGGTATTTTTTGTACTATTTTTGTACCTTTTCTGTAATGGAAGGAGAGCAAGTAGAGACACTGAGGCAGTGGGTACAGACAGCTTTTTGAGGGGTTTTGCTTTAGGACTGAGGATGGGGTGGTAGGTGGAGAGCAGAGTGCGGTTAAGAGAAGTTACTTAAATGCAGACATATTAGCATATTTTTATGTTGATGAGAATGATTCAGTAGATTGGAAATAATGATGCCAGAGGGAGAAGACAGCGAAAGATGGGAGCTATACACAAGATGGGACCACGGCTTGGGGCAGAGTATTTATAAATAAAAGCTTGTGGAAGTATTTTCTGATTGCTAGAATTTTCCCTGTGAAATAGGAAGCAAGATCCTCAGCTAAGACTGAGAATGGGAGAGAAGGTGATGGAGGTTTGAGGAGAAGATAGGAAGGAATTGCCTGGGGAGAAGAAATGGGCCAAGGGAACTGCAGTGTACTGAAGGCCCATTGGGCCTAGCAGTCAGGTAAGTAAAGTAAGACCAGTTCACATGGGGTGTGTTGTTCTTCAACCACATTGCACTGCAGGGGCATAAGCACAGGACAGAGAGTTGGTGTTAACCATTGGGCGTTCCACCAGAGGGGAGCAGGGGCCTCTCTTGGGAGTGGGCAGTGCTTGAGGATAATGACACCCCAGGGGCTTTAAGCAGGGAGGAGGGAGGTGAGGACATGAGGGGGAAGGTGGTAGGCTCAATGAATCAGAGGTCTCAGTGGGACTGAAGGATTGTGGGAATTGGGGTACTGGAGAGAGTGAGCTGGAAAGATAGAAGGTGATAGGCTAGAAATTCAGGTAATGGCGGGGGTGGGTGGATGGACGCAGGTAATGAATATGACAGGTTGGTGCCCGCAGTCAATAGCCAGCCATTGAGCCTTCAAATAATCACAGGCCTGGCCAACATCTGACTCTAACAAAGACCTACCCAACTGGTCCTTTCCAATGTTTCTGATTCACACACCAGTGAAGGAAAAAATGGTTGTTTTAAGCCACTAAATATTGGAGTGGTGTGTGATTCAGCAATAGTAACCAAACAGAATTGCTGGTTCCACTGGGGTTTCAAGGGCATAGTAAGTCCTAATGCCCTAAGGCATGGGTTTTCTGTAATGAAGTAACTTCTCCACTTCTTCCATTTGATAGTTAGAGACACCAGGTTCCCAGAGGTTTAGTGACTTACCTAAACTTCCACAGCTAGTGAGTAGTGAGTTGGGCTCTGAGCCCAGGCAGTGTGGCACACATACACTGTCCCCAGTGCATGGCATGGCGTCTGGCACGTCTAGGCATGCTGAACAGTGAATTGAATTGTGCCTGGGATTACCTCTGCCTTCCATTTTCCCATTTTTTCCTTCCTTTCAAGTTGTATTGTATGTCTTAGTCCACCTGGTGGAGGAGATGGGCCATCTCTCTCCTCTGTGTGGCCTTTTAGTCTGCCAGTCAGTAGGTTCTCCGGAGTGCCTACTGGGGGCAGACACTTCTCACGGTTCTCAGTATGCAGAAGGAAACAGAGCAGGGTCCCGGTGCAGCTCAGTCAAGTGGGGAGAAGATAATTAGATGAATCTATCGTTGAAAACGGATTATTGCTAGGAGAGACCAGTGGGTGGGGTATGAGAGAGCATAATAGGAAAAGCTGGCCTAGTGGAGGGAGGGAGGAGGGGTTTGCCTGGTGAAGGGAAGGAGTGAGTTGTTTATGAGCTGACCAAGGAGGAGAAGCACATGGGCACAGGTTCTAAGTCAGGAACATGCTGGCGCATTAAGGGCCCATGGGAGAGCCCAATGTGCCCTGAACATATGTGGGGAGTGGGGAGTGGAGGCAGCATTGTGGGAAATGAGATAGGAGGAGTGGGCAAGTTCCTGTGTACCAGGTAGAGAAGTGTAGCTTAAGGACAATAGGGAGCCATGGAAGGGTTAAGCAAGGGAGTGACTTCATATGAGTTTACATTTATGAGATATCTCTGGCTGCTGGGTAGGAAGGGAGGAGGAAAGGAGTGTCTACATGAGAAGGAAGTGGTGGCGATGGAGAGGAATGCATCACTTTAGGACTTGGAGTTCACCACAGGGAAACTGAGTCCCAGTGCTTCCAGGGACAGCACTCCTCTTCCAGCTCTCCCGGTCTTGGGGCTCTCAGAGACTTCTTCCCTGTGGGGTAACAAGTAGGTGGTTGGATTGGGGGATAGGTGGCCAGGGAAGGTGACCCCTGACCTTTTCCTGGTGACCTGTGATATAGAATTGATAAGGTCCACGGGGACCTTACCAGGCAAAGGGGACATGTCCTTAGAGGACCATTGAATCACTCTCCATTTAACACTGGGCAGGCCACTTCCCCTCTATGATCCATAGTTTCTGCCTTGGTAACATTGAAAACGATAGTACCTACCACACTTTGGTGACATCACCCCTATTTTACAGATGAGCAAACTGAGCCTCAGAGAGGGGGAATTACTGTCCCAGGGTCACTGAGAGTAAGTGTCATAGCCAAGATTGGAACCCAGGCCAGAACCTATGCTCTTGATCTCTCAGTTCCCCCATGTGCTCTTCTGGGGGCCTTGCAGGCTTGGAGATATTCAGCTCACCCAACACGGTCTTTCCAGGAGGCCCAGGAAATCCAGGGCTGGATGCTGGATTGTTAGGAGCATGGGCTGGAATTCCATATCCAGTCCCACTCAGGGACATTATTCTGTCTGAACCTCAGTTTTCCCCTCTGTAAAATGGGATAACACTACACACCATGTAGCACCTGGCAGGGGAACTGTAAGGATATAATGAGTTGTATACAGAAGTCAATGGCCCAGCACAGTGCCTTTTGAATGCTTGCTGCCATTGTGATTGTCATGCAGTATAATTATGGATTGAAACCCTAGGGGACCCAGGGTTCCCAGTTGTTCCTTTTAACAACAGTTGCAATGCTTCTTTTCCAAAATGAAATTCCTGGATGATATAACCTACTGACACATAATTTTCAACATAAATAATACCCTAATTGTAATATAAAAGAAAAAGTGAAATTAGTTTAGAATAAATTATTATGTAAATATTTGAGCAAAATACATAGGAAACATTACAAAGTAGTTGGGAAGTTATGGTTTGGTGGAATCACCGTGAATCTGCGGGCTGAATCAGGAGCTCTGGTAACTCAAACACCACGACCTCATCATGGCAGTGATCCTCCAAAATTCGAGCAGTTCTAAGTGAAGTCCTGAACCAAACGTGACCCGGTCTGGTTCCAACTTATGTGGAGGTCACTTTCCTGGCAGGGTCACTATACATTAAAACCAAGCAAATACACTCTATGCTGGGAAAGGCAAAATTATAGAGACAATAAAAAAGGTGATGGTTGCCAAGGATTTGGGGAGGGAGGAGGGATGAATAGATGGAGCAGAGGGCATTTTTTGGGCAGTGGACTTCTGTGTGATACTGTAATGATAAATACAGGACATTATGCATTTTTAAAAAAATATTTTTTAATTGATTTCAGAGAGGAAGGAAGAGGGGGAGAGAGTGAGAAACATCAATGATGAGAGAATCATTGATCAGCTGCCTCCTTCACGCCCCCCACTGGGGATTGAGCCTGCAACCCCTGGCCTGTGTCCTGGCCAGGAATTAAACCGTGACCTCATGCTTCATAGGTCGACACTCAACCACTGAGCAACACTGGTCGGGCGCATTATGCATTTTTCAAAATCCATAGAGCTGTGCAACACCAAGAGTGAACCTTAATATAAACTATGGATTTTAGTTAATAATAATGCATCAGCATTTGTCCTTCATTTGTAACAAAGGTATCATAAGGTATTAGTAATAGGAAAAACTGTGTGTTGGGAAGAGGGAGTATGAGGTACTCTGTCATTTCTGCATAATTTTTCTATAAACCTAAAACTGTTATAAAAAATAAAGTCTAGTAAAAATGAACAAAACAAAACCCCACACATATAGTGTTTGCGTGTGAAATAGAATTTGGTCCCAGGCTCAGATAATTAAAAACAGGGTTTCATCTATGCCAATTACTAAAGGGAACTATGAATACCACACAGGACTTGGGACTCATTTGGGGGATGTCTGCACCCCTGCTCCCCTCCTGCTGTATGCCTGGGGCAATCACTGGGGACTGCCCAGCTCCTGGTGGTACTGCCCCACTTAGGATCTAGACCTTGCCCTCTGCCCCTTTACCATGAAGAACACCCTTCAGAACTCACAGCCACCTGCTTGCTGATCTTGGGTGACGGTGATGTGGTTGCTTGATTGAAAACTCTCCCCAGCCTCAGGAACCTCAAGGTGCCAGTGTGGACACGGCTCACCCTTCTGTTTCCAGAATTCCTACTTCAAATCTGGACCCCAGCCACTTACTCATTGTGTGAACTTGAGTGAGTCAGATCACTTCACTGGGCTTCAGTTTCCCCACTGGTGGGAAAGAGGGTGGTAATACTTGCCTCACTGAGTATATTTATTCTATTTATTCATCCAGAAAATATCTATTGAGCCCTAGCCCGTTTGGCTCAGTGGATAGAGCGTCGGCCTTCGGACTGAAGAGTCCCAGGTTCGATTCCGGTCAAGGGCATGTACCTTGGTTGCGGGCACATCCCCAGTGGGGGGTGTGCAGGAGGCAGCTGATCGATGTTTCTCTCTCATTGATGTTTCTAACTCTCTATCCCTCTCCCTTCCTCTCTGTAAAAAATCAATAAAATATATTTTTTTAAAAAAGAAAAGAAAATATCTATTGAGCACCTACTGTTTGTACTGGGGTTACAACAGTGAACAAAAGAGATAAACATCCCTGCCTTATTGAAACTCATGGTCTCATAAGGAGGATAGACAAAAGTCAAATAAATATATAAGATAATGTCAAGAATGAAGAAAAAGGGGCAATCAGTTCAGGTCCCCTCCCTGCTGCAGAGAGCTTTTCTGTAATAAAAATTTTGCTTAAACAAAGAAAACGGTCACAGACAGAAAGACAGTAGGGCAAGAGCTCCATAGTGAGTGCAGTCATGGAAGGCTTCCCAGAGGAGATGGCATTTGAAAGGAATCTGAAAGAGAGAAGGAGCAAGCCATGCAAGTGTGGAGTAAGAGCATTCCAGGCAGAAAGAACAGCAAATAACAAAACCTTGAGGTAAGAACATGCTTGGTGTATCTGAGAAACAGCAAGGATGCCAGTGTGGCTGACAGGGAGTGTGTGAGAGGAGAGAGGAAGTTAGGACAGAGCAACTGTGTAAGGAATCTGGGTTTTATTCTAAGCATAGCAGGAGGAAACTTGAAGTTATTGAAGCCCTCCCATGTTGTGTGTTCTTGCATGTGAGAAAGTAGACAGACACACTCTAAAGCAGTGATGGCGAACCTTTTGAGCTCGGCGTGTCAGCATTTTGAAAAACCCTAACTTAACTCTGGTGCCGTGTCACATATAGAAATTTTTTGATATTTGCAACCCTAGTAAAACAAAGATTTATATTTTTGATATTTATTTTATATATTTAAATGCCATTTAACAAAGAAAAATCAACCAAAAAAAATGAGTTCGTGTGTCACCTCTGACACGCGTGTCATAGGTTCGCCATCACTGCTCTAAAGCCATCCTTCTGTCCATGCCCTGGTCTGGCTCCTTTCAGTGGGAAGTGTCAAAAAGGGCTGGTGGTGGAAGCAGCAGTCAGGCTGTAGTTCCCATAAAGTGCCACCAGGTGACGACTCTAGGTTGTGTTACTAACTGGTGGATTATTGATTCCAGAGTGGTGGTTTCCAAACATCATCAGATCATCGGGAGGGCTTGTTAAAACACCAGTGGATGGACTCCACCTTCAGAAGGTCTGATCTGTAGTTCTGGGGTGGGGCCCAAGAATCTGCATTACCAACAAGTTCCAGGTGATGTTGATGCTGCTGGTGCAGGGACCCCACTGTAAAAGACCCCACGGTAGAAACACAGTTGGGTTACAACGGTGTCTGACCAAAATGCTCCATATCTTCCCATCATATTTAGAATTACATCCAGGTCTCTTGCAGACCCCTTCCCCCCATTCCCACCGTGATTCAGGTCCTGCTTTCTTCCCTCAACTCATCTCCTGCCAGTTGCCAAACTATGGCCACAACGTTCCTTGAAGCCTCATCTTGCATCAGGACCTTTGCACATGCTGGACCTCCCACCTGGGATGCCTTTCCCCCAGCTTTTCCATTGGCTGGCATTCTCTCATTCCTCACGTCTCAGCTTGAATGTCACCTCTTTAGGGAGTGTTCTCCGGCCCCTCTCTGAGGCTGGCAGCCCTGCTCATGTTCATCCTGTTCTTTTCCTTCTTAGAGCTTGTGGTGATTTTTGGTTATTTAGCCTCTATCTTAGTTAACCAATCTTCTGTCTACTGTTTAGACTTTAGGCCCTTGAAGGCAGTGACTATGTCTGTCTTGTTTTGTGCTTTACCCTAAATGCCCAGGACAGTGCTTGGCAGCAGGTAGACACACAGAAAATAATGGTTGAATAAATGACAAAAAAATATGAAGGGGTTAAGCAAACAAACAAAAAACCTCATTGACACAGACAACAATATGGTAATTGCCAGAGGGAAAAGCGGGTGGGGGAAGTAGAAGAGGGTATAGGGGGGCCCACCGGCTCTGTGGTTTAGCATCGACCTATGAATCAGGAGGTCCTGGTTCAATTCTCAGTCAGTGCACATTCCCGGGTTTTGGGCTCCATCCCCAGTAGGGGGCGTGCAGGAGGCAGCCGATCAATGATTTTCTCTCATCATTGATGTTTCTCTCCCTTCCTCTCTGAAATCAATAAAAAAAAATATTCTTAAAAAAAGGAGGGTAAAGGAGGAATAAATAGAGATGGAAGGAGACTTGACTTGAGATGGTGAACACAATACAGTACACAGATGATGGATTATGGAATTGTACACCTGAAACCTATAAAATTTTATTAACTAATGTCAGTAGGTGAGCAGGGACTCCGTGGAAAGGAGACTTATGGATTGTGTGATGTGAGGCATCACCTCATCCTAGTCCCAGGCCTGAGCTCAGAGTGCTCTGGAAGGAAATCAAGATGAGTAAGACCATGCTTGCAAATAGTTTTGCATTCTTTTTGTTTGTTTGTTTGTTTTGCATTCTTTTGAGTGTTCCTAGCTCCCTGTCCACCTCATTTGGTGAGCATAGGGATTGCTGCTCAGAGTTCTGGGTTGTTGGGCAGAGATGCTACCCAAATAACAAGCCAAGAGGCATTCAGCACTTTAAAGTTCTTCCACCTCCATGATTGCATTGCATTCTCAGGTTTAAAAAAAATCCCAAACTTGGAAATAAAACAAAAGGAGAACTGCATGTTCTTTGAGTAGCATTGTCCAACAGCCCCACTCCAGGGTTAGGTAACTAACTCTCTAGGGGGACAGATATTTGTTTGACTTGTCATTTCCTTACGTATTGGGGCCCAAACTCAGGAAAGTTATGGGCTCACTTGTAGATTTAAGTTGCAAATCATTTGTCTCCAGTAGAAAAGATCACCCCAAAGGTTACATTTGTTTGGTCCTGCAGGACATTAACCAGTTTCACTTTGCAATCCTGTTTCAGCATTTTGTCTTCCGTTAGCTATAAACCTTTCAGACTCTCTAACACTTTTAGAAGCAGCTTCACTGCTGACGGGGTAATACCAATGAATCACATATGATTTTGGCATGTGCTCACTTCTTATTGGTATGAGAGCCATGTTTCTAACTTTCAGAAAATTAGCTTTTGGGACCAGCACCATCTTTGAGAGAGGGGCTGATGGTGTCTGTTGTCCACATGGGTCTAGTGAAGCTCAGAGAGGTAGAGTAATTGTCTCCATAGGCAAAAGCTGGGCCTTAACCCTTGGTTGGCCTGACCACAGAGCCCCAGCCACATCCAGGTGCCCTGTGCTATTCTGGGCACTTTACAAACTCATCCAAGTTAATTCTCACAACTCAACAAATCCAATAAAGTATTACTCTTTCAATGTTAGAGATGAGGAGTCTTAGGGGAAGAGCTGGAAATGAAGTCACCCAATGTCAGTGAACTCTTCAAAGGCTGATGTCAAGCATTTTGGAGTCAAATAGACCTGAGTTTCAACTCTGGCTCTCACTCTCCCTAGCTATGTGACCTCAGGCAAGTTGCTCACCCAATTCCTCTGCGCTGCATTTTAAGATAGGAATAAGAACCTATCCGATGTAGTAGCTGTTGCTAATGCTTACAAACAAACCTAGGCCTGCCCGGCCCCCTTCCCCAGTAGTGCTCAGTGCTGCCAGCCTGCCTCATTTTGGAATCAGGAGGGGAAATGCAGTTGATCTTGTTTGGAATCTGGAGGAAAAGTGAGGTTGATCTGGCATTGGCCACTGCCAGGCTGGCTGGGATCAGAAGGATTCTGGGAGAATAGGCAAGTGCCTAGGAAAACCGGGGAGAGGTATTGCTAAACAGGAGTGGGGGGGAGCTCAAAGGAGTCCCCAGGGTGGTAGGGTAGGTGCAGGTATGGGGGCTGGATAAGGACTCCAGTCTGTCAGGCAGGAACAACAATAAAGCTTGGGCTTAGGGGAGGCAGCCTGAGCTTCCATATCTGTAAAATGGAATAGTAATGACTCTTCCCTGTTTGGGATTATTGTGAGGCCCCTGCGGCATGGTGAGTTTCGCTGGAAGTGTGCTGTTCTAGAGTGTTCTCTGGGACTTTACCCTTGTCTTAAAGTTAATGGACTCTTGACTGTGGCCTTTGTGAAACCTGAGGATGTTATCGATCATGTAATAAGGATGATGGCAAATAACATCTGCGATAGCTTAGGGCCACTGGGAGGTTGTCCTTCAGTTCTGGGCTCCTTGGGTCAGAAATAGCACAAATACACAGCCAAGGTTGGTTTAGGGCTTTGCAGTTTACAAAGCCCTTCTGCATTATTGCATTGCACCCTTGTGCTGAGACAAATTCTGAGGCACAGAGAGGTTGAGTGACTTGCCTAAGGCTGCACAGCTAGCAAGTGGTAGAGCTGGATTTGGAGCACAAATAGCCTAGTTCCCCAGCTGATCTCTGAGTGGAGAGATGGGTCACACAGCAAACTGACCTGGGGAGGGACCTGAGGCTCCTCTGACCACACCTGCCTCTCCACTGTTCTCCACATCTGTTCCCTGGAAATTGCTGGAGGTGAGGGGAGTGGCTGGAGTGGGTGCTGAGCCTGGGGGGGAGGCTTTCGGACCCAGGCCAGAAGGGTGGGGAGGGAGAGGATGAAGGAAGGTATCTAACTTCCCCCTAGAGCAGCTGAGGGGAAAGACAAAGGCCCAAGGAGATGTTCTAGGGACCAGATGAGGAGGGATGGAAGGAACAGCTGTAAGGGGAGGAAATAAAATTGGGACAGGGCTGGGGTGGTGTGGGGGCAGGCCAGTCTCTTACAGGTGGCAGGACCCTGAACGGAGTAGAGGTCTTTTTTTCTCAACAGATGCCCCACGTGCTAAGCAATCCTGAGGCCACTGAGGCAAGCCCAGGGTCCCTATCCTTGGTGACTCACACATTTGAGCCCAGCTGAATGACCAGATGGACACTATCTGGGGCCTGCCTTCCTTCCTCCCTCCC
>NW_005367210.1:386508-412461 GCF_000412655.1 Myotis brandtii
CCTTCCTTCCTCCTTCCTTCCTTCCTTCCTTCCTTCCTCCTTCCTTCCTTCCACAACTATCTATGGAGGGCTCACCATGTGCCAGGCTGGGCTCCCAGCAGGAAACAACGTCCCTCTTCAAGGAGCTGCCAATCTCATGGGGAGATGAACAAAACACAATGAACAAAGCAGTGTACAATCTCACATGAGACTGTAAAGCCAGTGAGGGGATGGTGAGTGGCTGGAGCAGAGCTGTTTCCTGAGGGTGGTCAAACAACTATCTATGGAGGGCTCACCATGTGCCAGGCTGGGCTCCCAGCAGGAAACAACGTCCCTCTTCAAGGAGCTGCCAATCTCATGGGGAGATGAACAAAACACAATGAACAAAGCAGTGTACAATCTCACATGAGACTGTAAAGCCAGTGAGGGGATGGTGAGTGGCTGGAGCAGAGCTGTTTCCTGAGGGTGGTCAAGGAGGACCTTTCTGAAGAGGTGACATTTCAGCAAAGAGCTGAAGGAAGTGAGGACACAGCTGTGTGAGTCTGGAGAAGAGTGTTCCAGGCCAAGGAAATAGCCAGTGCAAAGGCCCTGTAGCAGGAGCCTGCCCAGCAAGGGGGAAGGCGAGAGGCCAGTGTGGATGGGCACAAGCGAGTGAAGTGAGTGATGGGAGATGGAGGGCAGACGGGAGAACATGGGCTGAGGCAGGGAGCCCCGGGGGCTTGTGCAGCTGCTGGTCATCCAGCATGGCAGCTTGGCCGACAATTGGAGCCACTAAATATGAAAGAAAATACCAATGTCTTGCATGCTTATTGCTAGTCTGGCATTATTCTAAGTGCTTGATATTTGCTGTTCTTTGAATCCTCACTATAACTTTTAAGGTAGGTAGTTTTTTTCTTAATGTACTTGTCCATTGATATCTACACAGATGATCTCTTTTCCCTTTTTTCTTTTTTATTGAGTCAAAATTTAATAACATAAATTAACCATTTAAAGTTGACAATTCAGTGGCATTTAGTGCATTCACGATGTACAACCACCACCTCTGTCTGGTTTCAAAACATTTTATCACCAAAAGAAAACCTTGTACCTATTAAAGGTAAGTAGTGTTTTCCCCTTATTTTATAGATGAACACGGCAGGTAGAGGCACTTGTCCCAGGTCACACAGCCAGGAAGTGGAACAAGCTGGCTACAGTTCCGGCATTCCCAGGTAAGGAGGGCATGCCTGCGCCCCTGCTGGGATTTTGTTTATGGAAGGGGTGGGGAGCATTTGAGGCCAGAAAAGAGGGAGCCATCTGGAAGGTGGAACAGTGACCCCCTGGAGGCAGGCTGAGTTCAAATCCCCTTTCTCCCACCTGCCAGCTGTGTGATCTTGAGCAAGACCCCTCTCCCTCCACCTTTCTCCTTTTCTGTGAAGGGGAGATAATATGAGCACCTACTTCATTGGGTGCTGGGGGAAGTGAGTTACCCATGAACAGTATGTGCTCCGTAAACAGCAGCCTGCGTTTGCTTTGCTGCATTCTGCTCCTGGAAATAAGTTTGGCAGGTGCCTAAATGCAACCTCACGTGTTGGGACTTACGAACCATCCGGAAGGAGGCACCCTCCATTACCAGAGACAACACAGTCTAACTGGTAAGTGATGATAGATTCTCAAAGTTGAGAGCATGGTGCTAATTTTTAAAAACAATTGTATCAGGATGTTATTAACATAACATCAAAGGTACTTAAGGTTATCCATCTTAAGTGTGTCTCTTTCCATGGGTTTTGACAAATGTACACCCTGTGTAACCACCACCCAATCAGGACACAGATCATTTCCATCACTCCCAAATACCTGTGCCCCTCACCCACCAACCCATCTCCTGGGCCCAGGCCACCATTAATTTGATGTCTGTCACTATCACTTGGTTTTGCCTCTCCTAGAATTTCATATAAATGGAATCAGACAGCATGTACTGTTTTGTGCCTGGCTTTTCATTAGTCTTAATGTCTCCAAGATTCACCCATGTTGTTGTATCAGTAGTTTGCTTCTTTTTATTGCCTAGGAGTATTCCCCAAATATTGCTTAAACACCTCCAATACCCAGAGTCTGCCTTCAGTACGTGTCCAGAAATCCTCTACCTTTCCTTCCTGATCCTTGGGTGCAGCTCCACCCATGCGAAGGAGGGCCCAGCTCTGAGTGGGTCCTGGGGGAGCAGAAGAAGCTCTCACTCTTGGGGTGGACCACCCCAAAACAAGCAAACCCCACTCTTGCCAGCCTTGATTACTGTCTTAGTAAAGCTCTGCCATCTTCTCTCCTCTGTGGACTCACTCCCAGAGCTGATGACGGCCAGGGGTGGGTATGGGCGTTTGAGGATATAAGTCCTGCCTAGGCTGCTACCCATTGTGTGATCCTCAGCCAGGCACATTCCCTCTCCAGTCTCAGTTTCCTCCTCCCTAAAATGGGAACGAATATGTCTGCCTCACCGGGCAGTTGAGAAGGCCCAATGAGATAATTTTGTCCATGGTTTGGGGAGGAGAAGAGGCCTCCAGGAAGAGGCAAGGATTTCATGCCACAGGTATTTATTGAGCATCTACTATGTGTCAGGCAATTGCTTGGTTTTGGGGATGTGATGGCAAACAAGAATATCACTGTTCTTGTTCTCAGAGTTTTAATGGTGGTGGGAGAACAGGAGACAAAGGAGGGCACCCCTGGCATAGGGCATGGCACACAAAAGGGTGTAGAGGTGGGATGGAGAGGAGGCATTAGCCAGAGTTCAGTCTGCGGTGGCTGGCAGAGCAGGGATGGGGAAGAGGGAGAAGCCATCTCCTACCCTAAGCCATGGGAGAACATAGGGGAACCTCAGATGTCAAGTTCAGTTCAGGGCTCTTGCCCAGGCAAAACTGGAATTCCCCTTGTAGAGGAGCAAGGAAGGAGCCCTTGCTACCAGGCTATGGGGACCACCTTCCTGTTCCTGTCACCTAGCCCTCGCTTGTCTGAGAGTCCCAGCCCCAGGCTTAAACCTCCCCAGCAAGGACGTCCCTCCCCAAAGAGGCCAGGACCCTGGTAAAATGTCTGGGGTGCTCATGACAACATTTCTCATCTGGTCCCCAAATCAATTCCTGCTTGGGAATCTCATTTCATTGAGTCCCCGGGGCCCAGTTCTCAGCCACTAGGCTGGATTAGACCATACCCTGGCCTAGGAATTAATAAAAGACTCGTGTGTGTGTGTGTGTGTGTGTGTGTGTGTGTGTGTGTGTGAGAGAGAGAGAGAGAGAGAGAGAGAATATATGTGAGAGATGAGTGTGTGAGAATGAGTGAGTGTGAGAGAGAATGAGTGTGAATACGTCAGTGTCGGTGAATGGGTGTGTGAGAATGAGTATGATTATTGTATGAGAGAATGAGTGAGAGATTAAGAAAGTGTGTGTATGTGTGAAAGAGAATGAATGTGAGTGTGTGTGTATGGAAGTAAGTGGAGCATGAACGATCACTTCTGTCGGGACCAGGCAGCTGGACTAATGGTCCATTTCCCCCTGGTCTGGAGTCCCCCTCCTGGCCCCCAGCTGCCCTGATGGGCCAGGTCAGCCCTCCCTCCCCCCAGGAGCCCCCAGCCGCTCCCCATTCGGCTTTCCTTGTATTGTGCATGGCCTGGTTCCTCGAGGAAATGGGGCGGCTGTTTGGGTGCGGGGGCGGCCGCCAGCAGCCCCACCCCCTTCCCCCCATTGTCACTCCTGGCTTTGGCCCTTAGCCCCTGCTGCCGACACTAAAAATAGACCTGCTCACAGGGAGACAGCCACACCCCTGAGTGGGCCTCCAGGCTTGGTGGAGGTCAGGATTGCCAGCACAGAGCTGTCCCAGGGGTGAGGGCCCCCACAAGAGACCCAGGTCAGAGCACATTGGGGCCTTCCTCCCCTCTCTAAGCCTCAGTTTCCTCATCTGTAAAACGGGGATAAGGATACCTCCTGCTGGGGTTGCTCTAGTGAACAGGAGTGTGGCTGGGTCCCGAGTGCACTGTTCTTGTCCTGCCCGGAGGGTGGTGCTGCCTGAGTATTTGGAGAAGCCGAGGAGAGAGGGCACAGACCTGGCTTCATCCTCACCCCTACCTTTAGTGGCTGCCAGGGGCTTCCGATTTCCTCCACCTGGGCGTCCAGAAGCGTCTGCAGGTTTATGGGTGAGCCCTGGCAGCTGCCTTCTCTCTGCGCCTCTGAGACCAGTGTGAGGTCACGCTGTGAATTATGTGGCCGGCCTGGGACTCGAACCTGTGTTTCGAGCCTCTGAGGGCTGTTTTTTCCGCTTTAAGGGGCTGCCTCCACGCTGATGACTCTAAGGACTTCCTGGCTGGGATAACCCTGCCTTTTAGTCCACAAACACATGATTCATCAAAAAGGAAGATGCTGGGTAGTGGGCATTGAGTTCTGAACTGGGGGCTGGGCAGCTCCCCTGGAGCCTGTGTGTGTGAACAGCTGCCCTAAGATGCCACTGGTCTGGGCCTGTGAAGGAGGAGTTACCAGCATGTCTGTTTGTCTACCGGCCTCTTTCTCACTTTCTTTCTTCCTTTGTTCTTTTTTTTTTTTTTTTTTTAGCAATGAAATATTTCAAACACGGGTTCCTTTATACATGTTCAGAGTCTCAGACTCTTAGAATTACTCTTCTCACATGTTTCTGTGATTGTCTGTGTTCCCCACTACTCCTGGATCCTGGGGCAGAGACTGAGACTTTATTATTATTTCGTGTGTCCCCCAAACAAATAAATACTCATGGTGGGAGTGTTCTCCCACACAAACCTTAATGTGCAGATTTGTCTCCACCCACATGGATTTTGGGATTTGTGGGGACACCTTGTCACCTAATTTTGTCCTAAATCTTGTCCATTGGTTTTGGTTTGCAACCTAGTTGCTTTGTCTGTTTGGATGTGGGGATTTGGGAAGATTCAAAATCTGTTTCCCCTCAGGCACAGCCACCTTCCAGAATCTCACTCTTCCTGAATATATACGTACATGGAAGAAAGGCAGAGCTGCAGGGATTGAGGGCGCTCAGGCCCTGGGGATGACCAGTGTTACGGTTTAGGGCTCCCTGCATCAGGCGAACGTAGGCAGCCGCCTGGTTCTTACACAGACACTGGTGTATCCTGCTTTTCTGACTGCTCTTAGCACTGTGTTTTGACATTGTTCCAAGTCAGTATACAGAGAACTTCCCCATTTAAAAATAAAAATGGCTGCATATAAAGAGGGGATTTTTAGCTTTTTGTGTCGTACACCCCTTTGACATCTGGTGGCAGGTTGGACCCCCTTCTCATACTCCTTTTTTTAAGCACATAAAGTAAAGTGCATGATTATATTTTAGGAAACCCACTATATTGAAATGCTATTACTGCAATAATAACAAGGGTTAGTGATGCAGTAAAAGCTGAGTTCCTTTAATAGCACATAAAATAAACGGTGTGGATGCAGGGCCCGGGTCTTGGGGAGCATCAATGATTTGTGGAGGTGTCTGCAACCACTGTGTTATCATACAAAAGCGCCTTCAGCTTCTGTTGTGACAAGGCCACTGCTAACCCTGCTGTGGCTCATGATCCACATGCATACTTGAAGGAAATGCTGAATTTCAGTTAGAGGCTGGTGACTATGAAGTTGTTATTTGTTCTATCCAAGTTCACAGAGTCCCTGAGTTTGGGACCCCAGGTCAAACCCTGCTAAAAAGTGTAGCTGTCCCTGTCCCTGCTTTTATTCAACTGGTCTCTTATTGAAAAGTCACCCTGTTGTAGCATTTCTCCAAATCTTGTCATTGCACAGATGGGGAAACTGAGGTCCAGGCTGGTGAATGGGCTGGGGTAGCAGAGCCCAGAGCCCTGACTTCTGTCCCAGGTGCTTGCCCAGCTCTCCTCCCATTACCCCCCCAGGCGGGAGGCAGGGAGCCAGCCTGCCTGCCAGGAGCAGGTTGGCAGCTGGTGTCCTGTCCTGAGAGTGACCCGGCCCCGCCTGCGCCCTGCACCCCACCCTGGCCGGCACAGCTGTGGATGTGACAGGAGGCTTGGCTCCGGTTCACCCAGGCACATTCCTGGCCCAGCCACAGTATCTTATTATTATTTTTTTTTTTGGTGACTCTTTCTCCCACACCTCCCACCTTTCCCCCCCTTTTCCTTAAAAATGCTCTGTCTCTCCCCAGAGGGTCCCTTTGGGCGGTGGCTCCTGGAGGGAAATGTGGCCTGGATTTCCTGGAACACGTGGAGCTGGAGTCCCAGTGCTGCAAGGAGGGAGCTGCTGGCAGCAGAGTGACACCCTGCCCCCCAACATAACTGGGTTCTCTGGAGCAAGTGGGTGAACTGGAGTCTCCATATTCCCATTCCATTGGGCCTCCGAGCAGCGGCACCCCCCCCCACCCCCGCTGTAGTGATGGGGGAGTGAGATGTTCCCCCCAGGGAATTGGGGCTCTGTGATCTTTGGGGCCCTGTGACCTTGGATAAGCCACATGTTCTCGCTGAGCTCTGGCTTCCTCCATCCTTAGAGGGGCCTGTGATCAGGGCCTGCCAAGGCTGGTGGCCGGCCAGTCAGTGAGGAGCTGGCTGTGCTTGGGCTTTTCCTGAACCCAAAAGGCTGGTATCAGCAAGTGGGGTGTTTGGGGGGAGTTGAGGATGCAGGTTTGGGATGTAGTTGGGGCTGGAGTGAGACTGGAGACCTTTCGGCCTTTCTTCATTCATTCATGTGACAAATACCTGTTGAGCACTTACCGTTGGGCAAGCACTGGGGCTTAGCTGTGAACAAGAAACCAAGTCCACGCTGCCTTCTTGGGCTCACAGACAAACAGCAGACAAATAAATGCCGCCTAGGTGGTCAGGCAGAGATGAGGCCTGTGGGGAAATACAAAGCAGGGTGCAAGGTCTCAGAGGGCCTCCTGTGGGGTTATGTGAGCAGAGGCATGAATGAAGCAGAGGGAGCAGTGTGTGCTGAAGCCTCCGAGGTGGGAGCGAGTGAGAGAAGGAAAGGCTGCTCGGAGTGGGAGAAGAGCAGAGAGGCTGAGCCAAGGCAAGGACTTACCTTGACTCATGGGAAGCCACAGAGGGCTCTGAGCGTGCAGTGACGCGATCTGTAAAGTGAGCCACCAGGGGGTCCTGCAGGAGATGGGGATGTGGAGCACCAGCTGTGAGGCCAATCAGCTTGGAACCTGGCACAGCTCCTTGATGGCTCTTGGACCATGGGCAGGAGGCTTCCCTCTTGATCCCTCAGTTTCCTCCTCAGTAAGGTGGGGCTCATAGCACTGGGTAGCTAAGAGGAAGGACCCGGAAGGGCACAGCTACCGCTCTCCATGGTGGGAGCTGCTCTTTCTGGGAGACTCCGTGGCGTGTAGCCAGTCTCTTGGGGGAGGCGCTGGTGGCAGAGCCACAGGCTGGTGTTGAACCCGGGTGTGGGTATGGCTTTGGGCGAGGCTGCTCAGTTCTTTTGGACATGTGGGGTTATGTCCTGGGATGGGTATATCTCTCAGTTATCTGTAGTCCTCTTCCTTTTCTGGGTACAGAGCTGGATTTAGGGGAGCCCCTGGGGCATGGGAAGGGGGGCAAGAAACTACCCTGAGATGTGTGTGTGTGGGAGGAGGGGGGTCCTCCTGAGTTTCTCTGTGATCTCAGGATGTCCTGCCAATCACTGACCCTTCCCCAGCTGGGACCCATCTGCTGTGCTCACTCACCTCTCTCTCTCCCCTACCTTGAGCCTCAGTTTCCTCCTGTGAGGTGGGTACAGCAAGTCTCAGCCCTTGCAGTGTGAGGAGGTTTGGGGAAGCAGCGGTTTGTCGTGCATGAGGTGCTTAGACAGGACCCCTCTGTTGAGGTGGGAGCCCACCGGCTTGGGCACTATGCTGAGCACCCCCACACATTATCGGAAAGCCAGTGGGATGGTGTCACTCTGCTCTGACATCCAGGCCTTTGCGTTGCCTCCCTGGGCCCTTTCCCCTTGGCCTAGTCAACTTCCACTCCCTGTTTAACTCAGTTTAGCTGCCTCTTCCTAGAGGAAGCCCACATCAATCTGCAGCCTAGGGTCCAGTGTTGCCTGGCCATAATGGTGCTGCCTGCTCTCCTGTGACACCTGTCACTGGTGTGATTTCATGCCCTGGGGCAATTGCCTGGTTATTGACTCTCTCCATGTTACAACCGTGTTCCACGAGGGCAGGGACATTGTATCCACAACATCCAACACAGCCAGCGCCTGCACATAGCAGATGCTCAATAAATGCACATAAACGGAGGGACGGAATCCGCTTGACAATCCTCTTGACAAGCAGAGGAAGGAGGTGGTATTATTCCCTGTTTACAGATAAAGTGCAGGGAAGTTAAGTAACATGCCCCAAGGCCAGACAGCATCAGATGGTGTCTGTCTTGTCTGGGGATATCTCCCTGCCAGCAGGGCCCAGAAGGTAGGCAGATGGGGTTATGTGAAGAGGAAATAGGACCATTTGGACAGGGAGGGGGTAGTAGGGTGAGCCCCACCCATCCGTGTTTTCTCCTCGAGGATGGTGGTTTGTGGCTGTTTTCCTCAAGGGCGACTCAGGTGACCTTCAGGTTGGGGCCCTGCCGAGGTCCCAGGGGCTGGCTGGGTGGAGGGCCCGGTCTGGCTCAGGCTGCTTTTCTCGCCCCTTTGCCGCCTGCTGGCTTCAAGCACAGATTACAACTTCCCCTTCTCCGCTGTCTTACGCAGGCCACCTCCGGCTGGCCATTGTCTCATTGTTTGCTGAGGGAAGCTCCAGGAGGAAATTAACCTGCTGCTCACCCCAAGCAGGGAGTTTCACCCCCAGTCCCTACTGGGAATGCCTGGGGGCTGGTCAGTAAGGGGTTGGGGGCAGGTAGCAGACAATACAACAGGCAGCTTTGAAAGGAGTGAGCTCCCAGGCAGGGAAAAATGCAAGCAGAGGCTACATTCTCTGGCAAACATTTATGAAACATTTATCATGGGCCAGGCTGTGTGTCAGGAGCTGAAGATACAGATGTGAGACAAAGATCTGAAGGACCCTGTAGCCGATGAGATGTGCTGTGCAGGGGCCTCAAAGTCAAATGCTTCTGGGGGCCAAGCAGGTAACAGAAATCTGAAGGCATGTGAGCAATAGGGAGTGGTGGGGCCTAGGACAAAATGGAAACTGCATGAGCCTCCTAAAGGCCTTTAGATTTCAATTTCATGTTAACAAGGTGCTAATGGAACCAAATAAATCCACACAGACTGATGCATCCTGTAGACTTCTAGTCCAGACCTTTAGAAGGGAATTCTTATTTGGGGTAAAACTGGATCATTGCTTGTTATTGGTCCCACTCCTCATTCCCTCAACCCACTGCTAACTTTAGCTGGAGCTACTGTGGATACTTCCAGCACGTAGACAGCATCTCATTTCAAGTGCCTGGCAGTCTTTTGGCTTCTCTGAAACCTTGAGAACGCTCTCAACCAGGATCCACCCTGGGAAAACCTTAATCCCTGGAGGATGGGAGTTGGTGGATAAGTTTCTCAGCCTTTTATCCAGTGGTAGCTCAGGAGTCTGAATGAGATAGGGCACTAAGTCCTGGCCAGGTAGTCCAGTTGGTTAGCACATCATCCTGATATGCCAAGGTTGTGGGTTCTATCCCTGGTTAGGGCACAGATAAGGATCAACCAATGTATGCATAGGTGTGAGTGGAACAACAAATTGATCTCTCTCTCTCTCTCATCAATCAATCAGTTTTTAGAAAAGATAGGGCACTGGTTGGCATATTGGAAACTGGCTTGGTAACTTACCTTTATTGCCTTTCCTCCCTTTCCTTTTCCTGCTCTCTCAGATTCCTCTGGCTTCCTGGGCTACTAGTACCCAAATCCTGGTCTCAGGCTCTGCTTTTAGGAGAACCCAAACTAAGACAATCTCTAATGTTCTTTCTGAATAGAGTTTATGATTCTAACCTTATATGATTCTTAGACTGAATATATTAACTCTGTGATTACAAGGTTTCATAAGTTAACCCATCTGTGGTTCCAGAATTCTAATATGGCCAAAACACACCTATCAGCCATGACTCAAATATGCAAGAAATGTAACATTCCATTTTTTTTAACTGAATTTTGCTTCTCCTGAGCTCCTATTTTTCCTGATGCCAGAAAAGGCAAAATTCAATCAAATCTAGAAAAAAAAAACCAAAACAAAACAACCCAGTCATTTCAGATTTGAACATGATTGAATGAGTCAAGCTTTCCCCTTCCTCCCTTTTTTTCTGGGTTTTTAGTCCTGGATGGTGGGGACATCTTAGTATTGGTTGGGGGAAGGGAGAGGAGTCTGTGACTGGTATTTGTCAAGCTGCAGCACCCATCTGGTCCTCCAGCATGTCTCCCCCCATTGGCATCCACTGGGAAAAGCCCCACCCAAGTCTATACTTTGACCTCTAGGGTCTTGAGCCATTAATTGTAAGTAGGGTCACATCCACACTGTTTTTAGTCACCTGGGACAAGACTCAAAGATTTTTTAAATCTCACTAGGCTCTAGGATGTGAATTCATTCACATATTGTGATGTCTGTTATGAAGGAAAAAGTAGGGTAGCAGAGAGAATGCCTCTTAGAGGAGTCTTAATTTAAGCCAAAACTAAGAGTCTAGGGAAGCCACCAAAAGACTTAGCAGGAATGGGAGGTGTCTAAGTTGTAGTTGTAGCTGTAAAATATTTGTAACACTGAAGGCATCTCCTGTGTTTGTCAGTGCACCTTACCTTTCCCCTATTTGTTAGTGGCCTCCCTTACCTTATAGAGGACAGAAATGGACAGAAATGGGAGAAATTACTTTCTGAGTTCCGAAGGCCAAAGCTTTTGGTTTGCAGAGTCATGAAAATTTAGTCAAAGCCCTGAGTAATTTGAGGGTATACAATTTCTGCCATAGCTAGTGGAGTAAGAAGAATAAATGAGTCAAATTAGTTTTTCCTGTTTAGGAAATGAGATAAAGATTATCTGGGGGTAAGGGAAGTGTAGCAGAGATATTTAGTAGTCATGCAATGATCTGACTTCCCCTTCTGTAGCTGCAGATGGCCACACAGCTGAAGACTACATTTCCCAATCTCCCTTGCAGTTATATGTGGCCACATGACCAGGTTCTGACAAAGGATGTGTATAAACCCAATGGTGTGTGCAATTTATGGGTCATGTATTTAAAGAAAAAAGGGACATTCTTTTTTTTGAGTGGGGGGAGGGTTAATCCTCACCCAAGGCTATTTTTCCATTGATTTTTAGGGAGAGTAGAAGAGAGAGGGAACGACAAAGAGAAATATTGATGTAAGAGAAACACATTGATTGGTTGCCGCCTGCAAGAACCTCTGCCAGGGCCCAGGCCTGGGAGAAGCCTGCAACCAAGGTACATGCCCTTGACCGGAATTGAACCTGGGACTCTTTGGTCCACAGGCCGACGCTCTATCCACTGAGCCAAACTGGCTAGGGTGGGACATTCTTTAAATGGCAGAAATTCTCCCCTTCCTGCCAGCTAGAATTTGACATGGTGGTAGAGGCTTGGGAAGCCATCTAAGTCCACAAGCTACATGTGAAGGATGTCAGAGCAACAAAATGGAAAAAGCCTCGGTTTCTGACACCATGGGACTATATCAGGCTGGACTACTTACCCACTACTGGTTAGTGAGAGAAATCAACTTCTATCTTACTTAGAACACAGCTAGTTTGGCCTGTGTTACAAGAATTGAATTAGCATCCCAAGTAATACAGAGGGTCAGATATAGGAAGCTATGGAGCATGTAGATACTGATGTGTGACCCTGAAGAGAGAATACAGAAACCTTGGACAATCTTGAGGGATTGGAGAGCAAGACCCAGGGCCTTACTCCAGGTCAAACCTAAGGAACCTACAAACCTAGATGTCCGAATGGGTGTGCAGGCCCCTGGACCAGGAACCTTTCTGCACACATAAGGAAGTGTGTTTGTGTGTGTGTGTATGTGGTGGGCGGGGGGTGGGGGTCGGGGAGGAAGAATGGTGACCTGAGGGGAATAAAGAGAAAGAAGGCACTTGGAAGTGACCAAGGTTAAGTTTCTACTACCCAGTTGAATGGAGGCTATTTATTTTGGGTGTGGGCTGACAGTTATATCTGCTTCACATTTTTAAATTATTATTATTCCTAGCACCAGTCCAGCAGTTCCACAATTTCATCAATAAATTTTTGCTGAGCACCAAGGCTCAAGGCTCAGGTTCAGATCCCAGCCCAGCCTCCAAATGGCCTTGAGCATTTTGTATCCCTTTTCTGAGCCCTGGTGATCTCACTGGGACCGTGAAGGGGTTGAACTTCAGGATGTCCATGGTGCCTCTTTCTGCAGTGATATTCTGTGGTTCTTCCCGGTCTATGACACAGAAGGGAGTTCAGGAAAAGCGTGATAAAGCATCTCTATTCCAATCTGGAGAGACGAGACACAGATACACGGGCATACACACTTAAACAAATATGGATAACCCAACATCACAGTAGCCAAGAGGAAATATGACATTAAGATTTAAGATGCAGACTTTGGGATTGAACAGACCAACGTTACATCCCCATCTTCATCACTAACTAGCTGGTGATCTTGGTCAAGTCACTGTACATCTCTGAGTCTTGACTTCCTCACCTTTAAAATGAGGATAACCATAACTACCTTTAGGGCTATTGTTATCACCACCATGCATTCACCACCAAACCACTATTATGTTTTTTTTGCTGAAGATTGTGAATCATGGTAGGAACCAAGTGAAAGGCAGAGAAGGGCAGGCTAGCAGGTCTCAAGTGTGGAATAGAGAGATCCCTGAGGGCCAGCGTGTGGAGAGGCTCTTGGATGAGGCAAGCCATGAATGGTGCAGGGACGTGTAAAACTGTTAGCAGAGAGGAGGAGGTACCACTAGAGGAAGAAGGAGAAAACTGACAAAGAAGCAAAGCGGAGTCAGGCTTGGGAAGATCGCTTCCTCCCCGGAGCCTTATTTTCCTCATGTGTAAGGTGTGCATAACAAGACCAGCCTTGCAGTCTTGTTGCAGTGAGTACTTGAGATGACATAAGTCAAGCACATGTGAAGATGCCTGGCTCTGGAACCTCATCAAATATCAGTGTCAGTTCTTTCCCTAAAGAGTGGACTCACAAAATATCAGGGCTAGAAGGATCCTCAAAGAATATCTATAGTAACACACACATCTATTCACGACTGTTCACATATCATCCATCAATCTATCCAGCTATTACCTATCCATTTTTCTTACATTAATTTAAACAGCAACAATTCATTCATCATTCATTCACCATCCATCTAGCCAAATGTCCATTCATTCTTCACCCATCATCTCTTCCTTATCCATCATCATGCATTCACCACCAAACCACTATCCATCTACCTATCATCTATTCTATATTCATCCCTCATCAATCTATTTATAATCCATACATCCATTCAGCAGGCCACTCACCCAGCCATCATTATTCCATCTATCTATTTATTATCTATCCATCATTCACCTGTCTACCATTCACTAGTCATTAATAGCCATTTACCATCTTGTCTGCATTCATTAATCTTTATCCTTTCATTCTTCATGCATCTATCCGTCTATTTATCACTCATCCATCCATCCATCCATCCAACATATATTCCTCATTCATTTTTTTTCATATCTATCATTCACAAACCAATTATCAATTCACCGATTTCTTCATTCATTCCTCTTCCATTCACTATCCATCCGTCATTCACCTTTTCCCTAAATATCTATCATTTATTAGCCACATCTATCATTGTCTATGCATCTGTCATCTATCTAAATAACCACATACAATTCATCTAACCATTTTATCATCTGTCTATAAGTATCAATGCAGTCATTCATTCATGTGCTTCATATCACTTGCTATGTAAACTGTACTAGGGATACAGACTAAATAAATTACAATGTGTCCTCAACTGGTTCAGAGTCTAGTAGGGAAAGACAGACAAGCCAAGAGTTATACACAGGTGATGGCTGCTATAATAGAGGAATGATTGCATCATGTACTGTGGGGGAGAACACAGAGAAAAGAGCCACCACCTACCTGAGGGAATCAGGGGAAGGTTCACAAAGGGGTGGCAGTTGAGCTGGGTCTAGAGGGATGAGGAGAAGTTCACCGGTGTTTTTGTGGGGGGAAACTGAGTCCTAAGATGGGGAAGTGACTGTGCACAACCATACTGAGAGTCAGCAACGGGGCAGAGACTTGCAACCAGGCCTCCAGCCTCTTGGACTAGCCCCGTTTCCATTTCCCAAATCTGGGAGGACATGTAAGCCAAAGAACCCACCTCGAAGCTGTGGAAGAATGCTGCTGCTGCTGCTGCAGGATCTGGCTGTAGACTGAGTAGAGCAGGGGATTCTTCTAGACTTTGGCTCTCCATTCAGGGGGAGGTGACAGCAGAAGCCCTAGGACTGGCATGGATTTGACAAAGGGAAGGAGAGACTGGCCTTGGGAGGGGGGAAGGAAGATAGGGAAGGGGTGAGGTGAGGAACACTTAGGTTTAGCTTCTTAGGTAACGTTGGATCAAAAGAGAGACCCCTAGCATGTCCTTGTCACCTTCCCTCAGGTAATTAATATTGTTACTACGCTAGCAGCCACGTTTTATTGAGCATTGACTATGTGTTAAACACTGTCTGTAAGCCTTCCATGCATTACCTCATATTGCCCCGCCCCCCAGAAACCCAAGTAGTTACTACTTTTATCCCCATTTTCCAGATGAGGAAACTGAGCTTCTGTGAGGTTAAGCTGGGACTTAAATATAGTTCATGTGGCAACAAATTCTACATCTTTTTCATGCCTTTCTCTCATTATTCGGTGGGCATGGTATATGGTTATGCTAGTCACCGAGCATGGAGCATGAGTAGGGAAGGAGGAGAGGCAGCAGAAAAGAGAGAATCATACATGACTTAGATACATTTATTCATTTAGTAAATTGTATTCTCCATCACATTAGAGATTTTTTTCTGTGTCCCAGACTCTTAAACAGTGCCTGGCACATAGTAGGCACTCAAAAAAGTTTGCTCTTGCTTAAATTCTATTGCAAAGAAAATGGGTGACCAATTAAAAAAATATATAGGTTCACATATTCTAACACAAATCCAAAGTAATAATAGCACAAAGAAGAGAGAATTTTATTTTTCTCAAGTTTGGGTGTAAATCATTCAGAACTAGCATGATACAGTTGGGGTCCCAGGCTTCTTCTTTCTTATAGTTCTGCCATCTCTAGGGTGTTGCCCTGGTCAGATGACTCCCCCATGTCTACACCGCAGCCTGTGAGCAGGGGGAAAGGCAAGGGGCAGCCATGAATTAAAAGATTCTCACATCACTTCTGTCCACATACCACTGGTCAGAATTTAGTCACATAGCTATAACTAGATGCAAGGGGGAGGCTGGGAAATGTAGTCTTTATTCTATGTGGCTAAGTGTTTGGGTAAAAGTCTGAAGTTTTATTTCTAAAGGAGAAAGGGAGAATGGATATGAGAGGC
Source organism: Myotis brandtii (assembly GCF_000412655.1). Classification (NCBI taxonomy): domain Eukaryota; kingdom Metazoa; phylum Chordata; class Mammalia; order Chiroptera; family Vespertilionidae; genus Myotis; species Myotis brandtii. The sequence continues at coordinate 401,936 of NW_005367210.1, forward strand.
AACGAGTGGTCTCTGGCACAGACGAGAAGATGTGTGGGCACCAGGAGTGTCCACAGTGTGAAGACTCCATAGGGAAAGATAGCCTCTCTCCCACTAGACTGCAAGTTCCCTGAGGGCAGGGGGTTATTTTAATTACCCCGATGTCCCTGGCAGCTTCTAGCTCAGACTTACAGAGAGGACCTCTCAGATTGATGATTTGATGGAATCAGAACAAGTGGGTGAGAGGGCTTTTGCTGGTGATGACCAAAGTGGAGAGGATTAAAGGTCAGGCCGGGCCTCTGGGAGGCAGCCAGCTTCACTGGAGAGACACAGGAAGGTGACTGGCAAGAGGGCTGGACTGGGTAAAGGGGCATAGAGGAGCCTGGAAAGGCGGGAGCAGCATGGAAGTGGGGGAGGATGGCTTAGTAACCACAGCTCTTCCCTCAGTGGATGCTCAACAGCCCACTCTTATCTCATTGGTGAGGATAAATGGTGCCTAAAGTTGGGGGGGATGGGGAGGTGTTTGTTTTGAACACCATGGGCCCATTCCTGTCAGAGAAAACCATCAGTGGTTTCCTTCCTTCCTTCCTTCCTTCCTTCCTTCCTTCCTTCCTTCCTTCCTTCCCTCCCCTCCCTCCCTCCCTCTCTCCCTCCTTCTTTCCTTTCTTCCTTCCTTCCTCCCTACTTCCTCCTTCCCTTCCTCTTTCCCTCTCTCTCTTCTTTCTTTCCTTCCTTCTCTCTCTTCCTTCCACCTCTCATCTTTTCTCTCTCTCTCTCTCTCTCTCTCTCTCTCTCTCTCTCTCCTTCCTTCCTCCTCTAATTATTCAATCTGTCCCAAAAATAATTTGAGTCCTTTTTCCAGAAAGGATTTCATCTTGTACTGGGGCCTTCAAAGAGGTGTCCAGATCTGTTCTAAACTGGGCAACACATAGCCTGCTCCCTCTCTCTCTCTCTCTCCTATATAATAAAAGGTTAATATGCAAATCGACCGAAAGGCAGAATGACTGGAATGCCTGCAGCCCTTCCCCCTGGCCAGCCCCGCCCCTGAGCGGGCATCTGGACCCTGATTCGGGGAGTGGGACTGGCCAGCAAACTGCCCATGGCCCCTCGCCCTGGCTGGCCCTGTCCACGACCCCTCGCCCCAGCTGGCCCGCCCCTGATGGCCCCCATTAGGGTGGGCCAGCTGGACCCCACCAATGCATGAATTTGTGCACCGGGCCTCTAAAAAAAAAAAAAAATATATATGTATATATAAAATATGCAGCTGCTCAGAGGGTGGGTCCACAGCTGCTTGACTGACCGGGATGAGCGGTGCTCCCACAGCTGGCCGATCCCCGCAGGTCACACCCCCCCACCAGTGCATGAATCCATGCACGGGGCCTCTAGTGTATGTATGTATATATATATATATATATGTGTGTGTATATATATATATGTATATACATGTGTATATGTACATGCAAAAAATCTACATACACACATATGTATATATAATCATATGTGTCAGGAGTTACCATGCTAGTCTCAGGAGGCACAGTGGCAAGCAAGTCAGACAAGGTCCTTGCCCTCAGGAAGCTTATGGTCAATAGAGACAGATGATACAAAAATAAATGCATGAATAACTATAATTACTAAATTATTAAATCAGCCCTACAAAGAAGCACAGGATGCTCTGAGAGCATATTCAGTATTAATTCCAGCATTCATTACACCAGTATTTAACAAGAGAGATGATACAAGATCATTTTTTAAGAGTAAAATCATGCCTCTTGTTCAAATATAAAATGAACACGTGTCAGAGTTTTTATTAAAATCATTAACTTATGAGGGAACCACACAGACACACACACACACAATGAAGAATGCTGAAATTAATTTGCTAAAGATGCAAAATGATTTTCTTTCAAGAGGACCGGGCGTGGGGGGAATCACTTACACCTCAAGCAGATAAAATGTATTTGCATCTCTATGGACAAGAATTATTTGTATTGCTATCAGCCTTGTTACAATCTACAGAGATGTATGATGCATCAAAGATAAAGGCATAATTTCCCGGCTTTTGTGGCTCAGTGGTTGAGCATCAACCTATGAACAGTTTGATTCCTGGCCAGGGTTTCAGGCTGGATCCTCAGTGTGGGGTGTGCAGGAGGCAGCCGATTAATGATTTTTCTCTCATCATTTCAATCTCTCTCTCCCTTCCTCTCTGAAATCAATAAGCAATATATATTAGAAAGGCATGATTGCCACAGAATCAGATGACCTGAGATGTGGTGATGACAAGGTATAGCATTCCATAGGATATCCGGTGATCTTTGTGGGCTTTTTTTCTATTTCAAGTCTTTTACAATTTTCCCTGATATGAGTCAGACCTGTGCTAGGTATTGGTAACACAGAGGTAAGCCATACAGACACAGTATCTCCCTCAGGGGGAAGGTTATAATGTTGCCTTATGTTCTAATAGTGGGGTGGAGGGTTGGGGAACACACAATTTCTGGAAGCCAAACTGAGTCTTTGCCATTTTTGTCTAAAATCAGATTATAAAAGCACTTTGTACCCTGAGAAAAACCAGGGCTCTTCTGTCTAGCTCTAAATCCCCAAATAAATGAAGTCTTGGGCCTTTCCTGTGAGTTACTCACTCCCTAACAAAAACGACTTTATTTCATGTCTGCAAAACCCCATCTGAAAACATGTGATTACCTTTGCAGATATAAAAATCAGGTGAGAAAATTGCTGTCTCTCCTACCTTGGACAGGCTAACCCTCGGTAATTTTTCCCCTCGAAGTATCTGTTATAGTTTTCATTTGGTGATTTATTGTTCTGAAACCCGGATCCTCTTGTGAAACTTCTTTTCAGGTAAATTTTTGTTTGATTTCTAAATGCTTTTGTCTCTGAATTTTCTTTGAGACAACACACAACAACAGCAGCAACCAAAATGATTACAGATTGTTGTAAGTGCCATGAAATCAGTAAGTGTAGTGATACAATAAACTTGGGAAGAGAGAATTGCTTTAGATTAGGGGTCAGCAAACTTTGTAAGGGACCAGACAGTAAGTATCTTAGGCTTTGAGGGATATCTAGTCTCTGTCACCACTCTCAGCTCTGCCATTGTGGGAAAGCAACCATACTAGAGGCAATATGGAAATGAATGGGCATGGCTGTGTTCCAATAAAACTTTATTTATAAAAACAGGTGGTAGGCTAGATTTGGGATATGGGTATTGTTTGCTGATCCCTGTTTGAAATCATGCAAGACTTTCCTGAGAAGGTGATATTTAAGATGAAACCTGGAGAATGAGAAGAAGCTGGCATTCCAAGCAGAGGGCAGAATGCACAAAGGCCCCGAGGTAGAAAAGAGTTTGGTGTATCTAAGGACCAGTAAAGGTGCCGGTGACCAAAGCACAGTGACTGAGGGAGAGCTTGGGAGATGAGGCCAGCGATGTTGACAGGGGCTGGCTCATACAACACACTGCTTGCCACAGTAAGGAGTTTGGATTTTATTCTAGGAGCAAGATATTACAGGGTTTAAACTGTGGAGTGACTGTCAGATTTTAAGTTTCAAAAGAGAACTCTGAGAGCTGTAAACTGGAGGGGGACAAAATAGAGGAGTGAGACTAGCAAGTAGGCTATAGTAGTTATTTGGGCAAAAGCTGAACGCAGACATGAAAGATGGCCCAGATGCTCTGGCCAGTGTAGTTCAGTAGGTTGAGAGTTGTCCCATGCACCAAGAGGTCGCTGGTTCGATTCCTGGTTGGGGCACATGCCTGGGTTGTAGGCTCTATCCCTGGTGGTGGGCATGCAAGAGGCAGCCCATTGATGTTTCTCTCTCATTGATGTTTCTCTCCCTCTCTCCCTCTCCTTTCTCTCTCTCTCTCTCTCAAATCTATACTAATAAAAGGGTAATATGCTAATTAGACCGGACATCTTCTGGACATCCTTCTGGACAAAGCCACGGTGGTGGGGGCTGAGGCAGAGGCGGTTAGGGGCGATCAGGCTGGCAGGGGAGAGCAGTTAGGGGCAATCAGGCCAGCAGGGGAGAACAGTTAGGGGTGATTAGGCAGGCAGGCAGAGTGGTTAGGAGCAATCAGGTAGGCAGGCAGGTGAGTGGTTAGGAGCCAGTGGTCCCAGATGATTGTGAGAATGTCCGACTGTCTGAGGGGTCCTGGATTGGAGACGGTGCAGGCCAGGCTGAGGGACGCCCCCTCCCATGCATGAATTTCTTCCACCGGGCCTCTAGTAGTAGTAGTAGTAATAGTAGTAGTAATAATAATAATAATAAAATAAATATGTGTGTGTGTGTGTATATATATATATATATAAAGAAAGATGGCCCTGGAAATGAAGAGAATGTTGGACTGGAGAGGCCTTTTGTGGGAGTGGGCAGGTATGAGGTGGGATTTATCTCAGCATCAAAGACAACCCCATTTCCTGCTGCATAATGCCTGAACTCCTCTCCCTGGTGACCAGGCTTCCTGATGTGGCCCCATGAGCTGTCCAGCCTCATCCTTGCTACTCCTGACTTTCCCTCACCGCCCCTTACTCCCCACCCAGAAGAATGTACAAGATTCTACAGCACAAGTTGTGGGGCTCACTTGTCTGTCAGGCCCCTGCTTCCCCCTTTACACTGTTAGTTCCTTGAGAACAGGAGTTACCACCAATGTATCCCCACAAAGTGAAAAAGTCACAGAGTCTGATAAACATTAGTTGACTGAATAAATGAACAATGAACAAATAAAGCCTCAGTGGTTTGTGCTGATGCCATTGAATCGATTAGTTTATAAGAGAGTAAATAAATGAAAGGAATGAATGAACTCACAGTGCCTAACATCAAATCCGCTTACACAACAGACTAACAAATATTTATCTTTATTATTTAAAAATGGAGTATATTTAAACCATATATATTCATACGGTTTAAAATATATAAATAAAGATATTGTCAAAGTCTCATTCTCACTCCTGGTTCCCACCACTTTTATTAGTTTCTGATCGTTCCAGAGTTTCTTCAAGCAAATTTATGCAAATGAAAAAATGTATTGTTATTGCCCAAGGCTATGCTTGGTGAGGGTAGTTAGGACTGAGCTGGTAGGGATTTGTCTATCCGTCTCTCATTTATCCTGAAACTTGAATCAGAGGCCGACTTGGGCTTCATCCTGGCTGGGGCTCTGACCGCCCACCTGGCCTGCATGCAGGGAAGGCACAGCCCCTCCATGGGAAGAGATAGCAAGGTTCACTGTTTCCTAGGAGAGGGCTGGTGCCATGGGCTCTGCCTGAGCTGCTGCTGGGTGGAGCCCCACCCAACTAAAGAGCAGCAAAGCCCAGAGCGAGAGCCTTCCTCCCTTTCCATTTCTCCTTCAGCTTGTTCTGAAGGAGAAAGTCTCCCTGGAATGCTGGTGTGTTTTTAACACCTCTCTTAACACTTACTTCCCTTTTTAGCAGGGAGCCAGCCTCCACCTCGGAGCCTTCTGCAGGCAGCCGGATTTGGCAAGAATTTAATGACATTGTTTTGTTTTCATTGTACTTATTTTTATGGTTACCTTCTATTTATGGCACGGGATACTGGTTTTCCATTTATGGAGGGATCTAAAGTTCCCTTTTGAAATGAATATTTTTATGTTTTTAAAAGAGGGTCTGTTTAAAGAAGAACATGTTATGTAACTGGCAGCACAGGTGGTACCCAGACATGAAAAGAATAATGAAGAGGAGTGTGATGGCTGAAAAGGATGAAATGCCTCTCAGGTCTAATGCTTCTCCCAGCCCCTACTTAACAGAAGGGACCACAGGCTTACTGAGGGGAAGGGACTTTCTCAAGGGCACACTAATGACACGGACTGAGAACTGGACTGCCTGGTCCCTCTGTGGTGGGGACAACCTGTGCCAGAGGGGTTGGGCAAGGGCCAGAGATCGTGTGCACTCTCATCGGCCTGGCCACTACACTGGGTCCTCCAAAGCTGGCCAAGTCACATCCGGAGGACAAAAAGGGCCTGGGCCTTGATGGAGAGGAGAGAAGCACGTTGGGTTTCATCAAGCACTGAGCATGTGCTAGATCCTGCACTGGGTGCTGGACTTTGCCCCAAGGGGACTCAGGGGAAAGACACATCCTACACAAATAATTCAAGTTCCTGGAGGCAGTGTGGCAAGTGCTCCAACAGACATTGCTAACGACATCTAGGGCTTTTGCCTGCAGAGTGTTCATTTCCCCATTTTCTTTTGGGAAACCATCCCTCCCCCACTCTTGCTTGTTGTAGCTCAGGCCAGGCAAACCCCACATCCACATCAAAGGTGGGCACATGACCAGGCCTGGCCAATCAGAATGCTTCATTCCTCTGGCCATAGGGATTGGCATAAAGTTGGACACATGGCGCAAGTCAGGCCAATGGGGACTTTCCCCAGGACTTTTGCTGGAACTGCTAGGAAGATGGCCCACTCCAAAGGAGTCTCTGAAAGGATAGTTGTGATCCAGAGTTGCTGGCAGCCATCGTTGTCTCTAACAGAGGGAGGCTCTCTGAGAATGAAGCTGACATGGAGACAGTTCTAATGATATCCTAAGATCATCTGCATTCAGCCATAAAATCAGTGTCCTGAAGTCTGTTCTGGAAACCAATCACTTATCTTTTTTTTTTTCCCATTAGCCACTTTAAGTTGGATTTCTGTCACTTACAACCAAAAGAGAACTGGCCAATTCCAGGCAGAAACACGTGGGAACGTTGGAAAAGGAGAGCAGTTGTGGTGATGAAGAGTTGGCTGGAAATCCTTTCTGATGGGGGTAGGACTTGAGTAGGGTATTGAAAAATGAAGAGGATTTTGATGCATGAAGAAGAAACAATATTTCCAATGAGGGGAGCAGCTCAGGCAAAGGCCTGGCAGTGGAACCTGCAAGGTGGCTGGGAGAAGGGGGAGGGTAGAGAAGTGGTGGGAAAGGGACTGGTAGGGAGGCATGTGCCTGAATTGTGCAGAAAATCAGTCTATTCCTTTGCCTGCATCCTCCTTCCTTCATCAGTTATCCACAATCATTTATGAAGCACCTACTATGTGCCTGGCACTCTTGAAGGGCTGGTGAGATAGCAGTGGACAACACAGGCAAAGTCCTAGTCCTCTTGTAGTTTCCATTCTAGTCAAAGGAGACAGGCAGTAAACAAGATAAATAAATAAATAAATAAATAAATAAATAAATAAATAAATAAATAAATAAATAAATAAATAAATAAATAAATAAATAAATAAATAAATAAATAAATAAATAAATAAATAAATAAATAAATAAATAAATAAATAAATAAATAAATAAATAAATAAATAAATAAATAAATAAATAAATAAATAAATAAATAAATAAATAAATAAATAAATAAATAAATATCATACTAGTAGAGTCAGGTAGTAATGACATATGAAGAAAAACTAAGACAAGGGGATAAAGATTGGTGGAAAGATGTTTGGGACAATGAAAATGGTTGCACAACATTGTGGATGTACTTAATGCCATGGAATTGTACACTTAAAAATGGTTAAAATTGAGAATTGTATGTTATGTATATGTTACCACACCCAAAACAAAAGATTGGTGGAGGAGTGTTGTTCTAGCTTGGGTGGTCAGGGCAGGCCTCCTTGAGAAGGTGGTATTTGAGCAGAGATTTGAATGAAGGAAATTAGCAAGCCTTGAGGTAGGTGAGGGGAGAGCATTCTAGGCAGATGGCAATGGGCCCAGTGTGTTCCAGGAACTGCTAGGAGGCTGGTGTGCCTGGAGCTCAGAGAGCAAGGGGAGCGGGAGGGAGATGAGGTGATAAGGGCAGCAGAGATTGGCACCCCAGGAGAGGACCTTGGATTTCATTGTAAGAGTGATGGGAAGCCCTTGCAGGACTGGGCAGGGGAGGGGCATGAACTGACCCTTTTTACTCAACTCTTCCCTCTCTCCCACACTCAATCAGTCTCTTAATTGAGGTATTTATTTCACCTCTGCTTCCTGTATATCTCTGCTGGCTGCTGCCCTCTTTTGCCTGCCTTCATGACTGTTACCTAGTTGAGGTCATCCTTTTTATTTTATTTTATTATTTTTTTTGAGGTCATCATTTTTACATGGATGACCCGAGTGGCCTCCAACCAGCCTCTGGGCCGTCCCCCAACCAGCCCTCACCTTGGTCACCAGGGGCTTTCCACACCTCTGAGTAGTCCTTCCCTTAGTGAAGTAGTCCTTCCCAAGTCCCTGTCTACAGTGTGTTCTCAATAAATATTTGTTGAATAAATGAATGAGTTTGGAATTTATCTTATAAGAACAATCCCACCACCACTGCCACTACCACTATGGTCACCACCACCACCACCACAGTCAGAATCACCGCCAGCCAATCTAGGCTGAGGACTTGCTGTGTGCCAGGCTAAACACTTCAGAGTCTGAATCCAATCTATTTTTCACAATCCTAGGAGGAAGCTGCCATAATTAGCCCCATTTTAGAGATGAGAGAACTGAGCTCTGGTGCGATTAAGCCATTTTCCCAAGGCCCTGTAACTCTGAAGCAGAAGAGCTGTCAGTCCAAACTGCCCAGTTCAAAGCCATGGCCACACCTTACAGCTGGGGGAGGTGTATAGGCATTATTGCCTCCATGAGTGGGGTTTCCAGGGGTCCCTGAACCTCACATGAAGGCCAATTGTCCATGAGCTTCTTTTGGGGAGCAGGTTCATTTGGGGAGCTTTCATCAGAGTCTCGGAGGGATTCTTGATACCCCTCCATTTCAGATGCCCTTCTGCATACAAAGGAGAAGGATGGAGAGTTTTTAAATAGTGGACTTAGCGTCGGCCTGCGGACTGAAAGGTCCCAGGTTCGATTCCGGTCAAGGGCATGTGCCTGGGTTGCGGGCACATCCCCAGTGGGAGATGTGCAGGAGGCAGCTGGTCGATGTTTCTCTCTCATCGATGTTTCTAACTCTCTGTCTCTCTCCCTTCCTCTCTGTAAAAAATCAATAAAAAAATATATATATATTAAATAGTGGACTGATGAGGTCTATGCTTTTAGAAAATCACTCTGTCTATTCATTGCTGCATTATTCCTAAGAGAAAACATTGGTCATAGACAACAACAGTATGGTGATTACCAGAGGGAAATGGGGTAGGGGGAGGAAGAAAAGAGTAAAAAGGGGGGAAAGGAGACTTGACTTAGGGTGGTAAACACACAATCCAATATATAAATTATGTATTATAGAACTGTACACCTGAAACAATGTAATATAATTTTATTAACCAATGTCACCCTAATAAATTCAATAAAAAAAAATGATTGGAAACATCCTTCATGTCCACCAATAGTGGACACCTTAATTATGTTATGGTACATCCTCCCTTATAAGGGAATAATAGGCAGCTATGAAGGTGAATGGGGAACCTCTGTATGCACAACATGGAATCATTCCATTATATTTTTTTAAATGAAGCAGTCCTGGCCAGTTTGCTTAGTGGTTAGAGCATCAGTCCTCACACCAAAGGGTCTTAGGTTCGATTCCTGGTTAAGGGCACATACCTGGGTTGCAGGTTCAATCCTTGGTGCTGGTCGGGGTGTGTGCGGGAGGCAACCAGTTGTTGTGTCTCTCTTACATCAATGTTTCTCTCTCTCCCCTGCCTCTTTTCCTCCCTTTCACGCTCTCCAAAAATCAATGAAAAAAATATCCTCGGGTGAGGATTAACAAAGAAAAAAAAAATAAAAAGAAGCAAAGTGCAGACCAGGGTATATAAAAAGCATCTATTTGTGTTTTTAAAGAGAGAGATTGGGAAAGGTCATAGATCTAGATTTGCTTCTATATACATAGAATATCTTCAGCAATATTCACAAGACAGCCGCCAATGGAAACCCTACTCATATGCTCTTTATGAAGATTAAATGAGTTAATATTAGATAATTGCTTAGAAGAGTGCCTGGCACAGAGTGAGCACTGGGTAAAGGAAGGGCTGCCTGGGAGGCAGGGAGAGACATACTTTCGCCTGATGCTCTTAGGTACCTTTTGAATTTGTTACCGTGAGCAAATATTTTTGATATTTTTCTATAAATTAAAATGAAATATATCTAGATAGATAGATAAGAGATCATCTGAGGGGGTGGGCCAGACACTGGCAGGAGGTTCCACCCCGAATTCCCAGGAATTCGCTGGAATTGGTGAAAGGCTACATTGCCGTGGTGTGAAAGTCAGGACGTGTGGAGAAAGAAGAGGGGGGACACCAACACACCCACACTGCAGGGCCCACTATAAAAAGCACATTTAAAAACACCAGACTGGAAATGTTTTTTTAAAATTATTATTATTATTTTAAATAGCAAAAGCGCGTCCCCCCAGGAGGCGTGTTGCAGCTGCGGCTCCGGCTCCGGCAGTTCCCAGGTGATGTCAGTCCTGGCCAGGCGCCAGCCCCGGCCCCTTGGAGACGGTCTTGGTGGGTTCAGCTTGACTGTTTTTCCTTCCTGAGACTTGAGGACACCTTCCTGTCTCAAAGAAAGCAGCCTTTCCAGGGCCTTCTGAGAGCCGGGGGCGGGCGGAGGAGGTGGTGGGCCTGGGCTGAGCGGGGAGGAGA
>NW_005367210.1:412503-425113 GCF_000412655.1 Myotis brandtii
GGCTGCCTCCAGGAGAAGGGTGAGGATAGCGAGAGCAAGACAGGCCCAGCTCCTGGGTGGCTCCTTGGCCATCCCACAGGGGCAGGAGGGGATGTCCTCCTTGGGAATCCGTGGCCTGCCTCCCTGACCCCTTCCTCGCCCTGCCCTGGCTGCTGCCTGGGGGACAGATTGGGGTGGGATGGGGTTGGGGCGTGAGAGACATTCCCATGGAGTTCCCAGCTGGTCAGCGCCTATTTTCCTCCCTGAGCTCTGGGCCCATCCCTCTCTCCTCTATGGTTAAAGGCCCGTTGCCAGTGTCTTCTGAGCTTGCAGGCGGCGTGGGTTTTCTGCAGACAGAGGAACCGCAGAGCTGGGTTCGAGGTTTAACTGCTCATTTCTGATCCCCATCTGTGAAATGGGTAAAATCGACTCTGCAGGGTGGTGTGCAGGATGAGACAGCACTATGCCTCTGGGTCCTTTGGCAGGTATCTGCGAAGCACCCACTACGTGCTGGCACTGGGGGAGGCACTGGGGATGCTGCAGCATGATGGCAGCCAGAGCGTGTGGTGGGCAGGGGCTTTGGCCTGGCTCTGTGATCTGGGACAGTTGCATCCTGCCTGGGAACCTCGGCATGTAGCAGGGGGGCAGTAGAGGAGGGAGGTGAGGCTGGGAACTCTGGAACCTGTGTACCTGGTCCACATCCAGGCCTGTCACGCAGTGGCAGTGGGACGTTGGGGAGCCATGTTTCACTGGGTTGGGGCGGGGTAGCCGAGGGACGGGGCTCAAACAGTGCCTGGCACAGGGGCGGTGCTCAGTCAGGCGAGGTTGTTGCTACTCTCCAAAGCTTGCCTTGCTTTGACTGCTCCACGGAGCTGCTCAGAGGATAGATAGATGCCAGGGATTATCAGGTTATATTCCGGGGAGACCCAGGGACCCGCAGGTGTCCCATCAGCCATCTGATGCAGGGTGGGCTGGACAACTTTGCAGAACCTTTCACACTCGGTGAAGCCTCCCTTCTCTTGCCTCCGAAGCATAATTTCTCCGCTTCCTCGCTCCTGCTCACACATGCCCGTGAGCATTGGAAGCACCCGTTACATTTATTTTTGTCTTTAATTTTTTTTTTAAATTAGAGAGAGAGAGAGAGAGAGAGAGATAGATAGATTTGTTCTTCCTCTTATTTATGCATTCATTGGCTGTTTCTTATACGTGCCCTGAACGGGGAATCAACCTGCAACCTTGGTGTATCCGGGCACCCATCACATTTTTATTATCTGCTCAGACCTTGATTTTCTGATAGAGTGTGGCCTGCCCAGGGCAAGCACCACATCTGTCTTATTCTCTGATCATCCTTAGAGCCTTGCCTGGTTCACGAGCAGGCCAATGTGTGTTTGTTGACTGACTAACTGACTGACAGGCTGACCCACCACCTGAAGTTGCTCTGTGAAGTCATACTCTATCCTGTGCCTTCCTGCTGTGGCTCAGGTGATGGCATCTGGAACCAGACCCCCTGGGTCCGAATCACAGCTACGCCATGGCCTAGCTTGGGCTTGTTTCTCGAGGCTGTGAAATGAGCATTCTGTTGCAAGATTGAGGCCATTGTGTATGTCACTTAGAGCGATGTCTCTGACTAGTGAGTCACATCAAGGTCACTTACTCTCATACTCATTGCTGCCCTGTGACGTGTCGCCAGGCAATGACTGGGACACATGGAGTCTGGTTCTGGCTCATCTCTGACTCTCTGGGGGATGTTGGGGATACCGCCTCACCTGCTCTGGGCCTCAGTGTCCCCACTGGTGACTAAAGGGCTCTGAGGAGATAAGCTTCAGAGGCCCTTCCATTTAGACTCTCTAAGAACCTGTGTTTGAGCCTCTCCAGTCCTGGGAGTGTCCACAATACTGGGGAGCCTGTGGGAGGTGCTGCTTCCTGGACCCAGACTCTGATGCCCTTGGTGCAGCTGGGTCCTGGCTCCTCTGGGCGAGGGGTTGGGGTAAAGAGCCAAGCTGGGGATGCCCTTTCCTGTCTTGTTCTGGAAGCGCAAGTTTGGTCGGGCCCTTATAGGACTAGATGAAGACGTGTGGGGCTGTGGTTGAGAGCCCAGTAGGGCTCTGCAGCCAGATTACCTGGTTCAAATCCATTTGCTTATTAGCCACCAAGTGACCCCCGGCATGTTTTTTAACCTCCCTGGGCCTCAGTTTCCTCATCTATAAAATAGGGCAATAATGTACAAACTTGTTGAATAGCCTGTATTAATAAACTTAGTAAAGTGGGAAGACCAAGGACTGACACATAGTAGGCCCTCAAAAAGTTAGGCATTTTTCCAACCTTTGAGGATCTGGGCATTCAGGAAAAAAAAAAAATCAACTCCTAAATTTTACCAGCCTTCCCTCCTACAAGGTCAGTCTGTCCCAGTTTACAAAGTCCTTCTGGTCCACCATGTGCAGGCTGTACCGAGATGAGGAAACCCAAGGCCCAGAGATGGGCAGACACCCACTCCAGGTCACACAGGAGCAGAGGCCAAGCTAGACCAGGCCAGGTCTCCTGCCTTGCAGCCAGTTCACCCTCAGTGCCTCCTGGGTTTCCAAGCCCTGCTGGCCTGCCCTCTGACCCTGGCCCCCTGGGAGCCTGATCCCAGGCCCATGGGGCCTGTAAGTCTGGTCTGAATTAGACACGCTGAGAAGCAAAAGTTGGCCCCCCTCAGCAGGCCGCCTGGTGGGACCCGGGCTCACAGCTGCTGAGGCTCACAGGGACATAAATCATGGTGGCAGGAGGCTTGGGGGCTGGGAACACCTTAGCCTCCCAAAGGGCACAGGGGCCTGAGAGTCATGGGCAGGGGTGCCTGGGTCCACTGGGGGTATTTTCCATCCTCTGTTGGAGCAGCTGGGGTGAGGAAGAGTCAGAGGGGGCCAGGACACCATCTGGCAGGCCTTACATCCGAGCGGGCCAAAATCTCGACCTCAACTCTTCATTCTGCAATCATTTACACACATACAGAGAAGTGACAAAAGTCATACAGAGAACTCCCATATACTCTTTACCTGGATTCAACAAGTTTTAACCGTGGGTCATATTTGCTTTATCCTGCTCTTACACTTTTTTTTTCTGAACCATTTGAGAGTATGTCACCTCCATCACGTTTCTCTACCCCTTCATAATACTTCAGGGTGTATTTCTTAAGCACAAGGAGACCTTCTTACATAGTCATACTATTAGCAAATTCAGAAAATGTAACATTGAACAGACTTTTATCTATTGTTCTTATCTCAATGTTGTCAACTACCCAATAATGTTCTCTATAGCAATTTCTCGCTGCCGTACAGGATCTAGGCCAGGGCATGTAATGCATTTTGCTGTCCAGGTCTAGATTTTTGATGTCATGTCCACATGAAGGAAACCCGCAGACAGGATTGAATAAAGACGTTCAACTTTACATGGATGTCCTAATGTGTTTGTAAATCCTCGACTTAACGTTCTCATGGTAATGCATTGTACTTGTGACTGTGTATGGGTGTTTAAGAGTTAACTTGCCAAATATGCCAGTTTTCAGAATTCTGTTTTGCGTGTGTGTGTGTGTGTGTGTGTGTGTGTGTGTGTGTGTGTGTGTGTTTAATCTAATAGGAGCCTAATAAAATGGAAGTGGCTTGGGCCAATGAGGGGAATTAAATGAGGTAGAGAAGCCCTGGTCTGGAGGAAGGGCCCTGCATTCTTAGCTCTGCTCAGCTCCAAATGCTGTGTGACCATGGCCCATTGCTGTCCTTCTCTGGGCTTTGGTTTCCCCATTGCCATGAGCGATCTGTGAGGCCTTCCTACGTGCAATTGTGGACTTAGGGAAGGGAGCCCTGTGTACTCCCTTAGAGGAGGGAGACCTGAGTTCCCGGAGGCCCAGCAGGTTGCTTCCTCTGTATTGGCTAAGTCTCCTCATTGTAACACGATGAACTCTAGATCATTCTTGCTCATGCTAATGCCCCTCATCGGAGTGGAAGATGTGACCTGGCATTTGCAGCCTCCTCTTCAGGGTCCCAGGTGACTTGGCTGAAGTTGGTCATCCACTCCCTCCACCCTGAGTTTCTTTTCCCTGAGCTCCTTTACTCCTCTGGCTCTAAAATACCCTCACTCAGGGAGCCTGGAGGAGCCTGGCTGGGCTGGCCTATCCTGAAGGCAAAAAGTGTGTGTTGGGGGCAGGGGTGTTAGCCAAATGGCCCCCAGAGGTCCTGGTCCGCAGCTGTCCTCTCTCAAGCCACATGTGTTGGGCTGGCCTTGCTGCACACAAAGGCTCGTAGACATTAACTGTCTCTTACCCAGGAACTCAAGGAAGATAGCAAGCTGCAAAATGTGCAGAGTGGAACACTATGCAGCTGGGAAAAAGTGTGAAGCAGCCCTTTTAACACTGAAGAGTCTCCAAGATGAATTGTTAAGAAAAAAGTAGAACAGTGTGTAAAATGTTATAACTTGTGTGGAAAAAAAAAATTGACTTGCCTGTATCTGTAAAGACTATCTGGCCGGGAATCCCCAAGACCCTGGTTAAGTAATTCCCTCTGAGAGTTGGAACTGAGTGGGTGGGGGGGAAGTTCATTCTCTATTGTGTCTTCTGAACTGTGAACTCCGCAAATGTATTATCTACTTCAAAGGAAATACAATTTAAAGAACCCAGTCTGAGCAGAGGAGTGCAAGAGGGGCTCCTGGGATGCTGTGAACAGCATTCCTTGATGTGCATGCTGGGTGTACAGGTGTCACAGCTTGTGAAAACTCGTTATGCTGTACCTTTAATGGCATGTGCACTTTCCTGCCTGCATGATACACTTCGATAGAAAGTTTTAACTGAATATGCTGTGAATGATTGTGTATGTTTCACAAAAACTCTGCAGGATTAGTGTTAACTGCTTACCTTTGGGAGGGGTGATAGCTCTAGGGCAGTGGTTCTCAACCTTCTGGCCCTTTAAATACAGTTCCTCATGTTGTGACCCAACCATAAAATTATTTTCGTTGCTACTTCATAACTGTAATGTTGCTACTGTTATGAATCGTAATGTAAATATCTGATATGCAGGATGGCCTTAGGCGACCCCTGTGAAAGGGTCGTTCGACCGCCAAAGGGGTCGCGACCCACAGGTTGAGAACCGCTGCTCTAGGGTCTTGTAGCATTTGATTTTTTTTTTTCTTTTTACAATGAAAACCTACAAATATTCTTTCAGAAACAGTCATTGGTATAGAGCCTTTCCGGAAGGACACACAGGAAACTGCCAAAGAGCAGTTGCCTTTGGGAAGGAGCCTGAGGGAGGTAAGTACTTTTCACTGCATATTATTAGAGACAATTTGAATTATTTGCCCAGGGTATAAATGGTCTATTAAAACTATTTGACAAGGCAAAACAAATACTTATCATTTTATCCCATCTGTTTTTTGCTGGTTAGAGATCAGGCCAAGGAGTCCCAGAGGGGTCAAGCAACTTTTCTGAGGTCACCCAGCAAATCTGGTGGCAACAGTGGGCCTCCAGCCCAGAGCACCCAAGTGCCTGCTCTGCTCCCCACTCCCAGGTTTCCTGCCATTGACGAGGTCACAGTCCTTTTCCTGTGGCTTTGCCAGGGGCTGCCTGGACCTGGACCCGGGTATGCGCAGGGAATGCAATGTGCTTTCCTAATTAGCTCCCAAAGGGGGAAGCGCAACTGGATGGGAACATTAGTGTCCCTGGAACACTGGGGAAGCAAGGTAGAGGGCACTTGGAAAGCTGTCCTGGGCAGGACGCAGGCCCCTTGGGGCCCTCCTTCCTCTACTCCTTATACCAAAGGGATTAAATGTAGTGGTTTCGTGGCCTCCTCCAGCCAGGACTGGCAACTCCAGCGACCCCTTTGGTCTCCTGGGGTCTTGGTTTGTCTGTGAGGCAGCTGTACTGTGGTGTCTGGCACAGTGAGGGTGCTGGGTAGTGTTTGTTGATCTGCAGAAAGGGCAGCTCACTTCAGGCTCAGGCAGAGAGGGCAAGTAGGGGGTGGCAGAGAGGATATGAGCGTGGACTTTGGAGCCAGACTTCAGTCGATAAACAATGAAAGTGTTTGCTAAATAAATATAAACAATAGGCATGTGAGCATACCTTTAGGAGAGGGCGCTGCCTGGCCCTGCAGCCTCTCCCAGCTCCTCTGCCTCCTGGCTTCTCTGATCCTGGCCGCACAGGGACAGAGCCTCAGCTGGAGAGCCAAGCACTCTGGGCTCCACTGGCCAGCTGTCCCCATCACGGTCTCAGCTGGACCTGTGAAATGGGGAAACACCAGCCTCCACCTCCCGGGGCTGCTGGGAGAACTGGGGTCACAGGAGCTGGCACTGCAGCTGGGGCGTCTCCAGCAGGGGAGGGAGCTCACTTTGGGCTTTAAAGGTGGACAGATCTCACATTGTCACCCTGCCACATGCCAGCCATGCACCTTTAGGCGCCATCATTCCTCCAAACAATCTCAATTAAAACAGGGGTAAGAATACCCCCTTTTAGTACACGTGGAAAACTATGTGCCTACACAGCCGTTTGTCAAGACAGGAATAGGAGATGGGTTCAAGTACAGGCATACCTCGCTGTATTACACCTCACTTTATAGCGCTTCACAGATGTTTTTTTTTAAGGCAAAAACCTTCCACCAGCAAAAAGATGACGGCGCGCTTTATCGTGATACTTGCTTTATTGTGGTGGTCTGGAACCGAATGTGCAATATCACCGAGGTATGCCTGCATCGTACATTCATAAAGTGCAATAAGCAGTCACTAAAGGAATAAGGGGACCCTTTACCTCTGTGATCTGATTTGAGATGACAGCCAAGTTAGATGAAAACAAAACAAAAAAGCAAGGAGCAGAAAGCATGTGTAACATGCTACCGTTTGTATAAAGAGTGGAAGAAAAAAGGTATTTTTCCCTGTATTTGCTTGGTTATTCACGGGAAATGGGTATCATAACTGGTGGCTGAGGCTGCTTGCAGAGAGAAGTGGTAGGTGGATAGGTATCTGCTGGTGATACCCTTTGGCACTGACAATCTTTGTATTCACTCTATACCTTCTTGTACCTTTTGAATTTTGAACCATATGAATGAATATATTCCTTATTCAAAAATGAATACAATTAAGGTTTCTTTACCAACCACAACAGGTATTCAAGAAGACTCTGAGGGAAGTTTAGTTATCCCGACTTCTGGGGTCTTCCTGCATTCTCCCAGCCCATCCCTCCAGGGCACAGGGCAGCACTGGTGACATCGGTGCCTCTGCCAAGGTCCAGGAGAAGGGTCACCTCTGACCGCCGATGTCCCCAGACCCTTCCCTTCCTCAGTTGGGAACATCCTTTATTTAAAAATACCTTTTATTTAAACCCACCAATTCTCTCTCTCTCTCTCTCTCTCTCTCTCCTCTCTCTCTCACACACACACACACACACACACACACACACACACTTACATACTCACTCATGCACACACCCTCTGTCACCAACAGTCTTCGTTTTTCCAAAAGTTCTGCCTTGTCTCTGACCAGCCAGGGCTGGGGCCAGCTGGATGGGTCTTCACAGCTCTCCACGGTGGGGTAGAGATGTCCCAGGGGGCCTGTCCAAAGGGTCACGGGCCCAAGCCATTGTCCTCTGGTCCCTATACAATCGAGGGGTAGGATCGGCTCCTGGGGTCTTCTCCCCTGTTCAACCAGTGGCTGGCCTCTGGCTTCCTTCTCCAGGTCCTGCTTGGAGCAAATGCCACAGGGGTCCAGGCTCATCTCCGTGGCACTCGCAGGGGGGCCACCCCCCTCACCTTCAAGCAGCTGCCTCCCAGGTCACGACGGCCGCTCTACAGGAGGGGAGAAAGAAGTATCAGGAAGCTTGATCAGATCACAATGAACGTGGGAACTAACCTCTGCGTCCAGTAATACGGGACTTAATAAATACACCACAGCCACGCGATAAAGTTCTCTGCAGCATAAGACAGAAGAAACTTTTTATGAACTGCTATGGAATGATGTCGAGATAACATTATTTAAGGACAAAAGCACACAGGAACCTGTGTGCTGAGATGTCGAGAGAGAGAGAAGGGCACATAAGAAATTGCTAATAGATTTCCTCAGAGAAGAGGAATTTGATGGTGGGGAGACGGAATGGGAGAGAGGCATTTTTACCTTCCTCATTTCTTCCCTACGTGGTCAGTTGCTTTTTAAAAAGAATCCAATACATTTAAATATTTTACATTAAAGGGCAAAACAAAACCCACAGTGATGCTACCCCCAGTGCCTGGCTATATGCCCAATGGCTTACTCAGTGACCTCAAAAGGAGACTATGGATTCCTCCTCCCAGCCTTCATTCAGCGTGTTCCCTCTGCCAGGAAATATGCTCTCTGCTCCTGTCTCCCTGGGAAGGTTTCTCTATGCCTGCAATTGGCTAGCACTTCCTGCCTTTCCGGGGACATTCCACCAGGATATCTCAGAAGGGGGATGACTGGGTTTCTCTTTGTCTCCATCAGGCTGGGAGCTCGGGGAATGTTCTTCATTCTGTGACCCCAGTTCCAGCCCAGGACCTGGCATGTAGCAGGTGCCAAGTGATGTTGCTTGAATCAGTGGTGACCATCGGAAGACGAGCTAATGGTAGCAGCACCTGAGGCCACCAGCGCTTCACCCCACAGGGGCATTTTCTACCCAATATCCTGAGGTCTGACACGTGGGTTTCATCCTCACTGTAAAGCCAGCGAGATCACAGACATTAAAGGTCTCCAGCTGTTGAGTGACTGGCCCAGAGGCACCCAGCCAGTTGGTAAAAGAGCTGGGCTGGAAATGCATGTTGTCCAACAGTCTGTCTTGTTTCCAGGACGTGATGGTGTCTGAAATCCCACTGTACATTCTCACCCTCTGTGCTTCACTAGGAGGTGATGGGACAGGCATCTTTCTCAGGCATCTAGAGAAAGAGCTGACCATCTGGGAGCTCTGCCCCCTGCTCCCCTCCGCCCTTGGGCCCAGGTTGGGGCAGATCCATCCAGATGTGAGCCAAGCCTCCCTTGAGGCTCTCTGGGCCCAGGGACAGCGTGTTCATTCACAGGCAGGGCTATTTTGAGGGCTGAGGCCACAGTCCCAGCAGAGCCTGGGGCTTGGGCTTCTCAGACAAACTCTGGCAGGAGTGTCGGAGAAGGGGGGATGGGGTAGGGGGAGGAGGGTTTAGTGTTGAGGATGGGGGATGGAAAACCAGCCTCCCACCCTTTCATCTATGTCTTCAGGAAGAGCCACCTCCACCCCGAGTCTGGTGGTCACTGAGAGACCTCAGTCCCATGAGAATGCGGGGACTGAACCTCAGTTTCTTCATCTATGAAATGGGGACAAAATTACTCTACTTGCCAATGCAGCTGTGGAAGAAGCTTGTAAACTGCCAAAAGCACTTGAAGAGGCCCTGACTAGGCCTAGCTTCTGTGTCTCTTAGGAACTCAGCGCCAAGGGCTCTGGGAAGCAGTGTGGTTAGGAAGTGGGTTCCAGTGAGACAGATCTGAGCTTCAATCTCTGCTATGCCTTGGACTACCTGTTGGACGTCAGACAAGTGACTTCACCTCATTGAGCCTCTGTTCCCCATGTGTAAAGTGGAGTTACTGTGCCGACTACACATATTAACCCTGATAAAGCCCTAAGCACAGTGTCAGGAACACAGTAAGTGTTCAATGTTCACAAGTATTATCAACATCATCTGGTAATGGCGCCTCTTCACCCTAAAGCCCTTGGTGCCACTTCTGCTCCATAGCTGAGAGCATCAACTGGGGAGGGCCTTATAAGACAGTCCTATCCCACCCTCACCCCCTAGGTGATAAAAGGGAAAACAGCATAGAGACAAGAACTCCCTTTCTATCTCAGAATTGTTACTTCTACCACAGAAGGCCTCCAGGGAGCTGCTTCCATGGTGACCTCAACACCAGACCAGCCAGTGAAGGGATAGGGTCTGGAGTCTTAGAGCTCTCTGGCCCCCTGAAAGCTCAGAAGGGAGCCCCCAGGAGTTCCCTAAGACAGGCCGTTTCCTTCCAATCAAGTCTTTGAGGGGCCAAAGCTGGCCAGGATGGCCCCTTTCACCTATTCCCAGAGGAGCCTGTGGAGTTGAGAGCATGCTTTCTGTAGCCAAATTTGGCTGGGTTCTTGGTCCTGTAACAGATCCCAAGGAAGCAGCCAGACCCAGGCAAGGGTTCATGACCTGTGGGACAGACCTGAGACCAACTTACCTACGATTGGCGCATGATAGACACACCTTTTCCCCTAGGCCTGCAGTTACAGGCCCTCCCACACTAACTTTTTCCATGTCCCAATCACCCAGGCCTGAGTTCGAATCCTGGCTCCATCATGGGCCGTGTATCTGAACCAGTGACAGCATCTCTAAGCAGGTGTGGATAACCAGAGCACCTCCTTTTCAGGCTGCCAAGGAGTGATAACCCGTGACGAGTGCTTAGCACAGCCGATCAATGCTCAGCAAGACCGCTGTCACTGGCCAGTCTCTGCCTCTCCTCTCTGTTCCACCACCTTCAACGTCTTCCCTGTTCCTTCTCTAGGTCTGGCTCCAACTCGTGCTGTGCCCTGCTTCCAGAACACCTGTCCGTACTCCCTCATCTGCTTGACTTCATTCCCAGGCGTCCACCAGGAACTGAGCCCACTGGTTGTGGGCTACCTCTGGGCTCTGACAGTCCTGTTGTCTCTCCCCCTCCCCACCCTCAGGCTGCAGCATCCCTGTCCTCATCTCCTTGCCCTTGGCCCTGACACCACACCAGGAGTCCTGACTGGTGAGTGAGGGTCCACAGCCTGCCTCTTTGGGAATGTTCTCAGAGCCGACAAAAGGCGGCTGTTGGGTAGTTAAGGTTTGCTGAATGACGGGACACAGCAGCGTGAAAGGCAGTCGGAGTATCACGGAGGGCGCTCCACACCCAGGCTGGCTTTGGAAGGCCCACTCCAACTTCCCAACTCAGTCGGAAGCACTGACTGGGGCCCACAGCTGAGAGCAGCAGGGAGCCTCAGGGA
Source organism: Myotis brandtii (assembly GCF_000412655.1). Taxonomy (NCBI): domain Eukaryota; kingdom Metazoa; phylum Chordata; class Mammalia; order Chiroptera; family Vespertilionidae; genus Myotis; species Myotis brandtii. Next base: position 423,458 of record NW_005367210.1, read on the forward strand.
AACTGAGGCAGCCATGGGGGTTAGAGGCCAGAATGGGAGTCTGATGAGCCAGAAGAGGTGGTTTGAGGCCAGGACACTCTAGGGCAGCCATGAGAATCAAAGACTGGGGAACTCAGAGGCCTGACTCCATGCCCTTTCACTTTTGAAAAGGCGATGGGCCATTCTCAGCCTCCATTTCCCCAGATACACATGGTAGCAGCTGGACTCCAAAGCTGTCACACAGACCAGAGTCCTTACTGCAGGAATAGCCCAGGTCAGAAAGGGGAAAGGCTGGGGGTGAAGCAGGCTCCTTGGGGCCTGGGCAGGAGAACTAGCTTTTACCATGAGAGCCCCCTGGCAACCTCTGCTGCTCCCCAGCCCCATTCATCACCACCAGCCTGCTTCTCATCCTTACCCAGGACAGAGCAGAGGAGCTTAATTCCAGCTCGGCCAAGCCGAGTCCACAGTGCCCTCGCCCAACACTGAGTCCCTTTTGGGGTTGGGTGCCCCCAGGAAACCCCCGTCTTCACTCCTACTGCTCATCAGCTGGGCACCGCAGGCTCTTGGTTGCAGGTATGCATCCCCTTCTCAGTCACCTGCCTTGGATCAGGTCTCTGGATAGAAGACAACTGTTTCAAGGTCAGGGTAGCTCAGGCAAGCTCAGAATCTGCCTTCTGGCTTCCCAGCTGCGTAAGTGCTGGCATCCCTGCCTCACAGCCTCACTACCAGCCTGATGAAGTTCTTGTGAAGGTAAAAAAAAAAAATGATCAGGAAAGCATCTGGTACATAGGAAGAGCTCAATAAATGATGGCTTTTGTTATTATTTCCTCATGCCCTCTTCCTAGCACACCTTTGGTTGGGGGTGGGGGGGTGTCCCTGGATGAATTTTTAATGCAATACCTGACTAATTAATCAGGGGCACTGATCTCTTTCCCTTTAGATTGTCAAAAAATAATAACAGGCCTGGCTGGCGTGGCTCAGTGGTTGAACACTGACCTATGAACCAGGAGGTCATGGTTAGATTCCTGGTCAGGACATAGACCCAGGTTGCTCGATCCCCAGTGTGGTGCGTGCAGGAGGCGGCCGATCAATGATTCCCTCTCATTACTGATATTCCTATCTCTCTCTCCCTCTCCCTTCTTCTCTGAAGTCAACAACAAAAAAAATATTTTTAAAATGACAACAGCCAACACAACAATAGCTGTCTGGTATGAATGAATCAAAATTTGGTCAGATCAACAAAAAATATATGTTTTGGTGTGCCGCAGAATTTTAGTAATTAGCTTATGTGTGCCATGAGATGGAAAATGCTGAAGATCGCAGTTCTCAATCCTGCGTGTGCTCTGGGCTTTCCTGCACCCCTTCTGACCGGGAGACATTAAGCAAGTGGTTCTGTTCCATACCAAACCCTGGGCTTGGAGGACCACACGCCCCACGAACTCCACGTTCACTGGGGTCTCCGGCCCTCTTTTGCTCCGTAAGAAGCCCTGACCCCCATGACCTCCCGCCCGCACTTGGCCGCGCACTCACCCCCTTGCGCTGGTTGCTGAGGCAGAAGGTGCAGATGTAGCTGGACGCCAGGCGCAAGGTCTCGATCTTGGACAACTTGCGGTCCACCGGCTCAGTGGGGATGAGCGTGCGGAGCGCTGTGAAGGCCGTGTTCACGCTCTGCGTGCG
>NW_005367210.1:425377-454358 GCF_000412655.1 Myotis brandtii
GCGACTCGCCCGCCACCCCCGTTCCCCAGGTTGAAAGCGTCCCGGGAGCTGGTGGCCCGCCCTGAAAGCTCCGGGTCCCCGCGGGCGAGCCGGGCAAATGCCGGGAGTCTGGATGGGTCGGGTGGCGTGTGCGCAAAACGGACTTGTTATCCGCATCCTCAACCTGCAGAGATTGTGAACTGGTCCCTTCTCGCTGGGCTTCAGTTTCCTCGTTCGGTAGGGGCGTTGGGAGAAAGCAGCTCAGGTTTTTGTGCCCTCACATTCTCATTCTGTGGTTCTGAAACCTCCTTGCGTAAGAATTGGGAAAGGGGAGAAGGGATCTTGACAATACAGATGCCTGATTCCTCCCATTCTGACCCAGCAGGTCTGGACCGGGGCCCAGGAATTTGCTGTACGTCCACGATGGTGATGTCGTGGAGAACACTTGGAGAAACACTATAATCTTTCCAAATAAGGCGTCACATCCTCGAGGACAAAAAACAACAACAAAACCAAAGCAAAGCAAGAACAAAACCACCAGTAGCTCCATTCATTCATTTCTTCATTCAATAAATATGTCTTAGGTCCCTCCTATGTGTCAGGCATGGTTTAAAGTCTGAGGATACAGATTTACCCAAAACAAACTCTTTGCCTTTTACAGAGGTGACGTTTTGGTTGAGGTCCTACTGATGTCTGACACCCACCACTTTACTGATCTTTTGTGCTCCTCACTGAGGTCGTGGGTGAGTACCCCTGATTTCCAGATAAGAGCTCTGGCCTTTAGTCTTACAAGTGGTGAATGGGGGCACTATATCTCCCACCTTTCCACCCATCCCTAGAATCAAATGCAAGTTTCTCTCCCTCTCTCCTCACAGTCACACCTTGGACAGCTGCAGACCCCCTGACTTGTATACATACCTCCCACCTTTAACCCAGGCAGTTTCTTCTGCTTGGAATGTCAATCTCCTGCCCCCCACCCCCATCACACACACACACACACACACACACACACACACACACACACACACACACACAGGCTATCTTCCCTCTTGCCTTCCTTCCTTCAGGAAACCTTAGATTGTCCAGTCTGACATGTCTTCCTCCTCAGAGGCCCTGGGAAGAGTTACTGAGCTGATGATGTCTGAGGTCCCTGTGTCACTCCTGCCCCCTTCCCAGCTCTATCCTGGGGACTGGCCAAGACTGCCTCCACTTGGCCCGGACAATAACTTTCTCTTCAGCTCTAATGGCAGCTCACGTGCCAGAGAGAGTGCAGGGAGTGGAGTGGAAAGGCTTCAAGGTACTTTCTGGCTCCATTTTCCTTCCTTTCTTAAAGATGCCTCCCAGCCCTGCCATGTGCTTTACCGACTTCCTTGACCCAGGCCAGAATGGGGGGTGGGGCTGGAGGGTGTCCCTTGGCTGCTGGGAGAGCAGCCCCTGAAGTCTTCAGGCTCCAGTGGCTGAAGGAAAGTCTGTTCCCACACCTGGCTCCCCCTACCCCTTCGTCTGACCATGACCTTGGCCAGGCTGGGGTTTACTGAGGCGGAGAAGGAGGTTGCACAGCCCCCTCTCCGCAGGGCCAGTCCCACACGCAGCCCCAGGCCAGGCTGCTGCTTCCTGAGCCATGAATTATGACCGGGAGATTTCCTTCCCTGTCTGCGCCTCCTTACAGGGGCTCCCGGCTCCCTTCACTTTCGCTTTCTCCCCCTTGGCCCCCTCTCTTCAGTTCTTCGCCTTCAGGTGGCTTGAAATTCCTCTGTCCAGCCCCCTCTCTTTTCCAGCTTGATGGGAGAAGCCAAACAGGGCGTGAACTTGGCCCTGAAGGAAGGCGGGAGGGGGCAGACTTGGTAGGCTCATTCATTCATTTGCTCTACCGGCAGGTTTTGACACATGGGACCCCGGGAGTGAAATAAAATCATGAATGAGACTGAGCCTGGCCTGCTGCAGCCCAGAGGGGAAGGCAAGTTGTAAACAAAGAATTTCAGGACAATGTGGTTGGAGCAAGCCAGGGTCTGGCATCAGAGAGACGGTTCCGGCCCAAGGCTAGCTGCTTCTTGAAGTCTCAGTTTCCTGCTCTGAAAACTGAAAAATGGTACCCATTAGTAGGGCTGGCAATGGCTCCCTGAGTTTATGCCAAAAACGCCAGGGCCTGACCCCCACAAGCGCTCACCGTCTGAGAGGAGCTTGTGGTGGTGTGTGAGGGCGGCTGAGGGACAGCTTTGGCTCTGTTCTAGGCTTTGTTCGTGGGAGTGGGGTGGGGGTCCTGTCACATTCTCAGCTCACCCACACAGGAGGCTTCAGCTCCTGTCCTCTGCTCCAGTCACAGTGGCCTCCTCACTGACTCTGGAGCTCACCTCTGCCTGGCATGCCCTTTTCCCAGATAACTCCATATCTTATTCCCTTTTTTCCAGTCTTCCCTCCAATCTCGTCTCCTCAGGAGGCCTTCCCTGACCACTGGGACTAAAACAGCAACTGTCCCTTCCATCTCCCAGCACCCTGCCTACGGCTCTCCTTCGCCCCTTTACCCCACATTACTTCTTTCTAGAGCATTTTTTCACTGCTTTCACTCATTCATTCACAACTATTAATTGAGCACCTACTATTTCCCCAGCACAGTTCTCGGTTCTGGGACTATGGAAGTGAACATACTACAAATTTATTTGTTCACTAGAATGCAAGCTTCATGGGGCAGGGGCTTTGTATTTTGCTCATCTTACTCCCTCCCCATTACAATCTTCTGAGGTAGGTATTGTTTTTATGCCCATTTTACAGATGAAGAAACTGAGGTTCCGAGAGGGAAAAGTGACTTGCCTGAGGTCACACAGTGGGCCAGTGGAGGAGCTCAGGTCAGTTGGTCTCCTTCCCCAACCCCATGACCTCTCAGGCAGCCCAGAGGTGTGTGAGGTCTGAGTAGGAGTCCATCAGGTAAAAGGAGGACCTGCCTTTCTAACCAGGGCACCCTGGGCTTCAGTCCTGCTGAAATATTTGGAGTTCCTCTGAGGCAGTGGTTCTCAACCTTCTGGTCCTTTAAATACAATTTCTCATGTTGTGACCCAACCATAAAATTATTTTCATTGCTACTTCATAACTGTAATGTTGCTACTGTTATGAATCGTAATGTAAATATCTGATATGCAGGATGGTCTTAGGCGACCCCTGTGAAAGGGTCGTTCGACCCCCAAAGGGGTCGCGACCCACAGGTTGAGAACCGCTGCTCTGAGGCATCAGCTTTGCACATCACTGAGTCTTTGCCCAGCTGTCCTCCCTGCCTGCAGTGCCTGTCCCTTCAGGTCTGACCAGACAACCCTACTCAGCCAAAGCTCAGTGCCGCCTCTCAGTTTTGCTTCTCTTCTCCAACTTTGGTGCAGTCTTGTAGTGTTGATCTCATTGTATTTTGACTTCTCTCCCTTCATCCCTGATTCCCCACTTCTATTTTCCAGGCCCTACAGGGTACCCACTCCAATATTTTTACTACTTTGTTTTTTTAGAGCTGCTTGGTTTACAACAAAATTGAGAAGGTACAGAGATGTCCTACATGCCTCCTGCCCCCACACATGAATAGTCTCTCCAGTATCAACATCACTCACTCACCAGAGTGATACATATATTACAACTAGAAGTCTGGTGCATGAGATTTGTGTACTGGGGGGAGGGGTAGGAGGGTCCCTCAGCCCAGCCCTCTCAAAGTCCGGGAGCCCTCCGGGGATGTCCAACTGCCAGCTTTGGTCTGCTCCCAGACATCCTTAGTGCTGCCGTGGAGGTGGGAAAGGCTCCTGCCACCACCACTGTGCTCGCCAGCCATGAGCCCGGCTTCTGGCTGAGCAGCGCTCCCTCTGTGGGAGCACACTGACCACCAGGGGGCAGCTCCTGCATTGAGCGTCTGCCCCCTAGTGGTCAGTGCACATCATAGCAACCGGTCATTCTGCTCTTAGGTCAATTTGCATATTAGCCTTTTATTATATAGGATTGATGAACCTACCTTGACACATCATTATCACCCAGAATCCATAGTTTGCATTATGGTTCACTCTAGATATTGTACATCCTATGGGTTTGGACAAATATATTCTGACATATACCCATCACATAGTATCATACAGAGTATTTTTACTACCCTAAAAGTCCTCTGTGCTCTGCCTGTTTACGTACCCACATCCCTGCAACCACTGATCTTTTTGTCTCCATAATCTTGCCTTTTCCAGAATATCCTAGAGTTAAAATCATAGTGTGTCGCCTTTTCAGATTGACTTCTTTCACTTAGTAATATGTATTTAAGCTTCCTTTATGTCTTTCCAGAGCTTGATAGCTCATTTATTTTTAGTGCTAAGTAATATTCCATTGACTGGATGTACCACAATTTATTAATCCATTCACCTACTGCAGTGATGGTGAACCTATGACACGCTTGTAAGAGGTGACACGCGAACTCATTTTTTTGGTTGATTTTTCTTTGTTAAATGGCATTTAAATATATAAAATAAATATCAAAAATATAAGTCTTTGTCTTACTATGGTTGCAAATATCAAAAAATTTCTATATGTGACACGGCACCAGAGTTAAGTTAGGGTTTTTCAAAATGCTGACACGCCGAGCTCAAAAGGTTCGCCATCACTGACCTACTGGATAGTAGCTTAGTTGCTTCCAAGTTTTGAGAATTATGAATAAGGCTGCAGTAAACGTCTGTATGCAGGTTTTTGTGTGGACATAACTCCTTTGGCATGTGATTGCTAGATCATATGATAAGAATATGTTTGGTTTTATTTATTTTATTTGTTTTGTTTGTGAATCCTCACCTGAGGATATTTTTTTAATATATTTTATTGATTTTTTACAGAGAGGAAGGGAGAGAGATAGAGAGTTAGAAACATCGATGAGAGAGAAACATCGATCAGCTGCCTCCTGCACATCTCCCACTGGGGATGTGCCCGCAACCCAGGTACATGCCCTTGACCGGAATCGATGGGACCCTTGAGTCCGCAGGCCGACGCTCTATCCACTGAGCCAAACCGGTTTCGGCCTGAGGATATTTTTTCCATTGATTTCTTTAGAGAGAGTGGAAGACAGGGGGAGACACAGAGAGAAACATCGATGTGAGAGAGACACATTGATTGGTTGCCTCCCGCATGTGCCCTGACTGGGGCTGGGTTTTGAGCCTGCAACCGGGCATGTGCCCTTGACCAGAATTGAACCTGGGACCCTTCAGTCCACGGGCCAACACTCTATCCACTGAGCCACAACGGCTAGGGCAGAGTATGTTTCGTTTTTAAGAAATCACAAATTGTCTTCTAAAGTGGCTGTACCATTTCACATTCCCACCAGCAATAGATGAGAGCTCCTGTTGCTCCACATCCTCGCTGGGGTTTGGTGTCGTCATGTTCCGGATTTTGGCCATTCTAATAGGTGTGTGGTGGTATCTCTTCTTAATTTGCATTTCCCTGATGATGTATGATGTGGAGCATCTTTTCAAATGCTTATTTGCCATCTGTATATCTCCTTTGGTGAGGTGTCTGTTAAGGTCTCTGACTTATTTTTTAATTGGGTTGTTTGTTTTCTTATTGTTGAATTTTAAGTGTTCTTTGATTATTTTGGATAACAGTCCTTTACCAGATGTGTCTTTTTTGCAAATATATTCTCCTAATCTGTGGCTTGCCTTCTAATTCTCTTTATTTTTGTTTAAACATATTTTTATTGATTTATATATATTTTAATTGACTTCAGAGAAGGAGAGGGATAAAGAGGTAGAAACATCAACGATGAGAGAGAATAATTGATTGGCTGCCTCCTGCACGCCCCACACTGGGGACTGAGCCTGCAACCTTGGCATGTGCCCCAACTGGGAATCGAACCGTGACCTCCTGGTTCATAGGTCATTGCTCAACCACTGAGCTATGCTGTCTGGGCCTAATTCTCTTTATATTGTCTTTTGCAGAACAGAGGTTTTAAATTTTAGTGAAGTCCAGCTTATCAATTATTTCTTTCATGGGTCATGTCTTTGATGTACCTTAAAAGTCAAAACCATAATTTCTCTCCTATGTTATCTTTCAGAAATTTCATAGTTTTGTGTTTTACATTTAGGTCTATGACCCATTTTGAGTTAATTTTCGTGAAGGGTGTAAAGTCTGTGTCTAGATTCATGTGCCTGCTTATGGGTGCCCAGTTGCTCCAGCACTATTTGTTGAAGAGACTATTTTTGCTCCATTGTGTTGCATTTACTCCCTTGTCAAAGGCCAGTTGACAATATTTATGGGGGTCTATTTCTGGGCTTTCTATTCCAGGCCATTGTCCTATTTGCTTATCTTCTCGCCAATATTATACTGTGTAGCTTTACAGTACCTCTTGAAGTTGGGTAGCGTTAGTCCTCTAACTTTGATCTTCTTCAATATTGTGTTGACTATTCTGGGCTCACTCAAATATTTTTGATACCTGTCTTTAAATGAATATGTATCCTTATAAAATATATAGTGCTGATTTGTGTGAGTGGGTTATAAATTTGTGCAAATGGTCGTTTCTATAGATCTGTTTTTGGGGGGTTATTTTGGATACTCAACACTGTGCTCAGTGAGCTAAGTCTAACTCGAGTCCATTGCTTCTAACTGTTGCTCAGTGTGCATGACGCGCGCGCATAAATTCCCTTTGTCTCCTCTTTCCATTCCTTTAGTGATGACACTGTGGCTACTTCCAACTCCCGCGTCCCCAGGCAAAGCTGTGAACTTCTGCTGCGTGACTTTCATGGACTCCTGTGTGTGTTTCTGGGATGTGCACCCAAGGGCAGGATTCTTGGGCAGGAAGAAGATTTATGCTTAGGCTAAGCACCGTCTGACTGCACGCTGGGATGACTGCTGTCGCCCACATGCCCACAGCTGGGCCTGAGAGACCGCTTTCCCCACATCATCCCTGGCACTTGGATCATCTGATCTCCTGTTTTCATCTGCATTTCTCTAGGGACAGAGAAATGGGTTATTTTCCATCTTATTGTGTTGCCTCCTCCACTAGACTGTGCATTCTCTAAAGATAGGGAATGTATTCCAGAATCCAAGACCAGAGCCTGGCACACTGTGGGCAATAATGAATACGTGTGGACTGAGTGACTGATTGACTGACTGACTGAATTAAAAGGCTAATACACAGCCTCCTACACCTACTTTGTACCAAACCTTGACCGAGATGGTGGTGGTACATGTGTGCATGTGTGTGTGCAGATGAGGGGACACATCAGTCCTACACCTCAATCTACTTGGAGAAAAAGACCAAAATAGTTAGAACTTATTGAGGGCCTACTTTTTTGTCCAGGACTCATAGATATGTAATCATAATCTTAAGTTCAGCAAGGTAAGTATTTCTCGCTCACATGCAAGGTGTTTGCAAGCATGGCAGATCTGGTGTGGTAGCCAGCCTCCCAGGTAGCCCTCAATGATCCTTGTCTCCTGGTATTCACCTCCCTGCATAGGCCCCTCTGAATCAGATCTGACTGTGTGACCAAAAGAATATGGCAAAAGTCACAGTGTGTGACTCCCAAATCCAGCTGAGAAAGGCATTGAGCTTCTGCCTGTTCTCTTGAATCACTCACTCTGGGGATAGCAGCCACCATGACATGAGGACACTCAAGTTGTCCCGTGGAGAGGTCTATGGAAAGGGGAACCGAGGTCCCCAGCCTACAGCCAGCACCAACCTACCAACCACGTAAGTAAGCCTCCTTGGATATGGACCCTGAATTTCTGACCCACAGGAACTGTGAAAAATAACTAAGAAAGATAAAGATATCATTGGTGTTGTAAGCCCCTACGTTTAGGGTATTTCGTCATACAACATTAGGTAACGAAAGCAGGTGGTGTTAGGGACCCGGGCTCTGTCTATCGTTTTGCTCCACCATATGTGGCTTCCACTCCCTAGGTTCTCTCATGGACCAATGTGGCTGCTGGAGCCATCCGGTCTACCTTCCAACTGGCAAAAAGGAGAAAGAGGCAGAAAAAGGAAGGGCACACTTCACCCTTTGAGGACACTTGTCTGGGAGTTACAGTCTCACGTCTGCCCATGCCCCATGGGCCAGACCTTGTCATCTGACACTCCGGTACTGAAAAGGAGGCTGACAAACGTAGTCTCCATTGCACACGGCCTCGCAACCAGCCGAATACTAGGTTTCCATTAGCAAAGAAGAAAAAATGGATATCGGGAAACAATTGGTGATGTTGATAACCACCCCAGGTGTTATCTCTGGACATAATACAGTGTCACGGGGTTAAGTTAGAGATTCGGGAGCCAGGCAGCTTAGGTTCAGCTCTGCCACTTACTAGCCAAGTGATGCTGGGAAATTTATTGAATTTCTCTGTGCCTCAGTTTCCTTGTCTGTAAAACAGGGATCATAATAGAGCCTGTATAGGGTTATTGGGAGGATTGAATTGAGTCAAAATACACACCGTTTGTAAGGCTTCTGGAACATGTTATGTGCTGTCTAAGTGTTGGCTGTTATCTTTATCTAATCCTTACCAGGGCTTTTCTCAAGGTCACACAACCAGAAAGTGATGGAAGCAGACTTTGGCCTGACAGCAATTTTCCCCACTTGCCTCATCCCATAGCAATTCTTAGAGAACAAGATCGCGACCCAGGTCAGCACCCGGCACATAATAAGCATCCAGAAATATCTGTTGGACGAGTGTGTTAAGTAAACATTTAGAGCTTTCGTACAGAGAGAAAGGTCTTGTTGTGTTCTGTTCTGTTCAGGTTAGTGAGAAAAGCTCTATTGACTTGACTTCACTCACATGGTTCCCACCACATGGGGCTGGTGCCTTTGAATTGCTGGGAACCCTTGTTCTGGGAGATGGCCAGGGTCCCAGGATAAAAACAAAAAAGTCTGGGAAGCTGCATTCTGCACCCACCTTCTAGAAAGTTGAGGGACACCAGCATGTTAAAGGAATCCTGCAGCAAAAAAAACTCCGTAGGCTTTATTTCAATCTGCATATTCTAGGCTCTTTGACCATAGATCCTCCCACTCAAGCTCCCACCCCCATCCTGGTCCAGACACCTAATAGAGAAAACAGGTGAGCAGACATTTCTCCAAGCTGTTATCAGTGACATCCACCTCAGTGTGCGTGGGTTCCATTCTTTCTTGACAGCATGTTTGATAGGAGCAAGGGGGGAATGGGCAGGAGGGCGTTGGTGACCAGGCAGAGCTGGGCTAAGAGGGGTACTTCCAGGCATTTTCCCAGAGCCCCACTCTCTAAGCCTTATAGTCTAAGGGACTCTAAAACATCACTGGGAATGTAACAGTTGGGATAAAATGTGTTTTCTGGCATTTCTATTAGGGGAAGTGCAATGTAAATAGAAATAATAATAATATAATTGAGGGATTACTCTGTGCTAGGCACTCTTCTAAGCACTTGTATGCATTTTCTCTCAGAGCAGCCCCACGAGCTAAGTAGATTAAGGAACAGAGAGATTTAATAACTTGCCTAAGGTCACACAGCTAGGGAATGGATGGGAATTCTTTGATGAGTTGCTTGTGGTGGGTATGAAGAGGGAAGAGCCTTTCCATGATAGTTTAAGCTTACATGCTCCCAAAACTCTGCTCCAGGGAGCATGGGTCTATTAGCTGCAGTGCTGGTTTTGCTGAGCCTGCACAAGTATCCACTTGGCTCAGGTTGGCCCCACCAGGAGATGCAAGTTCAGGGCCATCGCAGAATTGCTCCATAATAGAGAGGAAGCTGATGCTGCCCTGGGTGCCCTCCTTCAGTTTCATCCCTCTAAAGCAGCGGTTCTCAACCTGTGGGTCGCGACCCCTTTGGGGGTCAAACGACCCTTTCACAGGGGTCGCCTAAGACCATCGGAAAACACATATATAATTACATATTGTTTTTGTGATTAATCACTATGCTTTAATTATGTTCAATTTGTAACAATGAAATTCGAGGTCACCACAACATGAGGAACTGTATTAAAGGGTCGCGGCATTAGGAAGGTTGAGAACCACTGCTCTAAAGAAACACTGGGCTGATGCTTAAAGACTATCAAATGGAAGGAAGTGCTAAGATAGTTAAGCCCGCCCAGGTACCCACTTGGCTTAGGTTGGCACTAATACCAGTTATACGGAGTCACCAAGATGATGTAGACGATCAAGATGATGCTAAATGATACTGCTGTTTAAGGAGTCCTTTGGAGAAGTCCTGTTGAAAATCTCTAAGGTTGAATGTCAGGGGTAGGACCCCTATCTAATGCTCAGCGGCTGCCTTGTGCCCATGGGCAATTTTCCTCCCTTCTGCATACTAGACAGTGTGGGAGTGCAAATTGGGAACCTGGAGAACCCAGACATCGGCAGATCATGCTACCCCCAGTTCCTGGTTTGGAGCTCAGCTCAGACAATAGGATTTTAGAGAAGAGTGAGATCAGACCCTATTGTTCATCTACACAATATCCCCCAAACAACAGAACCCCAATTTGTCTAGGGCAGTGGTTCTCAACCTTCCTAATGCTGCGACCCTTTAATACAGTTCCTCATGTTGTGGTGACCCCCGATTCCGGAACCCTTGAGTCCACAGGCCGACACTCTATCCACTGAGTCAAACCGGTTAGGGCAATAATTACTTTTTAAATCTCCCACAGTTTTGAAGAGCTGGCCTTGTGAAATTATCGGCTGGGACACGGCTAACTTCTCATGCTGCTGCAGCCAAGAGATCATGGACACCTGCCAGCAAAGCCTTCGTTGCAGGTAGGGCAGCCACGTGGATAATTCTGGCCAATGAGATGAAGATAGAAGTTCCTATGGAGGGTCCACTTCCTCAGATGAAATGGCAGTCTCCTGAGAAGGCTTTGCCTTTTACCTTCACCTTCTTTCTGCCTGGAATGGAGATGCAGTTCCTGGTGTAGCAGCCATCTTGATGCCATGAGGACCAAAATCACATGCTCAGGAGGGCAGAGTGAAACGCCGGAGCAGCTGGGTCCCTGATGTTCTCCTTGAACAGCCACACTGGCCCCTGATCTCTTGGGGGGGCAGGGGACTCTCCTATTTGGTGAAGCCACCGTATTGGGTTTCTATGATATACAGTCAAATGCAAGCTGTTATCAACACATCCAGGCCTCCTAATAATGTTCGTACCATTATCATCTATAGTGCCTGTGTGCCAGGCACTGAACTAACAATGCCTCACACTCACTGTCTCCTTGCATTCTCACCATCCTAGAATTATCATCATGTTACAGAAAGGGAAATTAGGGCTCTGAGGTGTTAAGCTAGGAGAGGGGCAGAGTCAAGGTTGTGGGTTCGATCTCTAGTCAGGGCACATACAAGAAGCAACCAATGAATGCATAAATAAGTGGAACAACAAAGCGATGTTTCTCTCTCTCTCTCTCTCTCAAATCAATAAAAGAAAATCTCTAATTTTTCTAAGTCTGTGTTAGTAGCTATGGTGCTTTAAAAGCATGACCCCCATTCTTCCCTTTAAGAGCTGAGGTCTATGTCCCTCCCCTTGAGTCTGGGCAGGTTTGTGGCTGCTTTGGCTTGTTGAATTCGGCAGAAGTGACCCTCTGTGCCTTCTGAAACTGGATGACAAAAGGTGATGCAGCCCTGGCCGGTGTTCTTCAGTGGTTAGAGCATCAGCCCATGCACTGAAGGGTCACGGGTTCAATTTCTGACCCTGGTCAGGGCATGTGCAGGAGGCAGCCAGTCGATGTGTCTTTCTCACATTGATGTTTCTTTCTCTCTCTTTCTCTTTCTCTCTCCCCCCTCCTTCTCTCCCTCTCACTCTCTCCCTGTCACTCTCTCTGAAAATCAATGGAGAAAATATCCTCAGATGAAGATTAACCAAAATAATAATAATAATAATAAAGTGATGTAGCTTCTATCTTGTTCACTGGAATCCTCTTGCTTGGAGCTCAGAGTTGCTATGTAACAAGTTCAAATGCCCTGAGACCGCCATGCTGTGAGGAAGCCCCGGCCACGCGAAGGTGCTTCGGATTGGTTGTACTATTCTTCCTCTCCTAGCCCAGGAGACAGATAAGTGAGTGAAGATGCCTTCATCTGATTCCTGCCCCAGCTGTTAACTCACCCCCACCTTTGAGTGTTCCCAGTTGAAACCCCAGACACCAGGGAACATCGAACAGTCTTCCCTGCTATGCCTGTTATTGTGATTTCTGAAGTATAGAATTTGGGAGCCTAAGAAAATGGTCATTTAAGACACCAGTTTGTGGGGTAATTTGTCCCACAGCTATACTAATTGTAACTGTAGCTCACTGCAATGCCTCCCAAACATTATCTTCACACCTGAAAGTACCAAAAACCCTGAAAATGTAGTTTTTTAAATTATTCATTGTAATTATGTTCTGTAAAGCCACTGCAAACATTGAATTAGCAAATACCGAACCATTACTCCTGGGGAAAAAACAGCATTAGTTTCCTGTGAGCCTCTGGTCACAACATTTTTGTCAACCGATCAATACATAGCCTTTTTTTATGTGTGTTTCTGTTTAAAGATACCCTTTGGATATAAACTGTTGCTTCGTTAACATTGAGCTCATGGCCAACAAGATGGTAACACACACCTGAACAAAGCTTATCGACACTCATATTTTCCCCATCAGGTGCATCACAGTCTTCTTTTTTGAAAAATGTTTTTATTGATTTTTCAGAGAGAGAGCGAGAGGAAGGGAGAGGGAGGGAAAGAGAAACATTGATGTGTGAGCAAAATATCGATTGGCTGCCTCCTGCACGCCCCCTACTGGGGATCGAGCCTGAAACCCAGCATGTGTCCTGACCGGAATCCAAAGGCAACCTTTAGGTGTGCAGGACGATGTCCAATCACCTGAGCCACCCTGGCCAGGGCATCGCAGCCTTCTTGAGCTTAGGAACACTAGACTGCACTCAGCACTATGCCTGGGGGCCATGTTAACCAACAAAAAGCACAAACATTTCTGAAGTGTGGCTCTAAATAGTTCACAAAAAGAACACTTGTTGACACTCTTAGAGCAGCAACAAGAGGGCAGGACGTCAGCTCGATCCACCTCAGCTGGGAACATGCGTGTCCGAGACTCAAAATGTTCATCACTGCACCAATGGGTGGAAGCACGGGCAAGCATTCGTCTGGCCTTACAGATAAATTTTAGCGAGTAGGCAAATTCACAAATATGGACTCTGTGAGTTATAAGAATTGACTATTATTTAATAAGTTTAGGTCTCACAGTCCTGATGAGTATTGGAGAAAGGGAGGCATACGCAGGTAAAGGCATAAAGCAGTTCAAGAACCTCACTTTTCCCAGTCAGGTCTGTGGTGGAAAGGAATACAGTCGTCCCCTTCTCTGCGGTTTCACCCCCTGCAGTTTCAGTTACTCTAGTCAACTGCCATCTGAAAACACACAGGGAAAATTCCAGAAGTCAAGTATTTGTAGGTTTTAAATTGCACCCCATTATGAGCAGTGTGATGAAATTCTCAATATCCTGCCTTGTCCCATCCGGGAGGTGACTCAGGCACCCCCCCCCCCCCCCCCCCCCTCTACGCATTCCCCACCCTTTAGTCACTCAGTAGCTGTCTTGGTGATCAGATCCACTGTCACGGTTTCATCGTGCTTGTGATCACGTGGCCCTTATTTTACTTGGCCCCAGCGTGCAAGAGTAGTGATGCCGGCGGTTTGGATACGCCCGAGAAGACCGAAGTGCTTCCTTTAAGTAAAGCGGTAACTATGTATAGGGAAAGGATAGTCCTATCTCGGTTTCCGGCATCCGCTGGTGGTCTTGAAAAGTACCCCCTCAGATAAGGGGGGGCTACTATAGTAATAATAGTAGCAACAACTATTCTTTGTCAAGGGCTACATGCTACATCTGATCTCGTTGACCCTACGACAATCCTATGGGATGGAGCCAATTATTAAGCCCATTTTACAGATGAGGAAGCGCAGACCCAACCAGGTTAAGGGACTTTGCCCAAGATCTCACAAACTAGAGCAGGCAAAGCTGGATCTCAGGCCCATTTCTTTTCTCTCTCTCTCTCTTTTTTTTTTAAAAAACACACAACAACAACATTTTTATATATATAATTGATTTCAGAGAGGGAAAGAGAGATAGAAACATCAATGATGAGAAAGAATCATTGATCGGCTGCCTCTGCACGCTCCCTACTGGGGATCAACCCCGGCATGTGCCCTGACTGGGAATTGAATCATGACCTCCCTGTTCATAGGTTGATGCTCAACCACTAAGCCACACTGGCCGGGCTCAGGCCCATTTCTGTCTGAGCCCCATGCCCATGTTTTTTCTCACCTGCTCCCATGATTGCCCACCAGCCCAGGTTTACAAGATGCCTGCCACACAGTACACACACATGCTCTGCTGATGACTCCAAAGGGTCTGGAGCCTTTGAGGCAGTACAGGGAGGGGGAGGCTGAGCCCTGGGGTGGGTGGGGGCAGAGTAGGTGCCACTGGGGAAGGAAGGGCGCCTGTGTGGTGGGCAGGCAGGACAGGGAGCTCGGAGGATCTACAATCAGACCCCCTGGTCCCTCCCACAGAGGGTTAACGCAGCTCAGCCTCCTTCCGGCCGAGCGGAAATCAGGTTCTGAGAGCTGCGCAGGGCTCCAGAGGGATGTTTTTTCTTCTCCGTGTGTCTGCTGCGGCTGGCCCATAAAACCCACCGGAACTGCATGCTGAACGGAGGAATTCCTGCTGAACGGGACATGGAGCAGGCAGGCAGCGGGGAGCCCTTGTCGGGGCACAGACCACCCCCGTCTTCAAGGCCCCACCTCTGGGCCAGGCGATCCCCTCTGGAGGCTTCATGGGATTCTTCGGATGGGGGCACAGGCAAGGAAGAAGTGACACCACCTCCCCCAAATGAACTTGTGGGGCAAGGAGTGAGAGAAGACGGCGAGGGGCAATGGGGCAGGCGAATGGGGTGTGATTCCGGTCCTCCCCTTCTGTGTTAGGTGGCACTGGGCAGGCGTCTGCCTGTTTTCTCATCTGAGCACCCTGAGTGAGATGGCCACCATCTGTCATTTCCTAGTCAGAGGTGAAAGTCTGAGGTTCTTTCTATCTTGCAGGCACCTGGCATGCCTTCCCTCCAGGGGAGGCAGTGCAATGACTATCACTCCTATTTTACAATAAACGGACGCTCACAGAGGTGAGGCGGCCTGCCCAATGTCGGCCACTGGCAGGGGAGGGCAGGATTCAAACCCAGGCCGTCGGTGCCAGAATCCACCTCGCAAGCACTCACTCCCCGGCCTCCCAGTGTGAGCATTCCTAACTCTCCTTGTCCTGGGCTGGTCTCTTCCACGTCTCTTGACTGACCCCTCCCTCTTTAAGACTCAGCTCAGCATGATCCCCTCCAGGAAGCCGGCCCTGACTGGCCACGCCAGGCTGGGCCTCCTCTCGGCTGCCCACACCCCGGGGAGATAGCTGTTTTAGTCACTGGGCTGTGAGCCTGGGTGAGCAGAGCCACTTCTGATTCCCCCCTGGTCCTCCTGCACCAGCCAACGCAAGAAACTTTCAATTTGCCTTGAAGATGCTGAGTGCTGTGGCCGTTTTAGAACGTGGCCCATGTTCCTCCCACTGGAGTCAGGGTGGGCTTGTGACTGCTTTATGGCAGAGTGGCTCTGTGACGTCTGAGGCTGCGACATAGAGGGGATGCAGCATCACCTGGTTCACTGGAACGCTGGTTCCTGCAGCCCCGAGCTGCCCTGTAATGAGCCCAAGTGCTCCGAGCTGCATGCCTCGAGGACGCTTAGGCCACACGGGCTCTAGAGTCATGTGAAGGCGCTCCTGCTGGCAGCCCTAGTCTTCAAGTCACCCCAGTCCAGGGGCCTGGATGCTTCTAGCCTTCAGCTACGGAGCCAAATCCAGCCTAGTCTTCCCAGCTGAGGCTCAAGACACCAGGCGGCAGGGGCAAGCCAGCCCCACCATGCCGGGGCTGAGGTCACGAGCATAACGAAATAGTTGTTCCTTTAAGCCACTGAATTTTGGGGAAGTTTATGACACACAAATAGTAACTGAAACAGTGCTACCAACCTGAGCAAATCACCTTCATTTCTTGCCAGGATTCTTGCAACGGTCTCCTCACAGGGCTCCCTGGTTCCCCGCTTTCCTCTCTGCCATGTGCTCTCCACAGCAACCAGAGAGGCCCCCTAATGTGCAAGCCAGACCATGTCCCTCCTTTGGTCAAAACCCTCCCTTGGTTCCCAGCTCACTCAGAGCAACAGCCAAATTCTTACAATGACCCCCAGGCCCTATGTGATCTGCCTTCTCTCCCACCCCATTACCCCTCTCTCCTGTCTCCTACCCTCTCCCCTGCTGACTCCTCTCCAGCCACACTGGCTTCCTTGCTACTCCTCATATACCAGACACAACGTGGCCTCGGGACCTTTGCACGTGCTGTGGGCAGTGCGCCATTGCCTGGAACACTCCTCTTCCAGGTGTTGCTGGTTTACTTCCTCATCTTGTTCACATATCTGCTCAAATGTCATCTTCCCACTGAGGCCCTGCCCACCCTATTTAATACCATGACCTTCCTTCCCACTCCCAAACCACTTACCTTTCTCTATTTTTTTATTTTGCCATGGCCCTTATGACTGCCTAACATACTATACATTTTACTCAGTGTGTTTTTATTTATTGACTTTTTCCGACCCCAGAATATCAACTAATAGGGCATGGATCATGTTTATTCTTGAATGTATCCCCAGTGCCTAAAACCACTCAATGCTGACTTGCTGAGTGAATGAATGAGCTGCAGGAGCCCAGGCTCGGGGCTGTCTGGATGAGGAAGCAGATGAGGGTCAGGAAAGGGCAGGAGTGGAGAGGCTAGGTTGAGCCACTGTAGCCAGGGTTGGAGGACATTCCATGGAAATGACAGCTCGCTACCCCTCTGGGGAGCCCTGAGAATGGGAGAGCACAAGGGCAAGGCTTTGAAGATGCAAACGTGGGGCAGGCCTCTCTCAGGGCCTCCCTCCTTCCTGGTCTGGTTTGCCTCCGGCCCTGCCAGTAAACAGGATCTCTGGGCAACTGCCTGAGAACCCTGCCCAGCGCCCCCGAGGCCTTGACTGGCTCCTTCCTGCACTGTAAATCGGTCGCTCAAGCTGTGACATCCTGGATACCGCCAGGGGAGGTGAGACCGGCAGATTTACTGCAGAGAGCTTTGTGCAGCCTTGAGCAGCGCACTGCGCCTTAATTTCTTGTCAGCAAATGGGAATGAGAGGAGTATGAACTTCAAGGTGTGACGGTAAAGTTGAACGAATTAACGACATGAAAGCCCTTGTCTAACAGAGGCGATCCAGCCACCCCTTAGCGGGCGGAGGCACAGGACCAAATTCCAGCTCTGCCACCGAGCAAGGTCTCTTCGCCTGTGAACTGGGGTTGATGTGAGTCACTGACTTCCTAGGGTTGTTGAGAGATTTAGAATGCAGAGGACACTCTTAGCACCCAGTAAACCAGCCATAGTGGTCAGCTGTTATTGATGGTAATTATTCTAATAATGGCAGAGAATAAATTGTTATTGAGAAATCATTTGGGAGCCCAGGAGCCGTTTTATTCCTTAATGATTTTTATTTTTTTAGTTAACTGGGAGTCCATACCAATAATCTAAGAAAACTGGATAAGGGGAAAACTTAACATGGATAAAATCCATAAAATTTTTTTCCACAGAGCTGGGGGAACACTGGCCCTGGTATGAAGAGGTCTTGGATTCCCGTTGAGATGTACCAAACAAGATAAGAGGGAGCCCCTGAGATTCTTGAGCAGGGGAAGGGTGAACTTACAGGATATGAATCTGGCAGTGTGTGGGGGTTAATTCACGTTATTAAGGCCCCCACACACACTGCTGGTGCAGTGCAGATTGGCATCATCTCTATGGTGGGTGATTGAATTCCACAAACATTCAAGATGTATTTGTAGAGCCTCTACTTAATGCCAGGTGCTATGGAGGTGATGAGCATTTGCAACAAACAAGTCCAACCCAGTCCCTCTTCCCTGTGCGTATAACCTGGAGAGGAAACATGCAAGAAGCAAACGTACAACTTGATACATCGAATGTTGGGAGAAGAAATGTTATAAAGAAATCAAAGCAGCTTAAGAAGTAGAGCCCGAGTGGGGAGGGCTGGTGTTTGATTTCAGGCACGGATGAAGTAAGGACAAGCCATGGAGACACCTCAGGAGAGAGCATTTCGGAAAGAGGAAAGATTAACTGTAAAGGTCCTGAGATGGGAGTGTGTCTGGTGGGTTTAAACTCCTGCCTGGAGCCCAGGGTGGGACAGAGAAGGGGAGGGAAGAACGAATGAGGTTCGACACATAGGGCTTCAGAGCCATCACAAAAAATGCTTTACACTGAGTAATATGAGAGATCATCATGGGCTTGAGCAGAGGGGTGACAGAATCTGACTTGGGTTTTAAGGGGATCCCTCTGCTGCACGTGGAGAATGGACTATGGCAGAAGCTGGGGACCCAGGAAGGAGGGTGGCTTGTAAGGGGGTATGTGGGTAGAGGTGGTGAGAAGTACTCAGATTCTGCATGAAGAGTTGGAGCTCGGGGATTATTGAAGGGTTGGCACTATCTGTCAAAACTGCAAGTGCGTGTGCCATTTGACCTAGCATGTCTGCTTCCGGGACGTAGCCTACATTATACTTGCACATGGGTGAAATGACCCATATACAAGAACGTTTATTTCTGTGTAAAGGGAGAACTGAACAGGCTGCATAGAGCTAAGTGTGGGTGGGGATGTGGAGATAGTGCTGGGGGAGTGGGGATTGGAGCTGCCATCTGGAGAGCAAGCTGTCACGTTAAAAAAATATATATCAGAGTGTATAAAACATGGCCGCCAATTCTCTGGCATTTCTCCCATTGAGAGGTGAGTCTATGTATCTGTTCTCTGAATCTGGGCTACCCCGGGGACTGCTTTAACCAATGACTACGGCAGAAGTGATGCTGTGTCAGTTTCTAGGCCCAGGGTCTTAAAAGACTAGCAGCTTCCACTTCCTCTTTCTTTGAATGATTGCTTGGGAGAAGCTAGCCATGAAAGAAGTTCAACCATCCTGAGACTGCCATGCTGTGAAGACGTCCTTTTAGCCATGGGGAGGTGTCCTCTAGGATGAGATGCTCCGTATGCGTGTGTATGTGTGTTGTGGGGTGGCCTAGGTGCATCAAGGCTGCAGATATGAATGAAGAAGCCAGCCATCTTGGAAGGGAACCTCCAGCCTTGGCTGTCTCAGCTGACACCACATGGTTCAGAGATGAGCCACCCAGCTGAGCCCTTCCTGAATTCCTAACTACAAAATTACAAACGAAGTGGTTGTTTTAACCTCTAACTTGAGGGTAATTTATTGTGGTGCAAAATATAAGCAAAATACATGTAGCTCATGAGCCAGCAATTGTACTCTTGACTATTTGTGCAGGAAAATTCTCCTAGAGCCCAGAGTAGGACATGGCAGTGCTGTCGTGGTGGCAGAGACTTAGAGACCACCCAGGTGCCCATTGCTGGGGTCCTAGAGAGGAAAACGAGGTAGATGCAAACCAAGGAATTCTAGGGGCCACAATCCCAATGCACATCAAACAGGAAATGAGCACTAGAGCAAAAATAAATTTAAAATGCACACACAGAAAGCAACAATACAATCATATTATGTTCTCCAAGAAAGCTAACATATCAAAGAACACACATGGAATCCATCAGAATGGGTCTACAGAGGTACATAAAATGGGAAGGGGAAACGAGATAAATGAAACAGAGAGAGAACTAAAACAAAGTGTGTGTGTGTGTGTGTGTGTGTGTGTGTGTGTGTTTGCGCGCGTGCCTGAGAGAGAGAGATCGCGCGCACGTGCACACACAAGGGTCAACAATGATAATCTGCTATGAACTGAGGAGTTGTTTTTAACTCAACTCTACATTTGAAGTTCAAAAAGTAATTACAAAGGCAAATAAGATAAATGTCTATAAATCGGGGGTTGGTGGAAACAATTACAGCATGCCCTCGTGCTGAAGTCCTATGAAGCTATGAAAAAGAATGAAGAAGCTTGCCATGTACGAATATGGAAGACTCTCTGAAGTGTATAGATAAGGGGGAACATGGTGTAGAAGGGTGTGTATAATAAAAGCGTATGCATCTGCATGTAAGTTTCTAAACAAGGGGTATGTCTATGGGGGAATGTCCCTGAAACTAATGTAAGTGGGTGCTTCGGGGGAAATGAACCAGGTATCAGGGGACAGGAGTGGATGGGAGACTTCAGAAGAGCGGGTACCTGGGAGTGGTGTTCAGAGAAAGAATTGCCACCAACTTCGGGACTTCCTCCAGGCCAGGCTAATGCCAGGCACTGGGACTCGGAGCGGAAGCAGGGCCCCCCCTTCCTTGCTCAGGGTTCTGACTCCGCTCTTCCCATGATGTGATCTCGGCCGACAAGACCTTGAATGATTTGGGCACTGCCCACCCCTCTGCCTTCCCCGGCTGCCCCTCACTCACCACTGCTCAGCTTCCCCACTTCCCTTCTCCTGCTGTGCTTCTAAACACATAAAGAAACATAGAGAATAATATATTATGTTCTCAACACCCACTTGAAGAAAGAAAACCTTTCAAACCCAATGGAGGGTGTAGTGGTTTTAAAATATGTCCACAAAGCCTTTGACACTCCTTTCTTCAAAAGGCAGCGTCTACTCCCCTCCACCTTTGAGTGTGGGCTGGGGGCTTAGTGACTCGCTTCTGATGAAGAGACTGTGGCGGAGTGAGGTCTGAGGCCAGGGCATAAAGAGAATGGAGCTTCTGCCCAGATGTCTGTCTCTCGGTGCTCACATTCGGAATCCAGTCGCCATGTGATGGAATCCAGGCCACATGCAGAGGCCTCCTCCAGCCTTGGTCAGGCCTTCAGATGTCTGCAGCCCCAGCTGACACTGAATGGAACCTCCTGAGGACCAGAACCACCAGCTCAACCACTCCCCAACTCCTGATCCTCAAAAACGGTGAGCTATAATGAATGACTGTTGTTGCTTTTAAACACCATGCTGTGGGGTTACTTGTTACATAGGATAGATCGCTAATGCAGAGGCTCCTAGTATCCCCCTAATAACAGTTCCCTTCTCTATGCTGAAGAAACCACTATCCTGATATTTATTATTCCCATGAATGTTTTTAACTTTTACTATGCACTTATAAATCCTTATACAATATATAGGGCTGTATTTCATTCTTAAAAGCATAGAGAAATTCCCATGAGATATTACATACGGCTGTATTTATACTCTGTATCCTATTTCACTTGCTGTTGTCCTCTCACAGTGTGCTTTGGAGATCCATCTGTGTCGAGGCATGCAGCTGCTGTTCTTTTTCACTGCTGTATAGTATTCCGTTGTATCAAGATGCCACAGTATATTATCTAGAACTCCATGTTGGTGAACATTTGGGTCATTACTGGGTTTTGCTATTACAAACAACAGTGCTGATAACATCCAATCACCCTCTATTCTTTTTTTTTTTTTTTTTACAGGACAAAGCCTCTTTTGAAGTCTCACATATCACGTCACTGACCACCCCTTCTAGCTAACAGGCTATCTGTCCCTAACGGTCCCCCAAAGTGGGTCTCGATTGGTACTCCCTCTATTTTTCCTTCCAGCACCTGCTATGCTTGGTCAATATTTAGTTATCTGTTTCTTTTCTTGAGCTGGAGAATAAGTCCCATGAGGGCAGGGGTAGTAGTGGGTTTTCTCCCCAGTCTCTCCCCCACCACACACCTAGCAGAGGGCCTGGAACACAGTAGGCCCTCAACAAAAAATTGTATTAAGAATGGCTGAGAATATCTTCCTTACTTTGGCCTCCGTTTTCCCATCTTTATGGTAAAGCCTTTAGATCAATTCCGGGTGACTTCAGATTCAGCTTCTGAGAGGCATCTTGGTGGCCACTGTAAGATATAGAGGAGAAGACCTTCAACTTGCACTTAACAGCTTGGAGACCATTTTCTATGTGCACATAAAGAGCACTCTCTTGCTGATTAGAGAACCTTATATCTATCTGAGATGCAATCCCTTCACATTCACAATTGAGGAGCCCAGAGTGGGGAAGGAGCTGGTCCCCAAACTTAGAAGGCAAACAGGCCTGGAAACCAGCCGGGGACCCCCGCCAGATTTCACCACGGGGGAGCCAGGCCTTCCTGGGGCCGTCCCCAACAAGATGCCAGACCCAGGCTCATGGCTCTGTTCCCAGCCTGGCTTCTCCTCGCCCTCCCACCCGGGTCCTCTTCATAGCCCTCCAGCTCCTGTTAGGGACTTCCCTGCAGCTTCCTGCTGGGCCAGGCCTTGGGAGCCCCATTGATCCTCTGACAGCCCAAGACAGATCGTTGGGGAGTGTGTATTCAGGTGCAGGCCCAGCACATGGAGGCCAGATGAGAGTGGGGTGGCGGGGTGAGGGGCCCACTTGGGTGGGGGGTAGAGGGCTGAGGAGGGCGAGGATAGAGAATCCCACAGACACCTGCCTCCTCTCCCCCTTTCCTGCCACTCCCGCCCTCCCTGGAGCTTTTGCTCCCCCAGCTTCCTCTCACGGGGGTGGGGCTCGCCCGCCCTCTCCTCTCTCTCTGGCCTGGGAGGCCTCCGGTGTAGCAGAGAGAAGGTGGGATACAGTAAGCCCTGCTTGGTGAGAGCACAGCCCGGCCCGCCTGTGCGTCAGGCGGATGAGAGCTCCTCCTGAGCTGTTCCTGGGACATGAGGAGGGGTCACGCTTCACGTGGGTCCAGCAGGCAGGGAGGCGCGCCTGCACCGTGGCCTCCTAAAACTGCCACTGCTGGGTCCCTCTCTGGTTACGGACCCCCCCCCCCACTGTTTCCCCCAACTCATCGCCTCAGAAGCAATCGGGGTCCGGTCGGGCCTGCTGACTCCTGGAACGGGCACCTGGCTGCTGAGTTGTCTGCTGGCAGAAGACCTTCAACTTGCACTTAACATCTTGGAGGGGGGAGGGGCTGTCCCTAGGCCTCAGCTGATGGGTGCTCACTCCCTCTCGAGGTAGCCCTCAGCTCTGCCTCCTTTCTCCTTCCAGAAATCCAAAGGCTTCTGCAGGACAGCATGGTCCCCAAAGTGCAGGGGTCTGCCTGGATGCCCTGTGACCCCCATCCCTAAGGCCTTTAGATGGCATGTGCATCTCCAGTGGGTACCTGAGCATCCTGTGGTGTGTGAGGGGGTAGGGGGTTGGGTGGGATGGGCTCAGAAGGGGAGGCAGGCTGGGTAGAAATCTGCTCAGAGAGAGGGATTGGGGGTAAAGGAATGGGGCTCAGCAAGGGGAGAGGGGGCTCAAAGGAGAGGTGAGCACCAAAGGGAACAGGGATTTGGTGAATAGACGGACTTGGTGAGGGTGACAGTGTCTCTGAGAGACTGGGGCAGCGGGAGCTGGAGGAACAGAGGGAGGATGGGTTTCAGATGGGAGAGGGTGCAGATTTAGACCAGGGGGGTGAAGGCTCAGACAGAGGGAGCTGGGGGCAGAGGAAGGGTCCATTTGGGGAGCAGGGTGTGCACACGGTCTATCCACTGCAGCCAGGGAGGAGGGGGGCTGTGCCTGTGGAGGTGGCACCAGAACAAAGGCCCGGGAGCAGCCTGGGCCCTGCACCCCCTTCCCAGCTGACGGCCCCCAAGCTAATTATCATTAATGAGCAGCTGGGCCCCGCTCCCTGGGATTTGTCTTGGCAGCGACACTCAGCACATCAGCACCTCCCAGCGCTAGCCTTCCAGGGGGTGGCAATTCAGGGGGCCGAGGTGAGGGATTCCCAGGCCTCCTTTGGGGCAGGGAAGGTGTCATTTGGCCTTCCCTGCAGATTAGGAGATTGTAGGAGGGCAGTATCGACCGGAGACAGAGGGCAGGAATCCATTATCCACCCACGGCCAGGGCCACGGGAAAGGGCCCTGGGGAGGAGACAGGGGTTGTAACTCCTTGTCAAGCCTAGGACATCAGGCCTGGAGCCCCTTCGGTCTGTGGTTAGCTGCCCATTGCAGAAGCAAAGGAACAAGTCAGAGAAGGGTAGTGTGTTGTTCAAGGTCACACAGTGCAACAGAAACACTTGCTGAGCTTGTCTGTGCCAGACGCCGTCCAAAGCACTTTACTAAATCCTCACTACCAACCCCAGGAGGTGTCTACTATTATTAACCCCATTTTACAGATGAGGAGGCACAGGCACAGAGAGGTCAACGGCCAGGAAGTCCGCTAGGGGAGGGACCCAGTCACCCTGCGGGCCCTGCAGGGGTAGTGGTGCTAAGGAGCTCTCAGACCTGGGCTTCCCTGGCTGCAGGCTGCAGTGCCCCTCTCCCCCACTCCCCTCTCTGCAGGGATGCCGGTTTGTTTGGTGCCCCCGGCAGGGTTGGGAGGTGAGACTTAAGTATAAATAAATAAATAGGGAGCAGATGGTGGTGGTGGTCTGGTGGGTGGGACCAGGAGGGGCAGGGCCAGGGCCTCCTGCTTCTCCCTGGGAAAACATTGCTGGCCAGAGCAAATGGATTCCAGACTCAGGGCCTAGGAGCTCACGCCCCAGGCCGGCTCTGCTGTCCGCTGGTCTGGACCTGGCCCAGCCCTTGGAGAAATGACAAGCTGGGGCCCTAAGTCCTGGGTTCTACCCATCTCTCATTTCCCTCTTTTTCCTATGCAGCCTTGAGAAAGTCACTTTACTTCTGCGTGCCTCCATTTCCTCATCTGTCAAATGAGAGGAAAAGAATGAGTGGAAGGGGGGCGGGGGTCAGGTGTCTGCTCAAAGGCCACCTCCTCAGGGAAGCCTTCCTTCATTGCTCCAGGCAGACTTTGTTAGAGCAACAGCTTTGAGTATCAGGGAGGATAATGGCATTTGTGTCTTTCATTTCACAGCAACCCATTCAGCAGATTCTTGTTCAGAGTCTACTATGTGCCAGGCACTATGCCCCTCTCAAAACTGACATAGTGGCCAGATGTAGTTTTTCTCTCTGGCTCCAGCAGCTGGCCCAGAGTAGCTGCTAATAAACACTTGTCATGTGGATGAATGAATGAGTGGGTGGATGTTAGAGGAGATGAGGTGCTGCCCTGCGGAACCTGCATCACTGGGTGCGGGTGGGAAGTGGACAAAAGATGATGTGGGTGAATAGCAACAAGGAACAGTCTATATTCATGGGTCCCGCATCCACAGGTTCGACCAAATGCAGATTTAAAATAATCCAAGAAAGCTGATCCCTAAACAATATGGTATAACAACTGGACGGTGTCCCCAAAAAACGTATATACACTTTGAATAATTATAAAGGCAGTGTTTATTAAAATATATCTCATTTCCAAAATGTAAGAGCTATCAGCTGTTAAAGTGTGTATACATTCTTTTGGGGGACACCCTATATTTATGTAGCATTTACATTGTGTTAGCAAATTATAAGTAACCCAGAGATTATATGGGAGGATGTCTGTAGGCTGCATGCAAATACTATGCCATTTTATTTAAAGGACTTGGGCATCTGAGGATTTGGGTGTCTTCAGGGGTCCCGGAACCAATAGGGGATACTGAGGGGGAGACTGTATAATAACAGCAAATCCAAATTGAGAAAGTCATTCTTTTTTCAGTATCTCCCAGTCCTTCCAATGGGCTAAGCAGAAGGTCCCCAATGGTACCAATAACACCTTTCTAATATCGGAGGGCTTCTCCTTCTCTTCTTTCTTTTTCTAATTTGGAAAAAGCTGGTCTTGGTCTCAGAGTTTCTATAGACAATGGTATCCACCTAGAATCTGAGAATATGATTTTGTTTCCACTTTTTATCTTGGTCAGCTACTTTTTAGTTGTGATAAGAGATTCTGATTCTTCATGTAGGTTTGGATATTGCTGGGGGGTTGCAAACTGGTCCTGGAGAATCTCTGGATACGTGTTTGGCACTTTCCGATAAAGTGAGTTTTGGGGGGGACTAGGGCAGTGATGGGGGCCTGACTGAAAGGGGGCACAAGGACACCTGTGGCAGGTGATGGAAATGCTCTCTGTATTGATTGAGGTGGTCGTTATGTGGGTGTGTATATTTGTCAAAATATATTGCACTGTACACTTTAAATAAGTGTATTTTATTGTATGTTAGTTAAGCCTCAATAAAGTTATGCAAGCACCCAAGGCTGACTTAAGATGTTATATACATATATGTACTTAAGATATTAAGTACAGGGAGGGGGGGGATAAGAGATCAACCGAAGGACTTGTATGCATGCATAGAAGCATAACCAATGGACACAAGACACTGGGGGGGAGTGGAGGCTGGGGGAAGGTCAAGGAGGAAAAAAAGGAGACATATGTAATACTCTTTGTAATACTTTAAGCAATAAAACAAAAATTTAAAAAAAGATATTAAGTACAGATGCCATGAGGGTGTGACCAAAGTATGAGGTTGTCTACTACACAGTGAATTTGGGGAGCACAGAGTCAATGAAAAATGGATAGACAGGAGACAGATTGAATGAACAAATGGGTAAATGAGCAAGTCAATGAATAGCTACCGCATGTATGGTACTGAGTCGGTCCCATACAGCCCAACACATGGGGTGGTCCTGATCAAGGGTTGTCCTATCTCAGCTTACATAGCACGTGTGAAAGGGTCCTCCCTACCCCATGACATCGTCCTTCCGTTGTCTGATCACTAGGACTGTGTGAAAGACCCTTCCTCGTATTAAGTTCAGCTTCCTCGTGCCCCCCTGCCCTCTGCAGCTCCACAGACACATGTGCTCCTCTACCTGGGGACAGGCCCTACCTGGGGACAGCCCAAATGCTGCCTCTCCAAGTCTGCCTTCTGCAGGCTCTTCATCCCAGATGCTTAGCTGCTCTGTTCACCAAGTTCTGCATACACAGAGCTTACATCATGGTGAGGCAGCAGGACAAAGAACAAGTATACAGGCAAATAAGGAATACAATTATGCCCTAGCCGATTTGGCTCAGTAGATAGAGCGTCGGCCTGCGAACCGAAGGGCCGGGTTTCGATTCTGGTCAAGGGCACAAGCCCGGGTTGTGGGCTTGATCCCTAGCAGGGGGCCTGCAGGAGGCAGCCAATCAATGATTCTCGTCATTGATGTTTCTATCTCTCCCTCTCCCTTCCTCTCTGAAATCAATAAAACATATTTTAAAAAAAGAATACAATTATAAGCCACGAAGGGAAAAACAGGGTAAGAAGAGTGGGAAGACCCTGGGAGGGATGAGGAAGCAGGAGAAGCCTAAGGAATCGACATTGAGCTGAGCCCTGGAGAATGTGAAGGAGCCAGAAGAACCAGAGGAAGGGCGTTCTAGCAGAGGCAAGAGCCAGTGCAAAGGCCCTGAGGTCAGAAAGCTCTTGGGATCTGAGAGGCAACCAGCCTGGCTGGAGTGGGATGAGCTGGGGAAGAGCAGGTCATTCAGGGCATTGATGATGAGGAGCCTGGAATTGTTTTCTAAACTTGATCCTTAAGCAAGGGATGATGTGATTCCTCTTCAGTTACACCTGGATTCTGATCACTGTTCACCACTCTGGCACAATCCACCAACCGTCACCTGGGCCTTGGTGACAGCGGCAGCCTCCCCCTTCACCCCTCTCCGTGGGTTCAAACCCACGGGGGAGGCTGCCTTGGTGACAGCGGCAGCCTCCCCCTTCACCCCTCTCTATCCCTCTCCACCCAGCAGCCTCACGTGTTTCCCAGGTCAGTTGGAGGAAAAGGCAAGTCCTTACCACCTACAAGGCCCCTCCCAAGTTGACGTGCCCACCTCTCCTGCCTTATCACCTGCCAGCCCCGGCCCTTGTCCTATCTGGGCTGCCCCACCACACTGACCTCTTTGCTGTTTCTTGGACACTCCCAGCAGGCTCCCACCTCAGGGCTTTTGCAAGAGCTAGTCCTTCTGCTTGAAACATACTTCCTTCTAAAATCCATGTGGCTTCTTCCCTCTCTGCTCAGATCAATGCTTTCTCCTCAGAGAGGCCCAACCACCTTAACAAAATCGATATTTCCTATCTCATTCTCTCTCTTTCTCTGCTTTTCCCTAAGAGCACTCAACACGGGATATTGTATTTTACATTTTATACATATTTTGTATGTGTGTTTCCTGCCTGTCGCCCCTGAGTGAATGTCAAGAAGATAGGAGTTTTATAGCTGCTTTGTACTCTGATAGCCCAGTGTCTGGTACAGTGCCTGGCACACAGCAGATGCCCGGTAGCAGTTTATACAGTGAACATCAAGGGAGGTGTGTGGGTGTGTGGAGGGTGGGGTGGTGGCGGCAGACACTCCCAGCCCTGCCCAGCCCAGCCCTCTCTGTGGCCCCTTGGTCCCCTCTCTGGGCATGGCTTCTCTCTCCTCCTGCCCTCACCCCATCAACCCTAACAGGCACCACAGGATAGTGAAACTTCCCTCTCAGGGGGAAGGTTTCCAGCGGCAGGCAGACCCTCCCCCTATTCCTCTCTCCCCTACAAGCCTGATGGGAGCCTCGGAGAGTCCTCAAAAGACAGGGGGCCCTGGGGGCAGAACCACGCTGGGTGTCCCTGGGCAAGCCTGGGACCTGCTCCCAGTCCCTGCGTCCGAATCTGGAAAGATGTAAGACGAATGAGAGTGACCAGCCTTTGGGAAGTTCTATGCTTGTGTCTATTTCACAGACACGGAAACAGGCCCGGAGAGGAGGACTTGCCTTCAGGACAGCTGGCGCCGCGGTCCCTCCTCTGTGAAATGAGGACGCACCCCGCCCGCTAAGGTTGGGGGGACTGATGAGTTCGCCTCTGCAGGCAACGGGTGTCCCGCACGCAGCAGGGGCTCAGGACACGCTGCTTTCCACGCGGCTGTTCCAGGGGCGCCCTGACCCGGGACCTGCAGCCAGCAGGTGGCAGCGCCAGCGTTCAAACCCCGGTCTGTCTGAAAGAGCCTCCCCTCGCTCCCCCAAAACCAGCACTCATCGCCGCGGCCACAGCAAAGACAGCGGTGACGGTAACAGCACCACCGGCAGCAACAGTGTTTTCCGCCCCATCGGGCAGCACCGGGGTTAGCATCAGGCTGTCCGTGGCCGCACCTGCCGGTGCTCACCCCGGGACGCGAGCACGGACTCCCCGCCCTCTGCTTCCTCCTCCCCTGGGGCAGGTGGGCAGCCAGCGC
>NW_005367210.1:454631-460391 GCF_000412655.1 Myotis brandtii
GGCCGGGGGTCGGTGTGTGCGGGCCCATTAACCAGGCTGCTCTCCCGGGGGCTCTGGGGCAGGGCGCTGCTCCGCTGGAGGCCGCGGTTTGTCCATCTGTCCCACAGGAAAGGTCATGTCTGCCCGGTCCGCCTCTCAAGACGATGGTGTCGAGGATGGACGCGATGAGGGTGATGGTGGTGAGTCTCTGTAAGGAGCAGCCCCCACCTTCCTGTTCTGTGGAAGCGCCACAGTCGGGACTCGAGCCCCGAAGGCTGGGTCGGACCCAGGAAGCACCTGTGGTTTGGAGCACACAATCCTTGTGCCTGGCCCAGGGCGGTCAGAACCCTCCCTGGTTCCCTGCTTTGACCCTGGATGCCAGACGCGGGCTGCCTTTTGCCAGAGCTGAGAGGTGGAGCTATCAGCCCTGAGTCCTGGGATTCCTTGAAGACCATGGCGGGGTGAGGGTGGGGGGCTGTTCCAGGGTACAGCAGGGCTAGAACCCCTTTCCCTGCTCCCCTGATAGATGTTTTTTTCTGACTGGAGACAGATCTGGGTTTGAACACTTTCCTCCACCTCCCATAAAACCAGGTCCCATCTATTAATTCATTCACACCCCATCAGCATGGGCCTCAGCATTCCCATCCATATCATGAAATGATTAGGCTTCTAAACACTCACTACAGGGTCCCCTGAGGGGTGGGGCGAGAGGCCATCAAGTCCAGGAGCCCCAGAAATTGCCCCAAGTATGTGTGTGTATTTCTGGAGAAAGGGCTCATGGCTTTCCTAGGATTCTCAACGGTCTTCATGACCCTAAAAAGGTGAAGAAGAAGTACTGCCTGGAGTGTAGGGGAGGAAAGCAGCCCCCAGACTGCTGGAGGGAGAGGACTTGGAACAGCCCGTCTGGTGAGCAATTGACTAGTACCTTGGAAGTTGCAAATTGAGCTGTGTGTTGGCCAGACTGTCCACTCCTAGGTGTATGGGTGAGAGAGCACAGAGAGTGATGGATGAAGGTGTTCACAGCAGCAAAATAACTGTAAACCCTTAAATGTGCATCGACAGGACAATGACTAATATATTGTTGTGTTCAGACCCTGGGATGCCATGCAACAATGAAAAGAATAAGCTAAACCTATATGGAATTTATTCATTCAACGGGTGTTTATTGAACACTTACTATGCACTACCCACGGTTTTGGCAATGGGCCTACAGGGATATATAAGACAGATCAAGTCCTGTCTCAAGAAGTTACATCTGAGTGGGTGAGATAGTCATAAACAGACACAGAAAGTGATTTTAAGGAGTGTGATAAAGGCCAAGAAAATAAAACTGAGTAAGGTGATAGAAAGATGGGGAAGGGGCTGTTTTAGGCATTATGGTCAGGGAAGGCCCCTCTGAGGAAGTGACCAGAATGAGAGAGACTCAGGGAGAACAAAGACCCAGTGAGGTGGATGGCTAGGGCACACGGACAGGGAAGAAATGCAATCTGCAAAATAATGTATAAAAGAAAAGCATTCTTTACTTGCACACACTAGCACTACCACCAAGTTAGAAAAGGTTCTGGAAGGGTACATGCCAAATTAATGTAGGTAATCATCCCAACTAGGGAGGCCAAGGGACAATCAACACTAGGCCTCATGGTGGACTTCAGGTTCCCTCTAATATTTAGATTTTTAAATATTTAATTACTTAGCATTTTAATATCTCAATGATTTAAAGGTGCATATACTCACATATAACTTGTAAAATTTTTTAAAAGTGTTTAAATCTACCACGATGAAGAGGGTTGGTTCTAGGGCAGTGAGGGGACTTACACACTGCCTTTCATTGAACCCAAGTTCCTGGGGGCAGTGGTTGGTTTGGGGAGAGGACACACTGTTGGATCAGGGGAGCCCAGAAGAGCCATGTAGCTCAGCCTAGAGCATCAGGAAGCTTTTTGGAGGAGGAGCCACCTTTGCTGAGCCACCAGCTGGCTCAGGATCCCCAGAAATCATGATGTGTGTGCAAGGACACAAGGCAAGAGCGGTCAGAATAAGGAGAATCCGAACTTACAAACTCCCAGCTGAGTCTCCTGCTCATGTCTGAACCCCTGCTTCCCTGGGCCTCCTCTCAGCCAGGCCCCTCCACCCACCCCATTCCCATAGCTCTGCCGGCTAGAGGCCTGGCTGGCTCCGTCAGGCCGGAAAGCATCGCCACCTGCTGGCGCAATAGGGAAATGCAGCTCTCACTCTCCACTGAGCAACTAGGTTTCACCCTTCAAAACCCACTTCCTCTTCCTTCAGAATGACCAACCCCTCCCACTCCAAGACTGTTCTGCTCTCCCTAAACAGTGCCTGGCAGGGCCCCTAGCGTTGTCTGCTTGAATCGTATCTGCAGGAAGGAAAAGCCCTTTCAGGAAGGGGCAACCATTCTGTCACTCTAGTCAATGGGTGCAGGAGATCATTCATTACTCACCTGAAATGGTGGCACCTCCTGGCAGCATAGTCTACAAATCATGTCTATAGATTCCTGACCCTTGCTACCAACCTTAGGGATAGACAGTCCATTTGACAGCTTGGAAAAAGCCCTCAGGGAAGGGCTTGTCCACTGTCACCGTGAAATGTGTGCACAAGCTGGCCCTAGAACACAGATCCCCTAGGAGTCAGCCCAGTCGGGGTACAGGGGGTGTCACCATGTTTGAAAATAATTGATGCAGCCTAGAGCAGTGATTCCCAGCTTGTGGTCACTGAACAGCAGCTGCAGCAACACCTGGGAACTTGTTAGAAAAGCAAATTCTCAGGTCCCACCCCAGACCTACTGAATTAAAAACTGTTTTAATAAACCAGTTTGAGAACTGAACCATTGGTCTAAAGCAATTCACTCCCCTTTTTAGTAAATAAACTTTTATTTCGGAATGATTTTCGATTTACAGAAAAGTTGCCAAGATAGTACCGAGCATCCCCAGCCAACCCAGAGTCAACATCATACATAGTACTAAGTTGTTACAGCTAAGAGATGACATTGGTGTGTTAACTAAAATCCAGGCCTTGTTTAGAGTTCCAGGGTTTCCACTAATGTCCTTTTTTTAATTCCAAGATTAAATCCAGGCTATCACACTGCACTTAGGGCTACATTCTTTTTAAATTCTATTGCTCACCTTCGTCATCTTTCCCTGGGACAGGGAATGGGTGGGAAAACTATTGTCTTCATTACTGGGCTTGGGAAACTGGGACTTGAAAATGCCAAGTGACCAAGATCCGTTGGCCCAAACCAGCTCCCTAAGGCAGGCAGGGAGAGCAAGGCCTGCTTCACTCCACACCCTTCCTCTATGTCTTCCCATCTCCCCAGGACTCTTGGCTTTCAGAGCCCCTTTGGAATGTCCCACCTGACCTACCCCATCCCACCAGCGCAGATAATGAAATGTCCCTCGTAGAGGGAGTCCAGCCCTGGGAGAAATCCACCCTGCCCTATCACCTCTTCCCTGAGATTTGAGGCCCAGGACAATGTCTTAGTGACTTCAGCCAGGCCAGAGAGATGCCCTGTGCAAGAGAGTGAGAGAGAAACACTACTATTTGCCTATGCAAATAATTTGTGAGAGATGAAAAATGCCACAAATTATTTTCAGTTTCTCTAAGAGGAATAGACTGTTTCCCCACGCCTTGAATTTGGGCTAGCCTTATGATTTGTTCTGACCAAAAAAAACTTAGCAGAAGTGATGTTATACCAATTCTGGGCAGAGAACTCAAGAAGCCTCACAGCTTCTATTCTCATTCTCTTGGAATCCTGAGGCCATCAGGTGATTAAGCCTGAGCTAGCCTGCTGGAGAGGCCACATGGAGGAGAACTAGTCACCCAGGCAACAGCCCGCCAACTGACAGACAAGTGAGTTAGACTATCCTAGATCCATCTGAGATGACAGCTGATTGCAAACAGTCCTGGGAATGACCCTCCTAGGCGACATCGGAATTGTCCAGATTACACCCAGTCCAAACTGCCAACCCACAGAATTGTGGGTAAATAAACGACTTGTCTTTAGCTACTAAGTTTGGGGATGGTATGTTACACAGCAAAAACTAGCTGATACAATTGCTCATTTCTCTCTTTTTAGTGGGATTCTGATTTTACTTCAAGAGGTAGTGTGCCAGTCGCAGGAGATGGGATATGATTGGTCTACTCAATTGTGACAATTCTGTTTCCGGCTGTCTTAGCTTTCTTTGCATCTTGGGGTAGCAATGGTAGCTGGTTTGGGCCCAGGAGACCTAAGTGGAACTATGCAGGGCAGAGAGCAGGACAAAGGCCTCTGAAAAAGGTCTGACTTTATGATAGAAGTTGACAGGTCCAGCTGGGCCCTTCCTTCTCCCCCACTACTTTCCTCCTTGAATATAGCCATCTTGTGACCATGAAGTCACAAGCAATGAGGGAAAGACCGAAAGGACCACCGAGCTGTGTGGTCTACCTTCGCTGAGTTGTTAAAGCAATACCGTTAGTCATCTGTCTCCAAAATGGATGCTATGTGGAAAAACAAACCTTTCTTTGTTAACCTCGGTTTTCCTTTACTGACAGCTAACTGTATTCCACATAATAGGATATACTAAGACAAAAATGCAGAAGGATCCTTGTTCTTGGGAATCTGGAGCCAGTCACATGTGGTTCTCCAAACCCATTTCCGTTCTCATTTCATCCTCTTAATAATCCCTCAAAAGCAAAGACATGACCCATTTTCACAGCAGTGGGAACTGGGTCCCCTGCCATTCAGTAGTGAGTCCAAGGTCTTGTAGCTAGCAAAGAGGGTGCTTAGAGTCAGACCCTCCTCCCTCCAGGCGCAAAGAGAATGCTCCCCTGCTACACCTTCTGCACAGCCCAGCCCACTGGAAACCAGGTATATCTTCTTCTGGGCTTTTAGGAGTGGTGGCAGGTACCAAAGAGCCTGCTATTGCAAGTCCGGCGTGGAAGAACCCAGGTACACCCTTAGGTCTGAGATGGTGGACTGGACAAGCTTGGCAGGGATGGTCTCTCGCTGTAGCTGCTGGTAAGCTGCGTAACGGTGGCAGCCCCCGAAGGAGTAGAAGTAGTCACCACCCTGGGCTCCTTTGATCCAGAGGACATCAATGGGGGGGACGCTGTCTGGGTTCTCCTGGAGAGAAAGGGGCACAGGGTAAGTGAACATGGAACAATGCCTGACAGTTTGCAACGCAGACTTTGCTAACCTGTGCTGAGTTCCTACAGGGTGCGCACACTGGTTCATGCTAGCTTGTGAGAAACAC
Source organism: Myotis brandtii (assembly GCF_000412655.1). Lineage (NCBI taxonomy): Eukaryota > Metazoa > Chordata > Mammalia > Chiroptera > Vespertilionidae > Myotis > Myotis brandtii. The sequence goes on from NW_005367210.1 coordinate 459,854, forward strand.
TGTCAAATATTCAGGAAGTTTGTGTGTTGGTTGACATCATCCTAGTAACTTGAAATTCAGCCATGGTGAGAGTATTTACACCAGGGAAATGGGCAGATACTACAAAGCAGGGCTTTTCCTCCTTAGAAACCAGGTTGTTAAACATTTATCAACACACCACATGCATAAATACCTACATATACATACAAACACACTACATATCTACCTGGCACTGTTCTAGACTCTGGGAATAAGGTACAGCCGGAATGAGATAGACACAGTCCTTGCCTTCCTGTTATGGACCTGCAGCCTGCTGGTGGTCCTCTAAGTGGGGAAAGCCTAAGGCAGGGCTAGGTGGGGAGCAGAGCACGCTGGGGAGACCACTTTGAGTGTGAGCTGCCTGGGAGGCCTCCTGCCACTGGCCCATGGGTTCTCTTTTATTATGCTACTAGAGGCCCGGTGCACAAAAATTTGTGCACTTGGGAGGGTCCCTCAGCCTGGCCTGTGCCCTCTCGCAGTCTGGGACCCCTCAGGGGATGACCACCTGCTGGCTTAGGCC
>NW_005367210.1:461712-463811 GCF_000412655.1 Myotis brandtii
CTCCCAGTGGAGGCTGGCTGGAAGCAGGTATCTGGGATTTATTTATCTTCTATAATTGAAACTTTGTTGCCTTTTGCGGAGGCCACAGCCAGTCAGGGCAGGCGGGAAGCTTGGCTTCCTCCATCACTGGGGCAACCAAGCCTCCTGCTTGCTCCAGCTCCGTGGCTGCCGGCTGCCATCTTGGTTTGGTTAATTTGCATATAGTCGCTCTGATTGGCTGGTGGGCGTGGCTTGGGCATAGCAAAGGTACGGTCAATTAGGATCTTTGTCTTTTATTAGTGTGGATTTTGATGGATTCATTTATCCATTTATTCCAGAAATGATCATTAAGCAGTAACTTACGAGCAATTACAAGCTAGGGCTCTAGAACCAGGCAGACCTGAATTTGGATCTCAGCTCCTCCGAAGAGCAGCTGAGCATTGTTCCTAATTGGTACAATGGGCGTAAGACACTCTATAGCAGTGGTTCTGGCCCTTTAAATACAGTTCCTCATGTTGTGACCCAACCATAAAATTATTTTCGTTGCTACTTCATAACTGTAATGTTGCTACTGTTATGAATTGTAATGTAAATATCTGATATGCGGGATGGTCTTAGGCAGCCCCTGTGAAAGGGTCGTTCGACCGCCAAAGGGGTCGCGACCCACAGGTTGAGAACTGCTGCTCTATGGGGCTGCTGAAAGCCAAGAAGCTGACGCAGAGCGCAAAGCACAGCCCGCCTGGTGGAGGGGCCCTAACGAGGGGCAGCCATGCTGGGTGCCAGTGGCATGATGGTGGGTGGATGGGCAGAATAACAGCTCCCCAAAGTGTCCACATCCTAATCCCTGGAGCCTGTCCATATGTTACCTTATATGGCATAAGGGTCTTGGCAGATGCAATTAAGGATCTTGACACGGGAGATTACTCTGGCAGAAGAGGAGGTCTGATGTTGCTAGCTTTGAAGATGGAGCAAAGATGCCATGAGCCAGGGAATGTGGTGGCCTCTAAAAGCTGTGGAAGGCAAGGAAATGGAATCTCCCCTAGACACTCCAGAAGGGAATGCAGCCCTGCTGACACCTTGATTTTAGCCCAGTGAGGTCCATTCTGGACTTCTAACTATAGAATAACAAATCTGTACTGTTTTAAGCCACTAAGTTCCTGGTACTTTGGAATAGTAGCCATAGCAGAAAATACCTATGGTGAGCAAAGGTCTGGTTCTGGCCCTCACAGAGCATATGGTTCTAACGAGGGAGACAGGTGTCTAAACAGCCCAATAAAACCCAGTGGGATCAGAACTCTGCTGGTGGGCATGCAGGTGGCTAGGGGCCCACGGGAGGCCTCTAACCCAGCAGGGACTGTCAGGGAAGACACTGACCCTGAGACAGGAAGATGGAGGAGTTAGACATAATAAAGAGAGATGGAAGAGTTTTCCTAGCAGGGTAAAAAGCCCGTGCAAAGGCCCAGGGTGACAGCACGCAGGGCTAGATCCTTCATAAACAGCCAGGCACCGTGCTGGGAATGGTCCCTGCTCTTGTGGAGTTCACAGGAGGTGGAACAGGCAGACAACCAAACACCCACAAATAAATGTCTAATATAATCTCAGGTGGACAGAAGTGCTTCGTGGAGAAATAACTCAGCTTAAGGGGACAGATAGTGCGGTGGCCAGGCTCTGACCTTGAAAAAGTTGCTTTACGTCCTCCTGTGCCTCAGTTTCCTCATCTGTAAGAGGAGCAACAGAAGTATCTACCGCATTCTGTTGGCATGAAGCAGCTCAGGCACTTACAACTGCTCCTGGGCCCCTGCGAAGTGCTATTTGTTGGCGATCGTTACGTTAATCCTTTCATCAACCCCTACTTGCTCAAGGGAGGAGACCGAGGCTCAGGGAGTTCCAGCCAGTTGCTCAAGGTCACACAGCAAATGCAGTGCTCGGAAGGAGCCGGGAACCAGCCCCCTCTAGCGTCCAGTGCGACCTGCCTCCTCCGGCGCCCTCCCTGCCGCCCGTGTCCCCGGGGCCTCACCCGGATCGTGTCCACCAGGCTCTGTACCTTGGCCGGGTCCAGCACAGACGGCAGCGGCCGGATGAGCACACTCAGTGGCACGTTGTGCACCGCGGCGATGCAG
>NW_005367210.1:464267-466050 GCF_000412655.1 Myotis brandtii
AGCGCGGGTGACTCACAGCCCGCGGTGACTCAGGCCTGCGGGGTCCGGGGCGGGGACGAGGGGGAGTGGTGGCCGGACCTGTGGGACAAGGATGAGTCTGCAAAACCCACAGTACTTGGCCGTCTGGCGGTCGGAACCCTATAACCCTCGGGTGATAATAATACAGACAACAGTAAAACGACGAATCTGGTGCTGTGTCAGACACTGTTCTAAGCACTTTGCATGTATAACAACTTACTTAAACCTCAAAACAATCCTGCAAGGTAGGTCTGATTATTATTCCCTTTTTACAGATGAGAAAACTGAGGCAGAGTGACTTGTCTAGGAAGTGGCTGAAGTAGGGTTCAAATGCAGACAGGCTGGCTCTAGGGGGCGCTCTCTAGCCCACCACTGGCTGCCTCCGTTCAGCAAAAGTAATGGTCACCAGGAGCCTTCTGGAATCGTGCTGACTGTGTGCGCACTGCCCCAAAGTTCCACACTGTCTCATCTCACCCTGACCCCACCTCTAGTGGTTATTGAACAGCTTGTCCAAAGTACAGCAGGTGAAAATGAAAGTCAGGTCACCTGAGCCTGGAATCCTGGGCCGCTTTACCACAAACACCTGCTTACAGATGTGGATACGGAGCCTTCAGAGGACGATGATAATGACTTAGGTCCAGACATGCTGACTGCCAGCCCCGCTCTCCTGTTTAAAGCCCTCTGTCCCCTTGTGCCCATGTTCAGCACTGAATGTCCTCTGGGGCCAGAGAGAGGTAGGCAGAGGCCCCTGGGTTAAATTCCAGGTATTTATCAGCATCTTTATCAACATTAGGGCTTGGGCACAGATTGGCCTGGGTTCAGGTCTCATCTGGCCAATCCCTAGCTATGTGGTCACCGGCACGTTGCTTAACCTCTCTGACCCTCAGCCTTCTCTTCTGTAAAGTAGTTGTGGGGAGATTGTGGGGGCACTCAGAGATAATGGCTGATGGAGGGCAAGGTGGGGGGTAAATCAGTACATAGTGGTCGGCCAAGTACATAGTGGTAACCAAGGAAGGTGACTATTTTATCATGAGCATCCCGAATGCTTAAGGAGAGGCTAAGTTTGAGGGTATCAGGAAAGGCTCCCTGGACAAGGGGCATTCAGGCTGGTTATTGGCTTGGTCCTAGAGAGGGAGAGGGAAGAAGTGGGTGATGGTTTAGAGCAGGGGTGGGCAAACTTTTTGACTCGAGGGCCACAATGGGTTCTTAAACTGGACCGGAGGGCCGGAACAAAAGCATGGATGGAGTGTTTGTGTGAACTAATATAAATTCAAAGTAAACATCATTACATAAAAGGGTACGGTCTTTTTTTTTTTTAGTTTTATTCATTTCAAACGGGCCGGATCCGGCCCGTGGGCCGTAGTTTGCCCACGGCTGGTTTAGAGTGTAGGCTCTGGAATCATTTGAATGGCATGGATTTGAATCCTGGCTCTATCACCACCTACTAGTGTGGTGCCTGGGGGCGGGGTGGTACTCCACTTCTCTGTGCCTCAGCTTCTTCCCTGGATTGCCAGGGAGCGTACATGAGGATAACACAGTAAGTGTTTAGAAAGGTACCTGGCACTAGAAATTGCTGGATGAAAGGTAGATGTGAAGGACATTCCAGCCACAGGATCAGCTTGAGTGAAAGCAGGGAGATGGGACAGTTCCAGATCTGGTTGAAGGCAGGCTTGTCTGGTTTGGTGTCCTTCTCACCCTGATTGGCACCTGCATGGAGAATGCACAGTCCCCCTCTCAGCTGGAGAAAAGTAGGAATGGTACCCAC
>NW_005367210.1:466133-471406 GCF_000412655.1 Myotis brandtii
GGGTTGGGGGGGGCAGGGCTGCTGCTACATGGGCCAGTTACTGACACTTTCTGAACTCTCTGCAAAGTGGGGTAATGCTGCCCATCACTCAAAGTTGTTATGAGTGTGAATTGAGAAGATGCACATAATAAGTGCTCAGTGAATTGTGTAACACCCGTTTTACTGTTGAAGATCATTCATCTTGGGTTCTTAGTCTCTTACAAACCATAGAATGCTGAGGCCATCAAAATATAACCCCTGTGGCCCTGACCGGTTTGGCTCAGTAGATAGAGCGTCGGCCTGCAGACTGAAGGGTCCCAGGTTCGATTCCAGTCAAGGGCATGTACCTTGGTTGCGGGCACATTCCCAGTGGGGGGTGTGCAGGAGGCAGCTGATCGATGTTTCTCTCTCATTGATGTTTCTAGCTCTCTATCCCTCTCCCTTCCTCTCTGTAAAAAATCAATAAAATATATTTTAAAAAATATATAACCCCTGTGAGCACCTAAATCATACTTTGTCTCTGGAAGTACAACTGACACCCACACCTCAGCCCCACAATTATTGAGCCATCAGCTGGGAGGTGATTTGATAGCTGGGGCTGGAATCATCTGGAAGGGACTTCATTTACACACCTGGCAGATGGTACTGCCTGTCAGCCAGAATATCTACATGCGGCCTGGACTTCCTCATAGCATGGCGCTAGCTTCTAAGAGCTACTGCTTCAAGAGAACCTGGCAGAAGCTTCATGGACTTTCTAGTCTAGTCTTGGAAATCATATAGAATCATTTTTCCAGCATTCTATTTGCAGGAGATGAGCCAGGCTCAAGGGAAGGGACAAAGACTCCATTACTTTCTTTTTTTTTCAAACCAGGTGTTGTTGTTGTTTTTTTTTAAAATATATTTTTATTGATTTCAGAGAGGAAAGGAGAGGGAGAGAGAAATAGAAACATCAATGATGAGAGAGAATCATTGATTGGCTGCCTCCTGCATGCCCTCCACTGGGGATTGAGCCCGCAACCCGGGCATGTGCCCTTGACTGGAATCGAACCCGGGAGCCCTCTGTCCACAGGTTGACGCTCTATCCACTGAGCCAAACCAGCTAGGGCAAGACTCCATTTCTTAATGGTAGAGTAGCAAGATGCTAAAAGAGCTTGTGGGTGGGAAGTATTGTGACCATCTTAGAAGACACATCTGCTGTAGGAGGGATCTGCTGTAGGAGATGATCCCAGGAAGGACTGGGGAAGGGAGAAGTGGCAGTAGAGGGCACACTGATGAGCAGGTTAACTTGGCGGGCAAACTGGGGCTCACACTTGGGGGCTCTGAGAAGAAACATCATGCATCATGTTTCAGCATTGTCCCTTTGAGGGCCAGAGGATAAGAGGCTGGGCATTTATTCACTGACTACTGTCCCTCATTGGTTACCTGATCTTAACTCTGCCATTTCTGGGCTGCCTGTACTCCAACTGAACAAGTGTCTGGGGACCCAGAGGATGAATCTGCCTGCTTATAGTGACCTCAGAGGTGGACTAAGGGAATAAGGGCCAGGACATCATACATTCTCTTTTTGTCCAAACCAGCTGGAGTCCCTGTTTGTTGTTTGCAACCAAAGGCCCTAACTACCTATTCTCCCCATCCTTCTCCTGGGCTCCCTGCCCCTCCCCTTCTCTTTAATTTTATTTATTTTATTTATTTTTAGAGAGAGAGGAAGGAAGGGGGGGAGAGAGAGAGAGAGAGAGAGAAAGAGAAAGAGAAACAACAATGTGAGAAAACATTGATCAGTTGCCTCCCGTATGCACCCTGACTGGGGATTGAACCTGCAACCTAGGTATATCCCTGACCTGGACTCCAACCCGCAACCTTTTGGTGTACAGGACGATGCTCCAACCAACTGAGCCACCGGGCCAGGGCTTCTCTTTCATTTTTGACAAATAATCTAATACCTCAAGCATTTGAGTGTGCAAAAGACTTTTCTGGGGAGACAAAAGAATTTCTGTGCCACAAAAGGAACATTAAAATGTCACATTCTCCTACCCCGCATTGCTCAAGTCCATTTCTACAGCTTGGCTTACAGGGTTCTGCCATGTTGCTTGGTGCCATTCTTTCTGTTTTCTTCTCCATTTCCTCTTTGTCCCCTCTACCAACCAGTAAGTTCCTGTACTTACTTTAGGCAGAAAGTTTGTCATTTTCTTCTGCAGCTTCAGTGACTGCTGAGCATCTCCTTGGGGTCTTGAAGCAACTTCTCACCTTTTTAAAAAATCAAGTTTTTAATGTGTGAAATCTGAATTCTGTCAATGATATGATACATAGCATCATCAACTTTTTAGGTCAAAGTTGTGGCTAAACTCACTTTTAAATTCACAGTTCCAAGCAGCTGAGCCAGCTCTCTGTACCTTGACATTCTTTCCTCCCAAAGAGATGAGTCTACTATAACAACCTGTACTAATTCCATCATAATATGTATCACATTGTATTTTAATTACGAGTTTATGGGTCTCATCAGATTGGGGTTCCTTGAGAGCAGTGACTTTGCCTTGACGTAAGTACCAAATTATTTACTAAATGAGTAATGAATAATATTTCTATTTCAATGGTATGTATCCATAATTGAGCATTAACCTAAAAATATTCTATAATTTGATTTAAAATCCTCATAATTTAAACCAGAAATGTATACCAAGACTTTGACTTAGTTTGTGCTAAGTCATTTTTAAAATGTGCAGCTTTGGGACATTTTATTATAAAAAGCTGGTTCTCATATACATAACTAACAAGAACTTAAAATTCATCGTACATTTACTTCATTTTTTTTTTTAGCTTGACCTTCTAGTAAATCTTTAGCTTCATTGATTTGGGCTGCTTTATAAGGAGATCCTCCCTTGTCTGGGTGAATTGTGTTGGAGAGTGAAAAACTATATTTCTCAGACTTCCTTGCAGCAAGGGTACTGACAGGGAGTTAGGTTCTGCCAGTTAGGTGCGCTTTTGTGGGGTCTGGATGGCAGGAGCGGGCAGGGACCATTTCTTGTTGCCTTGTCTGTTACTACGGGCAGGATGGTTGTGGAGGAGCTGGGTTGTCCTCTGACAGTGTCCCAGTGTGGAGCCACCCGGGCAGTAGGAGACGCGAGACAGACCGTTACAGGGGCAGTGGCAGAGACCTCTTGATCCCTGGGTCTCACCCGCTGTGCTGTGTTCTTGAACTCAGCAGTGCAGCCTCCTGACTGGCCCAGTGTGGCTGTGAAAGAGGCAGCAGCTTTGTTGCTGGGCTAGTACTATGGTGATGTTCGGGGGTCCAGCTCAGGGCCTTCAGCTCTTCCAACAACTTTGTCAGCAGCCAATTCCCTGCGTTAAAGACTTTCCACTTCAAAGGGATTTGACATAGGAATCAGATGTTTATAATATGCTGATCTAGCGTGGGTTCTTCTCCCTGAGCCTGAAGCAGATGTAACGGATGCAACAGCCAATCAGGAGCAGTGTGTGTAGTAGCCACAGAGGACTGTGTGTTGTTGGCTAGGGAAGGCAGCAGTGCCTGGGCCCCTCGAAATCCCATTGGAGACTTTGTGGGGGTTCCCACACTGCTGTCATTGCTGGAGACACCTAGCACGCAGCTCAGGGCGCAGGTGCCTGTCCAGAGGTGTGTGAAGGGAAAGGAGGACAGGCACGAGGGTCCAAAGGCAGACAGGATGAGGGGCTCACATTGAGGGCGCTGCCCACAAAAGGAGGAAGACTGAAAGGCAGCCCCAAGAGAGACGGGGTTCCAGCCTTCAGCCCCCACTCGCTTGCCTGGCATCCAGCCCTCAAAGCACACAGGCCCCACCTCTCAAGGAGTCTGTGTTGAGGGTTGGAATTAAGTGACGTGGTGTTGGAGGTCCCCAGTGAAGTTTCTAGTAAGGCAAGGACAGATTTGTGTTTTGAAGGATCACCAAGACAGCACGGAAGATGGATTGGTTGTCCGATATCTTCCCGAACACCTTTAATGACAGGTAGCTCATGAGCTCTAGGGGCAGTTCACTGTTTTTGGACAATTTTGAGCCAAAGTCAGCTTTTTTGCCTGCATGCACTTGCTGCTTGTGTGATCAGTAGGGCTGGCCAGAAGCCTGACCAGAGCAGTAGAACGTGTGGTGGGGAAGAATGTAGGGGCTGTAAGCTGGCTGTCAAGGGACAAGTCTGGCCTTTGTTTGTTTTGGAGGTGTCATTTGAATTGCAGTTCTTTAAGCGGAGACACATTCTTTCCTGTTAGTCACAGGCTCCACCATTCCACAACGCATTAAGGCAACCTGTTTTATTCACTTATGTTATTATTGTGGTTCTTGAACCCTCTGAGTTTGTGACCCCAGTACTTGAGGAATATTTAGGACTGAGGATGTCAAGGGACCCCTGGATGTGTGCGCCCCCTGGTGGCAGCTACTGGCTGGTCAGGCTACATGGAGGGAAATGGAGTGGAAAAAACCAGTTTCCTCTCAGGAGCGCTCCCCACCCTTTGTCCCTCCATCACAAGGGCTAGAGGCGCTGGAGAGTGGCCAAAGTCCCTTTAATATCCCTGAATTGCGTTACAAGTAATACTGCTGGAGGTGAGGAGGGGATGGGGGGGGGTCTAGGGCAGGAGACGGGGAGGAGGAGAGAGGGGGGAGCGCCAAGCGCTCATACAAAATATGGCCAAAAGGCTTAGCATGCATGGAAAATTATTGCTGTCGGAAGTTCCTATTTACAGGGTCAGCACCCTCCGTAATTGCTTCTGTGAACCCTCTCCCTCCCCCATCCCTGCCGCCTCCCTTCCCGGGTGGGCCGGGAGTGGAGAAGCCATAGAGAAGTGCCCCTGCTCCAGGTCCCCTCCCCTTGAGGCTCGGGGGAGAGGCGGAGGGTTGGAGGCTCCAGGACTGCTGTCCCCGAGGTGGCGCCTAGCGATGGGGCAGAGTGTGTGCTTGAAGCAGAGAGGGCCGGCCCGTGAGCGTGGAGGTGTGTGCTTCGATCCTCACCCGGGCAAGCCAAAGAGCGGCGGGGGAGGTAGTGGCGGCCAACGGGGCAATGGCAGCCCTGGCCCCTCTGCCCAGGAGAGTTGCATAGATGTGGCTGGGAGGGAGCGCTCCTCCCGGGAGGGAGCGCTCCTCCCGGGAGCGAAGCAGACCGAGGCCCCAGAGGGGTCCGGGGCTCAGTCGGTCCCTGGAACCTGGGGTCCCTCGAGAAGAGGAGTAAATAGGAAACAAATGAGGAGGCTCCTCTCTCCAGTCTCCTGGAGTGGGAGTGGGAGGCTCAGGAGGGTGGGGACCTGCCCCATGACCGGGCCTCCTGACACCTCCCTC
>NW_005367210.1:471451-472645 GCF_000412655.1 Myotis brandtii
TAATCCCCCCATTTTCGTGTCCCCTTCCCCAGTGAGTTCAGGCTCTGATGAGGGTGGGGCTGCTCCCTCACTCCCCAAGATGGGGTCAGGGTGTGGGGGGCGGGACAGCCCTCTATGGCCTTTGCTGTCCTCTCCCTGCCTGGCTCCCTGACCTCCCAGTCCAGCTGGGGAAGCCAGACCGTCCCTGGGTGAGGACAAGAGATTAAATAGAATAATAAATAGATAAATAAATAAATACACAAATAAATAACTGGAGAGGCCCAGCCAGACAGGGGAAGGGCATTTGTGAGGTGCCCCAGACCTCCCCCCCCCAACAAATAAGGAGGGGTACCTGCCATCCTAGGGATGGGGAAAGTGCTCAGAGAATCTGGGGAGAGGGCAGCTTGAGTTTGGAAGCTCAGGGAGGGGCTGTCCTGGGGTAAGAGAGGGGCTACTTGAGGGGGTGGGGCCTGAACTGCCCCTCAAGTCTGCCCCAGGTCAGGAGAATTCAGAGGGGTGAGAGATGCTAGAGGGAATGAGGGGGTCTGGAGACAGTAGGGGTGGGGTGGGGGTGGGGGGTTAGAAGGCCCAAGAGAAGGCCCAAGAGAGTGGATGGGTGCTTGTAGTGTGTGAATGGCTGGCCTAAGGCCAGAGTATGGAGGGGATCAGGACGGATACAAGGGAACTCAGCAAAGAGGCCAGAGGAATGGCCTGGGGTTTGAATGTGGTCTGGAGGCTGCAGGGCCCGCATCTCATGGCATTGGGAGTGTGGAAGGGAAACCGAAGGCAGGCGGCAGGGGTGAGTCAAGGGTAGGTATGGGCCTTAGCTTAGGGCCTCCAATAGAGGAATGGTCACAGGGACTTTGCTGAGCAACGAGAGGAAAGATCTGAACGTCAGAAGAGGAAAGGTGCAGGGTCTGGGTGGGAGAAAATTCCGGCTCTGGGGCCCGGGAGAGGCGCGGACCTGGTGCCTGAGTTGGGAGCCTTGAGGGCATGGACAGGGGGTCAAGGTCCGAGTCTGGGAAGCCAGAAAGGACTATGTGGGCCAGGATGCGTTGGGGGAAACAATGCCGGGAGTCAGGTATGGGTTTGGGGCTGGAGAGAAAAGTTCCGGGCTGGGAGGGGGGTTCCCACAAGAGTCGCGGGTAGGGAAACGCAGCTGGGGGTTGGAGAGGGCGCAGGTGAGGGGCCCGGGGCGCGCGGAGAGCGAGTTCC
>NW_005367210.1:473308-480808 GCF_000412655.1 Myotis brandtii
GGGGTCGCTGTACTCTTCCGGCGCCGCCGCCGGCGGGTACGGAGGCTCCGCGGGTGCCAGCTCCAGGCCCGGCTTCTGGTCCACATCATAGCTGGCGGGGGGAAGGCAGTGCGGGGCGTAACCTGGAGGGGCGAGAAGGTGGCGGGAGAAGGTGAGGCGCTGAAGAGGGCTTCTCCCGTGGGGCAGGTCGCCGCCCAGGCTCTCCAGCTCTGCGTTCCTTGACGGCTCTGGAAAGATGGTGGCGGCTGGTAAGACAGTGGGCGCTGTCAGGCGTCTTTGCTCTCGGTGTCAGGCTGCATAGGTTCAGAACCCTTTTGTGTAGGCCCCAGTGAAAATAATCCCCACCCCACCCTCATGGAGCACAGAGCCCCGACGGTTCTACTGGCTTTGTTTTCACCAGCTTCTTAAGTGCTTACAGCCACACGGTGAAGGTCTTATTTTTTATTGCACCCACTTTACAGATAGAGAAACTGAGGCACATAGAGTCTAAGCTCACCACTAGGAAATGATGGAGCCAAGATTCAGACCGTGGCAGTCTGATAACCAAAAGTTTATGCTTTCTCTCTTCTGACATTATTTTGCCATGCCAGTCCTATAAGCTTCTCTGAGTCTGTTTCCTCATCTACAAAGTGGAGCTTATAATTGGACACTCCTTCCCAGGGTTTGGAAGTACTGGGTAAAATGATGAGTAGAAACATGTGTTAAGCTCTTACTGTGTGCCAGCTTCTGTCTTGATGCTTTACCCATGTCAACCCATTTAATCGTCACACACCCTACCAAGTAGAAACTCTTTTAATCCCTATTGTACATGGAAGGAAATTGAAAGAGAGAAAGGGAGCACACAGTAATTGCTATATAAATGTTAGCTATTCTAAGTATGCATTTTACTTGGTTGAGAAAGTGATTTCACTGATGATTGTTTAATTGTCTGCCTTCCCCACCAGACTATGAGCTTCCCAGGGCTGGATCTGTGTGCCCAGACTGTGCCTGGCTCAAAAGAGGTGTGTGATACATAGATGTTGTATGAATGAGTCACAATCCTGTTAGACCCCAGCCCCACCGCAGGGCTGCTGGAGGATTTAAGGGGTCAAGTGTATGGTCTGTAATAAGTGCTCTAGGGAGGGGACTTCCTTGTATTTGCTCTAGAGTCTACTTTGCTCCACTAGAGGCCATCTGATGTCCCTCTGTGAGAATTCAGCTCCGCCTCCTCCTCCCCCCTCCCTAGAGTTGTCCCGGAAATCCTGTGCATGTGGGTTTGAGTGACTGGTGAGTGTGCAGGCTGGGGCTCTCCCAGGGGATTCCACAGGGGTGTCCCAAGAGCATGGGCCACCCCAATTTGTCTCTGCCTCCCAGGGCCTACCGTGGTCTTAGCACTCTCCCCGAGGACCCTGGGGCTTGGGCTCCCAGGGGTGTTTCTGGCAGACATGTACAAACTTGTCATCCTAGTACTAAATTACCAAACGTTTCCATTGTCCTTTGATTCCAGAGAACAATGGAGTTTAGCTCCCTTTGCCTCTCACCTGGCATTTAGGATGGTCACAGGGTGAAATCTGTGCTGACTGTCTGCCAACCCTGAAGGGAGAATGTGTCCTTATGGTTTCCTCTGTCCCTTCAACTGCTTGCACAGGACCCTCTGCACACAGATGTGATTGGGGGTTGTGGGGGTGGACTCAGTAGGGAGGGGCTCTGTGGTCGGATGCAGACAGGGCTGTGGTGGTAGCAGTTTTTTAATTGGGGGAGGTTTGCATAGCCTCTCAGCATCCTATTCCCCCCTCTTTTATGCCTTCAGTCTGCAGATTCTCCTACTCCAGGAATCAGGCCCGGTATTCAAGCCCCCAGATGTTCAGGGAATATTGTTTCAGACTGAGTTAAATATCTGTTGGGCACTCCTAGATCCCCTTCTTCTCCTTTAGTATTTTTCCCATTGTACTTACTGATGGTAATAATAATTGCTTGTATTTATTAAGCACTTAATATATGTCAGACTCTAGGCTAAGTGCTTCACTTCCATCACCTACCTAATTGAATCATCACAAAAATTCTTGTATTGCAGATAAGGAAACTGAGGTGCAGAGTAGTGATGGTACTTGCTTAAGGGGTGGAGCAGGGAATAGAATTCACTGCATGCTCCCCAGTTTTCCATACCTTGGGAGGTCCCTGAGGAAAGGGTTGTGGCTGGATTGTTCACTTCCTATAAGTGGGACCAAAGCTAGTGGGCACGCAGTGTTTGTGGAATGGGTGATAAAGGTTTGCCAGGCCAGCCCAGCAGGGTCTGCTGCAGGCTGTTCTGTCTGCCAGGTTTTGGGATGACTTGATTCCCTGCATAGATTCTGGCTGGGTTACCTTGAGTAAGTCATGCATCTTTCTGTGCCTTAGGTCCTTTCTCTGGATATGGGGATAGAATACAGACTATTTGGAGGGGGTTGCTGACAATGTGACCAGTGCTTTGCATGTTTTCTTATGAAGGGTGGAGGGCATATTGATTAAGTGTACACTTTAGTGCCAGACTGCCTGGGTTGAGTTTCAGCGTTACGATTCCCAGCTGTGTGATCTTGGACAAACTACTTGACCTCTCTGTGCTCGGTTTCCCTAGCTGTAAAATGATGGGTAATAAAAGTATCTAATTCATACAGTCCACGAGTAAACAATAAATGAAAAGTAAATAATAACCAATACTCCTAAGTACTTATGTGTCAGACACTATTTTAAGGGCCTTACATACATGAATGCATTCTACCCTCATGGCTCTAAGGTTGCTGCCATCTTACAGATGAGGACACTGAGGCACAGGTAGTTCAGTAACATTCCCAGGGTCACACAGCTAGTAACTTAGAGTTAGAATTCCAACCCAGTGCCTGACACATTGTAAACTCACAATACATGTTGACCATTATTGTTAAATAATAACAGTTCCCCAGAGATGTTTCTGTGCTGCAGTTTTCTTGGCATCTGCATGGATAAATCTTGCTGCTCTTCTCTGTTTCCTCATCCAGGAAGTGTGATTTCTACCTCATGTTCTGTTGAGAAAACTTCTGATGGGTAGTAGTTTTCACCCAAGTTGGGCTCTCTGTAGGCATCGCCATCTGGTGGCAGCCTGCAGCACTGCAGCATCTTACTCCTGTCTCTTGGAGGCTCTTTATATAGAAACTAGAGGCCTGGTGCACGAAATTTGTGCACTGGGGGGTTGTTGGGGGGGGCCTCAGCCTGGCCTGTGCCCTCTTGCAGTCTGGGAGCCCTTGGGGAGCGGGCCCAAGCCTGCAGTCAGACATCCTTACGCTGCCACGGAGGCAGGAGAGGTTCCCACTACCACCACTGCACTCGCCAGCTGTGAGCCTGGCTTCTGGCTGAGTGGCAGTCCCCCTGTGGAAGCTCACTGACCACCAGGGGGCAGCTCCTGCATTGAGCATCTGCCCCCTGGTGGTCAGTGAGCGTCATAGTGACCGGTGGTTCCGCTGTTCGGTTGATTTGCATATTAGCCTTTCATTATATAGGATAGGGGTAGCTCCAGCAAAGGTTGCTCATCTGCCTAAAGACAGATGTGGAATTCCCTTTGGGACAGGAATTTGTGGGACGAGACCTGACACCCAGCAGCTATGGAGTTTAGCATGGGCTGTGGGGGTAGGGTGGAGATATTAAGAGGAGGTTTGCTTTGTGACCTTGGCCAAGTGGTTTAACCTCTCTGAATTTGATCTGTAAGGATGAAGGTTGGGATGCTCTAAAGATATTTTCTGCATCGTGCTGAATAGATCTGTCTGTGTTGCCCATTGTGCTGTCCCTCACCCCCATCAACTCTATCTCATTCTTCTCAGATCCACAGACCTCTCCCTAACTAACTGGCAAGTTATTTAACCTTTTTATGTCACATCTGGATAAGGAAGCTCATAATAGGATTGAGTGAATTAATGCATATAAAGCCCTTAGTACAATCCTGGAACACAATAACTTCTCAAACCGTTATTATTATTCCCATTATTATTATTCCTTAATTTCTGGTGATATCCTTCCGATCTGCCAGAGAGTAGGAGACACACATGGGTGTCTCAGGTACAAGGTAGTTACGTAACATGCCCAGGGCACATGTTGTGTGGCCTTGGGCAAAGCACCTCACCTGTCTGGGCCTCACCCCTGGAGAATTCTTTAGGACACTATAAGCCGTGTTCTAACGCTGTTTGTGGGACCCGGATGGGTTTGGGATGCCTTCCTCTGTTCCACAGGCGACGATAGAAGGCTGAGCTGGCTGTTTCTCAGCTGAAAGGGAGAGACAGGGCTCTCTTGTTTGGGTCCCTATAGAGGCAGGGGGGCCTGGGGACCCCGGGAGAAGAGACCTGGTGTTCATCCTGGCCCGTGTACTCATACCCTAGATCTGTGACCTTGGGCATGTCATGCAGCCTCGCTGGGCTCAGATTCCCCCATTTGAGGGATTGGAACTAGAGACACCCTGCCATGTGGGGTGGCAGGGAAGGCTCAGAAACACTTTGGTGATGTGGAGAGGTCTTGTGCATGTCACCTGAGAATGACTTCTGGTTTTCCCTGCCTAAGAGTCTTGATAGTTCAGATTGGAGGTCCAGAATCCATTTTTAAACATCCAGCACCCAAAGGAGTGGTGGGAATGGAATTTTATGAGAATTAATAAATTCTCTGCAGACACTGTCTCATCCAGCTGCGGGTGGGGGAATCTCTGATAAGTGTGGCTAGGACTGCTACGATTCCAGCTCCCACTGGGTCCTCCCCATGGGTACTGCACTAATAAGCCCAGAGAGGAGAGAGGATTTGCCCAAGGTTACTGGAGGAGGTGTTAGGGTTGAAACCCTTCAAAGTCTGTGGTTTTCCCAAAACACCTGAGTGGGCATGGAGACCTGCTGGGGGAGGAAAGATTTTCAATCAGTGGGGAGAAGGGGTGGTGGATTCCTTAAAATAATATCTACCAGTTGACCTGTGGCTGATGGGATGGTGGGGTGATGGGGGTAGGAGAAGCCATTGTTCTAGAAAATGCTGTAGCCCCTTGTAAATAATAATTAATAAAAGTAATGACTAATACTATTGAGCACTTACTGTGTACAAGGTACCCTATTCAGTGCTTTGATTAGCTTGTGTCTTAGGGAGCATGATGGTCACTTCTGGTGCCCTAGTTCTACAGAAACAGGCCCAGAGAGGGGCCTTGGCCCATCTCAGATCACAAAGCAAATTCAAGTCAGAGTGAAGCTGGCCTCCTGCCTCCCAGTCTCTCCCAGATTCCCAGGGTCCCAAACTTCTTCCAGGGAGTTTCCAGCCCTGCTTGCCTGTCTGGAGATGGGCAGAAAAAGAGAGGGCTAGGTGGTGGGCCAGCTTCCCAGGTGGCCCACTTTCCCGAGGAGAGCCCAGCCCTGCTTGGTGGAGGGGGCTGGAGGGGCTGCTGCCTGGGTATATTTAGAGCTGCTTCTTGCTGTGCCAGGGCCTCGGGCCTCGAGAATCAGCTCCAGCCAGCTGAGCAGAAAGCCAGGTCTGTCAGCAGCAAAGCGGGATAAAAATAGTTTCTCCTGTCTGCTCACAGAGCTGGGCAAAGGGCTGGTACCTCCCCTTCCCCTTATTATAGCATCTTTGTTAGCGGTTCCCTGGGCACTGGACCAGATACAACACCCATGTCCTCCAAGGGCCTGGCAGCTGGTACACCTGCCCATTGGGGAGGGGTCTCTGAGTCCAGATGAGCAGAGGCAGAGTGAGGTCTGGTCCACTATGACCAGGGCTGTAGGGCCTGGTGCTCATGACCCCTGACCCCTGACCCAGACCCAGGGAGTTTCTAGAGGATTCCAGGGCCCCTTCCCACCAACTCCATCTCCCGAAATCCCCCACATTCTGTTTTTTCCTTACTGTGACCCAGTTCCTGTGGCCCACAGGGAGGTCCACAGCTCTGTAGGAATCAATAGGAAAGATTTTTCAAGGGCTCTGGAGATAGAAGTGGGTGGCTGAGGGTCTTGAATTGCCCAGTACTGGTTGGTGGAGCAGCCTCCTGCTCCTTCAGGGAATCTCCGATAGGCCATTTCTGGGCCTCCGTCTGGAGAACAGGTGTCTTGCACAATGTGTGCCCTCCCTCCAGGCCTCCTGCTTCCTGCCCTACCCTCTCTCTGCCCAGAAGGGTGTAATCAGAGAGCCCATTCCAACCTCCCTTCCTGCCCAAAGGCTGGCAGTGGACACTCCAGGAGGGACCACAGCTGGGAAGGAGGCCAGGAGTTCTGGGGGCATCATGTCTCTCTGCACGGTCTCACCATGCACCCCAGAGGCCTTCAGGCTGAGGGGTCCCTGGAATGTGGATGAAGCATCCACCAGGGAGGTGTGGCAGGGTCCACCATTTATGCCCTTGTGACCTTGGGCAAGTCATGGGCCCTTCTAGCCCTAGGTTTGCCTCTGTAGGTCAGAGCTAATATTCCTGTGTGCTCATTGTCTTTTGTCCACTGTGTTTGTGTGTGCATGGGGAATCTTTGGGATAGATAGGGTGTCCCAAAAATGTATACACACACCTTGAATAATTATAAAGGCAGTGTTTATAGAAAGGAATTTCATTTTCAAAATTGAACTGTCAGCTGTTAGAGTGTGTATACATTTTTTGAGGACACCCTGTATAAATTGCTGTGCTGACATAGGGACTTGGTATGTTATCCTGCCCTCCCTCAGGAACCACAGACTGTTCCAAGAGGGGAGCCTCAGCGTGGACCCCTCATGTACCCCTTGTTGGCCCTAGGCTTTAGGGCAGTGGTTCTCAACCTGTGGGTCACGACCCCTTTGGATGTCGCACGACGCTTTCACAGGGGTCGCCTAAGACCATCGGAAAACACATATATAATTACATATTGTTTCTGTGATTAATCACTATGCTTTAATTATGTTCAATTTGTAACAATGAAATTGGGGGTCACCACAACATGAGGAACTGTATTAAAGGGTCGCAGCATTAGGAAGGTTGAGAACCACTGCTTTAGGGGGAACCATGAGCCCCAGATTTCATATCCCACATGGGCCCTGTTATTCCACACTCCCACGGACTAATTCTTAGGAAAACCAGATTTCTGGGTCCTCAGAAAGTCAGAGCTGAGAGAAATCAAATTCAACTGCTTGATTTCATGAGAGGGAAACTGAGGCTGGGGTAGGGAAGATTAGTCCAAAGCCACAGAAAAAGCTAATGATGGGTCTAAGACTTGAACCCAGCTAGCCTTGAGAATGGTCCTGGACATGACCTTGGGCTAAAAATTGGACCTGTATTTTGATTCTGGACCCTGAACATTGACCTGGATCTGATCCTGGACATCGAAACTTGAACTTGGACATGGATTTGTTCTGAATCTTGGACTGGACCTATAACCTTAGACATTGACCTTGGACCTAGACCTTGAGCCTAGTCCTACACCTAAGGTTGAATATGGACATTGGACCTGGACCTCAGATCTGGACTGGGACATTGGACTGGATCTTGGACCTGGACCAAGACTAAGATGCCTGGGAAAGTCATGGTTAAAGAACACCCAGATG
>NW_005367210.1:482125-485150 GCF_000412655.1 Myotis brandtii
TCCCCCCCTTCTTTTCCCTCCCTCCTTTCCTCCTTCATTCTCCTCACCTCCCCCCCACCTCTCTTTCTCCTTGTTTACCCAGCACACTTACACACGCTGGGAGAGAAAAACGTCAGCTCAGCAATTTTTCACACTTCCCTCAAACGCTCAGCAAGGTTATTTCCGGCAGAGCTGAGACAACGGACCACTAGGAGCTGGCAGTCTCTCCAAGGACCCCCAGCACCCCTCCCAACTGTGGAGTGAGAGAACCCTAACTGCCTCATCTGGCCACACCCCAGGGATGGGAGAGGCCCCTCAAAACAGGATAAGGTAGACCCTGTGTTTCCTTGGCTGCACCAGCTTGAAGGGTCACCCCCCGGACACTGGTACCAACTGTCTATACAGATACTGCCAAGGCAGCCAGGCCAGGGTGCCTCTCTTCACCATGGGGCAGGCTGCAAAGACTGAAGCCAAGAAAAATGCCGGGTCTCAAAACCTCTGCCACCCTCAGCCAGGCATCAGATGGTAAATAGAGCCCTATAGAATCCCTGACAATGGCCCCCTGCATTCTGTTAGGCATCTCCAGTGCCTCCCACACTTGACCTTCATAGAAGCTGAGCTTGTCAAATTTGGAAGGATACTTAGTTCATGCTATCTAAACTCTTTTACTGCTGGGGAGATGGAGGACCAGAGAAGGGAAGGCACTTGCCCAAGGTCACACAGCAAGTCAGAGAAGTAGAGCTCAGGCCTCCCAGAGTTCCAGGCCAGGTATCAGGCTATCAGGACAGTTTTGGGATTCCCTGCAGGCCAGGGAGCTGGTCTGGAGCCCTTTGGGGAAAGGGCCAAAGATAGAGGTGGTTCTAGAACCTCCACAGGAACACCGCTGCTGATGGCTTTGCCCTGACCCTGCTCTCCACCACTCACTCAGGGGCTCATTGTAAGCTCTTTAGGACTGAATTCAAGGCAAGGCACTCCTGCCTCCCTCCTGAGGAACAACCTTGCAGTTTTGGCTGTGCATGAGAAATGCTCTGGGCTTCTTTGGGTTTCCTCATCTGGCCTGGAGACAGAACCAAGGGCACCTCCCATGGGAGCCCAGGGCTTTTGTCAGTCCCCCATGGGATCCACATTGCAGTCTTGCAGGCATTTCAGTTTCTACCCAGCTCCCAGCACACACACTCCCTAGCCCTGGCATGGCCCCAGGTCCACCCTCTGTCCTGCCAGCACTCAGCCAAGCCCAGCCACATCTCTTGGCTTCTGTCCTGGACCCCAAGAGGCCCTGGGGTCAAGAAAAGAAGACAGTATAATAAGGAGTATGTGGGCAACAAGAAAGGGGGTTGGTTCTCTTGGCAGTCTAGGTGAAGCCAGGGGCTGAGGGACTGTCGCTATATTCCTGATCACTCCCTAATTTCTTTGACCTTGATGAGGTCACAGAGCCCTTTACCCAGCGCCCTCTTGCTACCTGGCTTGGCATAGTGATGGAATGTGGGTGAAGTGCTTGGAAATCCCCAAAGCAGGAGCTCCCACCCTCCTGGGCTCCTGCTTTTGCCAGACCAGCTTCCCCCCTTATCCTCAGCCCTTTCTTCTCTCTCTCTCTCTCTCTCTCTCTCTCTCTCTCTCTCTCTCTCTCACACACACACACACACACACACACACACACACACACCAAAGCTCATGCCACATGTGATGTCAGATTTCTGATTGCCAGATTTCTGATTGCCTCTTCTTCAGACACCTGCCCTGGTGGAGCCCTCAGCAGAGACCGGTTTTGTGATCCCCTTGATTGGGGATAGGGGCCACAGAAGCAGTCTCTAGTTCTTCCCCACACCCTTCAGAGATCACCCTCTTCTGGGCCTGAATGACCTCTCTTGTCCCCCAAACCCTTGTTCCTGCAGGAACTTGCTCTGAGAAGAGATGGACTGTGTTGGGGGTGGGGGACTTACAAGGAGCAGCAGGGCTGCCTCTGGAGGAGGGTGAGGAGCTGGGCTGGGGAGGGAGTGCTGCCCAGGGGCCCAGGAGCCACTTTGGGGGAACCCCTCCTAGAAATCCCCTCTTTTTTGCAGTCCCCAGGACAGGCCCTGCCCGTTGGCAGGCATGTGGCTGAGGGTAACAAAAGAGTTGCTGAGAGAGGGGCCTGAGAACACTTGTCTGGCATCGCCAGGGGGAGCAGGTTTAAAGGGAAGAGGAGGTCGCCCCCCCCCCCAAAAAAAATCTCCAGGGAGCCAACCCCATCACCCCAGAGACTGGTAGTCCAGGTTGGCTTACCTTCCCGGAGGGGACCACACTCAGGCAGCCAGTTCCCTTCACTCAGCCAGGGAGAGGGGAACCTCAGACCGCCTTGTGCATTAGCTCCCAGCATTAGCCCTTCATGGGCGTCCCTTTCTCTCCTTTCTCTCACCGCCCCTCACTCTCGCCCCTTCTAGGGCCACAACTTTCAAAGTCCGGTCTGGCGCGTGTCATGGGGATGGGCCGACCCTGCGACTTTCCCTTTGTACAGACCTAGCTCCTGCCCCACCCGCCCCGGTCCTCTGGAAGCCCCAGAGGCGCACACCGCACGGGAAGTCTCCTCCGGGGGTTCCCCTCTGCGCGCAACCCTCCTTGTAGCCCGAGTTGGGGAGAGCCCGAACCCCCTCCTCTTCCCCGTCCCTCCCTCCCCCCCCCCCCACCCCCCCGGGCCCCCCCCCCCTGCCCCACCCCCGCCCCTGATTGGCCTGCACATCCTGATCAGGGGGTGGGGCCAGCTGGCCAACCTCTTGCTTCCCCTCCCTCCAGCTGGCCCAGCCCAATTGGCCCCTATTGGGCCAGACCCCATCCGTGCACGAATTCATGCACCAGGCCTCTAGCATTAAATAACTAAATAAAATAAAAACTGTCAGGCTCCTGAGCCCAGGCCTGAGTGCTGCTCTAGAAGACAGCTTTGGCCAGCAGCCCTGGGAGCACGTAGGCGGTCTCCAAGGGGTGGTAAGTGGGGGCCGGCACCCCGCTGCACTGGAAGCCGTCCCCTTTGATCTTCTTTACCAGGAAGGAACGCGGCATGGTGCGACTGGCG
>NW_005367210.1:485195-513695 GCF_000412655.1 Myotis brandtii
GGCGGTGGCGCGGAGACAGGCGGTTGCTGGAGCTGTGCTCAGCACTCCGGCTGCCGGCTTTATATGGGACGCAAGCTGGAGGAGATCAGGTGGTCCCCTAGCAATGGAACTGTTCAGCGCTCTAATCCATCAAATGTCCCCCAGGACAATCGCTCCGCACACGTTCCCCTGAACCGGCGGCGGTGGGGGCAGGCCAGGCGCAGGGAGCAGTGGGCAGGCAGGAGGGGAGTAAGTGAGGGCGAGAAAGGCGCGGAGATAGAGAAAGAAGTATGTATGGAGTGGGGAGGAGAGAGAGGAGATACACGGAGAAAGACAGAAACATGCAGAGAAAAAGAGACACACACACTGAAAGAGGTAGAAATAGACACAGAGAGACCAAGATAAGAACAAAAAGACACAAGAAAAGCAGAGAGAAGTAGCAACATACACTCACACACCCATGGGAGGCAACGAGAGATCCAGACACACAAAAAGGAAGCCCCCCAGCAATGCAAAGAAAGGAAAAGAAAAGTGCAAGATAGAGGGAGAAGCTGAGGGGGGAGAGAAGGGAGAGCAGTTCCGAGCAGGTGGAGTTCACACACATGGGGACACAGGGAAGGGGTGCAAAGAAAAGAGTGTGAGCTCGCCAGCGGGGACCCTCCTGCCTCCAGTCCTCTCCTTCACCCCCAATTCTGAAGTGGCCAATGTGGACACTCTGCTTTAACTAAAGGAAGTCGTCCCCCTACCCCAGCTCAGCTTCCCATTGAAGCCCCCTATTGGGTTTGGGGTTCAACTTTCTTCTCCCAGACTGGTGGGGGGAGCAAGTCCTCCATGCGATGCCTGCCCTGCTCAGCCGGTCCTGTTCCGGTGCCTAGCTCAGGCGGCGCTGCAAGAGGAAGTGAAAATCGTCCAGTAATTAATTTCCCTGCTGCCGGGGGTGTGGGGGGGGGTGGGGGTGATGGTGGTGGTGGTTTTGACACATCCGAGGCTGTGTCTTTCCCTGAAGCTGGGAACAGACAATAGAGACACGTGGACTGGGAAGGGAGAGGGGGGAAGGGAGGGGGAGCGGGGCTCCCGCTGGAACTCTTCGCAGGTCAGCTCCTTTGTCTCTGGGAGGATCTGAGCAGACCCCCCCACACAATCCAGCCAAAACCTGGGGGAGCTCCCATATCGTGGCAGGACCGAGGGATCGGAGAGCTCAGCCCCCAGCCCAGAGGCTGCTTGGCAAAGTGCCATAGCGGTGGGCTGGCCACAGCAGTATGGGGTGGCCAGTGCAGAAGAGCCCCAAAATCAAACTCTAGGAATGCCAAGATCTCAGTAGTCAACAGTATTCTGTTTATGGGATGCAAGGCTGAGGGAGCAGGGACTGGGTCATCCAATACCAGTTGGGAGACTCAGACCCCAGAGGGCCTGGAGATGCCCAAGGTCCCACAGTGAGTCAGCAGAAATTTCTGGAGTCCCCTGTGGTCTTTGGGCATCACTGAGTTAGGGCCTCACACAGTCTTTGAGGTGTGGCTTAGAAACCTCAGAATAAAATTTTAGTCCCCGATCTTGCCAAGGCCCCTTGTGATCTGGGGCACCCTGCCCATCTTCCCAGTCATCTTGCCTCTTATTTCGTCCTCTGGGACTTTTTCAACTTCAGTCAGTGAGGGTTGAGGTGACCACACCCTCTGACTCAGGGCACACCCCATATTCCCTACTCCAGCCACACAAGCCTCCTCCTAGTCCCTCCAGTTTGCTCCTCTCTTGTTTGTCTCTTGGCCTCCATTCTGTTCAGATTGTCCTTCCCTCCACTTCCCCCTAGCACACCCCTACTCGTCCTCAGGACTTAGCTGAGGCATCACTTCCTCCAGGAAAGACCCTGACTTCCCACATTGTGGACTAGGCCCGCTTGCCCATTAGCCCCTGGGCTTCGTGAGGACAGGGACTCGGCCCCATGTTTGGCTCATCACACTTTCCCCCCTCTACATACTAGCTATGGGACCTTGGGCAAATTATTCAACTGATCTGTGCCTCAGTTTCCCCATTTATAAAATGCTAGTCATAATTGTTGCTATCTCAGGGGTTGTTGGGAGCATTACAAAATGTTGGTTAGCATGGTGCCTGGCATATAGTAGGTGCCCAATACATGTGGGTTCTATGTATACAGTTGTGCCTGGAGCACCCAGGGTCCATTTATCACACGTTTGTGGGGTTCTGTGGAATAAGTGGTGACCTAGCCCGTCCTTGTCCCTGCTGTCTTGGAGGTGACGTTCAAAGGACTGTGGATGGACACTGAAAAGGAAACACTGAAGTTAACAATATCCTTTCAAATAATTGTTTAGTGCTGTGAGGACTATAAACCGGGGCAGGTAATGGAAAGTGATGGTACCTTTAGACAGGATGACCAGGGTCTCCTGGAAGAGGTGACATCTGAGCCCACACTTGAGTGACGAGATGGGGCCAGCTCTGGGAGTTGCTGAGGAAAGAGTGCTCCAGGCCGAGGCTTCAGGAATTCAAAGGCTCTGAGGCAGGAATGAGCTTGGGCCATGGAGGAAGTTGTTGATAGTTATTCATAGTGTATTCATGTTTTGGAGTTTGGGTTCTGGGGTCTCTGTCCTCAGGGTGCCTAGTCCAGTGAGGTGGATAAGGGAAGTGGGTGCCCATGAGCTCACCTGCCTGATGGTTCTATCTTTCCAAGCTCCTACAAAGAGATGGTTAAACAGACAGAGCTCAGAGAGTTTCATGAGACACTGTGGGTCCATGGCAACTTAGGGACAGAGCTGGGCCAGGGCCCTCCCTCATCAGGGCTTGTGGAAGATGGTGTGGGCATCTTTAGCAGATAAGAAGAAATCTTCAGCCCAGAAGGTGAGGTTCAAAAATACCTATTTGGGCGGGGGGGATTAGACATTGTTGAAATACACAATGGCCAGCAGGGTTTCATTACTAGGACATTGAGAGGGTGTTCCGTTGCCAGGCCTTCTCCAACACCAGCTTACTGGTTTCAGAAAGTCCACTGTTATGCCCAGCCGGCGTGGCTCAATGGATGAGTGTCAACCTATGAACCAGGAGGTCACGGTTTGATTTCCAATCAGGGCACATGCCTGGGATGTGGGCTTGATCCCCAGTGTGGGGCGTGCAGGAGGCAGCCAATCAATGATTCTCTCACATCATTGATGTTTCTCTCTCTCTCTCTCTCCCTCTCCCTTGCTCTTTGAAATCAATAAAAATATTTTTTTAAAAAAAGAAAAGAAAGTCAACTGTTAGGAATGCATTTCTCTAAGTCACATCAGATAAAGTCCCCAAGTTAGAGGAAATGGAAAGTGGTTGTGAAGAAGACTTCGCTGGATGGAATATTCTCCAGTAAAAATATTTTTTTAAAAAAAGAAAAGAAAGTCAACTGTTAGGAATGCATTTCTCTAAGTCACATCAGATAAAGTCCCCAAGTTAGAGGAAATGGAAAGTGGTTGTGAAGAAGACTTCGCTGGATGGAATATTCTCCAGCCATTAAACATTATCGTATGGGGGGAAAGCTCATGTTAAGTGGAGGTTGCAGAATCCAGAAATCTCTCACAGCATGTTTGTAACTGTGAACCAAAGTAAAAATAAACATTCACTGAAAAGTGAAAGGAGGGTAGTAGGACTATAGGTATTTATTTATTTATTTACCCCTTCTTTTTGTGCTTTCCAAAGAGACCGTACAATGTTTCGATTCACCAAGCACTTATCTTGAGCACTTGCTATCTGCTCCCTTACTTTTTTAAGAGAAGAAATGATAAAGTTCCATGAAACATGTCAGGGTGTTCATTCTTCTGACTTTGGGGAAGATAGCACTGCTGGTGGCAAATTTCCCCAAGGACAACAATAATTGCTATTCTATCAACAGCAACATTACCGAGCAGCTGCACGCGCATAGTACTGTGCTGAACACTTAGCCTTCACAGAAGCGGCTTTGCCAGGGGCTTGAGACAGGGGTTTGGAGCCAGCCTCTATTCAGTTCGAATCCATGCTCTGCCATTTCCCAGTGATTCTCTGTGCCTCCATTTCCTGATCTGGAAAATGGGGATATTTATAAGGCCTGTCTCACAACATTGTGGTGGTGATGAAATGATAATGTACCTAGGAAATGCTTAGAGCAGTGCCTGGCACACAGGAAGTTGACTTGGTAATTGTTGGCTATTTTTATTTACATATCTTCTCTCATCTAAGCCCCACCATGGCCTCTTGGGAGAAGGCTCTGTTATTGGCCCATTCAGTAGCTTGGGGTGAAATGACTGTCTCAAGGCCTCACAGCCACTGTTCGGAGGAGTTGAGGAGGGTCCTGCTGCCTGTCTTCCCAGGAGCCCAGGGCTTGGCATAATGGGCCTAGCTGGTGGGGGCTGCAGGCTCGGCCCTCCTCACCCTACCTAGTTTGCTCCCGTGTCTTCCAGATTTCAGCCCTGCCCTGCCCTGCCCATCAAGAAGGAGGGTAGTTACTAGTGTCTGAGTGTGAATCTCAGTGCTGTGTGACCCCAGGTGGCTGGCAGAGCTACCCTGAGCCTCTGCATATCTGTAAAGAGGGCATGCAGCATCGTGTCTGCAGGCTTCACTCTGTGGTGTTAGGAAGGAGCACTGCCCTGGGAGTCAGGAGCCAGATTCCAGCCCTGGCTCTCCTCCCTCTGCTTCTCTTCTGGCTCCAGCTTTCTCATCTGTCAAATGGGCATGGGACAAGATGGTCCCTGAACTGCTGTCCAGAACCGATAATGGAATTCTGTATGAATTCCAAGGAGGAGAGTGGCTACAAATGCATCCGCTCCACGCTGATGGGGCTCTTTCTCTGGTGGGCGTCACTTCCCCTGCCCTGTTTCTCCAGTGTTGTTTACCCAGGCCGTCCTCCTCGGAGCCAAAGGAAAGGGGGTAGAAAAAATACGAAACAAGCTATTTCACAGCTGTGTACACCAAGACTCCCAGAGAAGACTTGCCCATGGGATGTGGTGGGTCCTCTGGAATCTGTTAAATGCTGCAGTCTCTCTTGGGTCACTGATCCTCTGGGAAGCAGATGTGCCAATGGAGGTGGAAGTGCAAAAGATGTACTGGAGATAGTACCTGTGGTGGAGAGGGTGCACAGGTCACCAGGCCAGGCACCGGTCTCCACCTGTGAAAGGAGAGGTGGGAGAAAGGAAGATTGGGTAAGAGGAGCCTCAGACAGCGGTGCAGCTCTAAGGAAGTCTGGGTAAACCCACAGGGAGCTCCAGGGCAAAGAGGAGTCCCCTGCTGGACAGAATGGCCAGGCGCTAGTTTTCTGCTGTGCCCAGTCATTGGCCAGGGCTGTCCTGGGCTCAGACGCTGGCGGATTGAGGGGGTGCTGTCGCTGGAGGCTCTCAGTGACTGCAGTCCATCACAGAGCCCAGTGGCAGGCACCTCCCCATGGCCCCGCATGTTTTGCTTCACTTTATTTATTTAATACACACACCTCTGGGCTATGAGCCAGCTACTGATCTACACACTTTTCAAATATTACCTTAGTTAATCCTCACACTTGCTTTTGAGGCAGACAGTATTGTTAGCTCCATTTGACAGAGGAGGAAACAGCCCAGAGAGGTTAACTTGTCCAAAGTTAGTAGGTGGTGAGCCACAGGTCCAGCCCAGTTTACTCCAGAGGCTGGGCTCTGATGTCTGTACCACGCTGCCTCCTCGTCAGCTGCAGAGGCTCTGGCATAGGTTTCTGGGAACTTTTCCATTTTTATCCTTCATGGGCTCAGGAGCTCTGAGCCTCAACACACTTCGGGAGGGGGCAGTTGGGGGCATGGCAGGGCCCCATACCCTCCTAAAGCTTCTACCCTGCTATCCAGAGCACACTTCTCTCCCCTCTTTGCCTAGTTAACCCCTCCTTCCATTGCTCCCTTGCTTGACCCCAGGATCTAGCCCAGAACAGAGATGATATATGGTAGGAAGAACCATGTTTCAAAGTCCCAGATTATAATAATGTTAGCTGACATTTACTGAGCATTTATTTTATGCTGGGGGCCTAATCCAACCCTTCATGTGGATTAGTTCATTTAACCATCACAACAAGTTGTGAGGGGCCTACCACTATGCTCATTTTTAAAAAATATATTCATTTTTTTTTTTTTTTACAGAGAGGAAGGGAGAGGGATCTAGCTGACATTTACTGAGCATTATATGCTGGGAGCCAAATCCAACCCTTCACGTGGATTAGTTCATTTAACCATCACAGCAAGCTGTGAGGGGCCTACCACTATGCTCATTTTTTAAAAATATATTTTATTCATTTTTAATTTATTTTTTTTACAGAGAGGAAGGGAGAGGGATAGAGAGTTAGAAACATCGATGAGAGAGAAACATCGATCAGCTGCCTCCTGCACACCCCCAACTGGGGATGTGCCCGCAACCAAGGTACATGCCCTTGACTGGAATTAAACCTGGGACCCTCAGTCTGCAGGTTGACGCTCTATCCAGTGAGCCAAACCGGTTAGGGCACTATACTCATTTTACAGAGGCAGAAATCAAGGCTCAGAGAGGCAAGGTGACTTGTCCCAGGGGACCCAGCTAGGTGTCAGGATTCAAACCAGGCTATATGGCTGCAAAGCCTTGATTTTAAACCAGAGTTCCTTTCTCTAAGAGACTGGGGCAGGTAGGAGAGGGCCCTTCAAAAGGGGCCTCCCTTCCCTCTTCCTGCCCTGCCACGGCTGAATGCTCCTCAAGTGGGAGCCCAGATTCTCTCCACTCACTGCCACACCCCATCACTACAGTGTTGAGCAGTGATAAGTGCTCAATAAACACATCTCTTGAATGAATGAATAAACTAATGAATGAAAAACCTCCTGTGACCCTCATTCACCTTGGTCCCTTTTGGCCTGAGTTCCCATTGATTTGTCAACTCTCAAGATTTCCCTTTGCGTTCGGGGATAATTGAGTCCCTCTTCTGATGATCACAGACCTTGACATTCCCCAATTAGTGTCTTTCCTTCAGAGTTGGAGATATTCCTGAAAACGCTAACCACTGCAACGTCACCCTTCAGCAGCTCCCTGAAACCTCTAGAAAGGACTGGTTGAAGGAATCTGATCACCAGGCTTCCTGCTGGGTCAGGGGACTTGGGGATGGGACACCAGATGGCTTGGGGGTAGGATGGCTAAAAGGCCCTTATGCAAGAGCCCCAGCAAGTGAGCTGATTCAGAGTTTGGGCCTGGGTCACCCTGAGCCAAGTTTTAATCCCAGCTCTGCCTCCTCAAGCTGTATCACTTTGGGCAAGTCACGTTCCTCTCTCTGCCTCTATTTCACCTCCGTGAATTGAAGCCAACAATAGCACCTACAGCATAGGGCTGTACGAGGCCTGGACCGTGGTTAGCCCTTGGTACGTAGAAGCTCTATTTGAACAGCCTTTGGCATATCAGCATCATTCCTTTCCCACTCCCACTTGACAGTTGGGGAAACTGAGGCACAGGACATGGCCATGCCTTCGCTGGGACTTTCAAGTTCCTGCCTGCCAGATCAAGGCTGGCTCCCTCACCCCATGGTGGCCTCTTCTGCCTCCCTCTCTTCCACACTCGCCGAGCCCAGAACCATCCCTAGCAGATGCTGAGGCGGCTGTCAGAGCTGCAGAGTTGGCATTTCCGGGCTCCCAGGGCTCCTGGAACAGAGGAATCACCACCCCCCCCCCAGCACCCCGGCTCTGCCTCCTGCTTCCTGCCTCTGCTTACCACCAGCTGGGACCCATTGGCTTCTGGAGACAGTCAGGAGGTGGCCCAGGTGTGTGGAGGCAGGGGGCTGTCAGTATTGACCTGTGCCTGACCCCAGGCTGGGTGGGTGGACAGACTCCTAAGGAGTCAGAACACCCAGGTGCCCCAGTGCATGCCTTCCCAGCCTCCCCTACATCTCCCCTAGCTGCAGAGGGGCAGGGGAGCAGAGAGGTTAAAAGCACGGAAGGCCTCCGTTCACCTCCCTCCTCTGCTACTTACTAACACGTTATTCTGGGTAACTTAACTATCCCTTTTGAACCTCAGTTTCTCTGGCTGTCCAATGGAGATGCTGATACTAATGGTGCCTACCTCACAGAGCAGTGGGGAAATGAGTGAGGTGCTTAGGATGGCACACAGCGGGTGCTCAATAATACCAGCCATTGTGATCTTCGAGTCCACCCTCTTCCCGTTGACCTCTTGGACCTTTTGGCCCAAGGAGCATCTCCTTGTTGACCCCTGTGGCTTTAGGTCAGGCCCTGCAGTGAAATCCCGCTGGCCACTGCTGCCCAGGCAGGGCTCGTTCAAAGGTCGGCTTGGCTGTGATACCACATGAACTTACAGAATCCTCACAACCATGTTGGAGGTAGACAGTATGGTTGTACCCATTTTATAAAGGTGGGCACTAGGCACAGAAAGGTCAAGAAATTGCCCAAGGGCTTCCAGCCTTGCCAAGTCCACAGAGATTTACTGAGCACCTAGCATGTGCCAGGCACTGCCCTAAGGGGTCACAGCAGCGAACAAGACCATGACCTGCTCTCAGGCAGCTCGTAGCCTACGGTGCCGACAGATAATAAACAAGTAGGCAGATATGCCAGCTCCGTGTCTACAAAGCACTAGGACGGTAGGTGTCATGGGACAAAGGTAGGATGGATGGGGGCTGTTTTATACGGGGTGCTCCAGGATGACCGCTCTGAGGAGACGACTTTTGTGTAGAGTCCAGAACACTTCAGGTGCTTTAGGTTGGGACATGGGGATTCATTCTAGCATTGCTGTGGCAGGTTCCGTCTGCGACCCTAGAGACCCCAGGACTGGTGGCACCTGGGTCAGTTTCCAAGTGGGTAATGATACCCCTATGCCAGCTGGCACACCTGCGTGGAGCAGTTAAAAGAACAGGGCAAATGTCAGAGTCTCTGAGCCTCACTTCTCTCATCTGTAAGACACACTGAGAAGCACAGCCACACGCCAGAAAACAGATGACTGACAGAAACAATCCCCAGAAAGTGCTGAGCACGGAGTTGGGCCCACCAGAAGCCCCTGAGCTGTGGTGGCTGGAGTGGACAGGTAACCTTCCTTTCAGCTGCCCAGCGCCTCCAAACACCCTTGGCTTAAGAGACCCCTCCTCCCACTGGTGGGGACTATACTCGCCTTCCCTGCTTCCTCTGCAGCCAGGGGTGGTCATGTGGCCCAGGCAGCCCTGTGTCATTTTGGCTAGAGAGTGGTAACCTGTCCACTGAGTGTCCAAAAGCAGCAGAGACAAACGTCCAGGTGTCAGTGTCCAGCGTCAGTGTCAGCAGCATGAGCTCTGGCTTTGGGGCGTCATGGTGTTAGCAGTGAAGTCTCCTCAGGACAGGGCTTTGACCCAATTGGGGCGTTTCCCGCCCTCCAACCCCCCCATACGTGAAGCCTCCACTCCTGGTTTCTGGCTCTCTTAGAGAGTCTTCAAGCATGTGTGCTGCTGTGGCCCCTGAACGGTTCAGCCACCCGTGCCATTGTCTGTATACTCCAGTAGTAACGTTTTTCTCAGGCTGAATAGAATCCCACAGACTCCATCCTTCTGCCCAGGATGGCCCCTTGGGATAATGGGCAGACACCCAGTTCTTTCCACTGTCCTCACTCCAAGGACAGGGGCTGGGCTTGTTCACATTGGTGTTCCCAGTTCCTAGCACAATGTGGCTCAGAGGGAAATATCCATACATGCGCATCAGATGAATAAGTGACCCAGGAATGGTTTTCACACATCCTGGTTGCTCCCCTGAACCATGTTCCAGTTTTGAAGTTTTTCCTGAAAGTGTACAACCCACAACTGAACACAGAAATCCCAGCCATATATGAGCGGAGTTGAGCAGAAAGGGACTGTCACTTCCCTCACCCTAGATATTGGTTTCTAATGACATGACCAGACATTTCAAAAGCTTATTGGTAACTGCTTGTCCTGATGACATACATTAAGCTTCCATCGAGTGTTCTGTGTGTAGGCTCCCTCCTAGGTTGTTGCTAAACCTCATTTTACCACACGTCTCCCATAATCCCATTCTCAGTATGGCACTGCCCACATCCCCAACGCCCCAGAAATGACAAATTGATTACAGCTTACTAGTGAGAGAGCCCATGTTGATTGGTTGGTCTCAGTTGCTGGAACATGGTGTTGAGATGGATTCTGGAGCTGAGCTTGGGCTCGGTGGGAAAGACTGCTGTAATTGACGAAAGATGCCTGCCGAGATACAGGAAGGGAAGGCTTGTACGCTCCTGATGTACTTGTTATTCCCTGTCACAGGTGTTCCTAACCTGGGGTCCATAGAAAGAATTCAGGGGCTCCAACATGAACTCGAATAAGAAAAGTATTATGTCTTTAATTTCAGTAGCCTCTCTCTGAAATTTAACTTTCCTTCAATGATGAATACAGGCAACAGACCACAGTGGTTTTAGCAGGACCTGTGACTTTGTCACCAATAGAATCACAGATATTTTCTTATCATATTACAGATGTTCCGGATATCTTGAGATGTCATTTACACTCATGATGATTTAGAAATTATAATAGTTATTTGCTAAACTTGTGTTATAATTATAATAAAGAAGTACATGTATTATTGTAATGTAAATTTGTTTTTAATATTTTGATAACTGCTTAAATATAATTGGTTTCCTTTGTAAACTATTTATTTATTTATTTTGTTAATTCTTACCCGATGACATTTTTTCCCATTGATTTTTTTTTAGAGAGAGTGGAAGGGAAGGGGAGAGACAGAAACATGGATGTGAGAGAGACACATCGATTGGTTGACTTCTACATGCACCACGACCAGGGTGGGAATCGAGCCTGCAACCGAGGTATGTGCCTTTCTTGACCTGAATCGAACCCACCACCTGTTAGTCTGCGGGCCAACACTCTAACCACTGAACCAAACTGGCAAGGGCTGTATTTTTTTTTATTATTAATTTAAAAACATTGTTCTGAGAAAGGGTCCATAGGCTTCAGCAGACAAGAGTTCCATGAACCCTGGCCTGTCAGGCTTGAGGAGCTCCCTCCCCACCACTTTTCCAACTTCCCTTCCTTATCACGGATCAGGGAGGGGAGCAGGAGGATGAGATGAAGTCTCCCAGACTGAGAGAAGCTGACTACACAGCCAGCTTCTGTGCCAGCTGCCCTGAGGTGATATGGGAGGTGATGGGCCAGCAGAAGCCTTGAAGTTGATGGAAAAGAGGTTGTGCAGACTACTTCTTGACCAGGGCTGGATTATCTCATGACAGAGTTGAGAAGTTGGTGTTTCCAAAGGTGACAAAAAGGAAGGAGGCTGAGCCTGACCTCCTCGAGGTCCGAGGGAAGTTTTAGCCCCAAGGAGGCCTCCCTTCTGAGCTCAGAGGCCCTGCCCTGCAGGAACCTGTTGCATGGGAAGGAAGAGGCCCATGGGAAAAGGAGGTCTTAAACCCCTTCGTCCCACATATGCAGCTTAACAGTCGTCACTCATTCATTCACTTATTCATTCATTCAGTCCCTAGTAAATGGCCTAGAGATGTGTCAGGGCCTGTGCTGGGCACTAAGGCAAAGGAAGATGTGTAAGCCTCAGTTGTTCCTTCAAAAGACACGAGCAAAAAGGCAATGACAACATAAAGGCTTGATGCTTTCAAAGGAGAAAGTGAATGAGGTCCCTAACCCAGCCCAGAGGGGATCAGGAAGGGCTCCCCAGAGGAGCTGACCTCTCAAATGTGTAGGAATTAACCAGGCCCTTGGGTGCTCAGGAAGAGAGTTCTGGAAGCAGGAATGGTAGCATGTGCAAAGAAGCTGGGGAAGGAAAAGCAGATAGGGGATTTGCAAAACATTCAATTAGGGAGTGGAAGTGGTGAGAGATGGCTGGAGGGGTTACACAGGAAGCCTGGAAGCCATGCTTGGGCAGTTCCCTGGCTGTGGTAAGGAAGTGGGGCGGGCCCCTGCTGCCCCATCTGTCAATGGCACTGAGCTGTGACTTCAGTGGCCTGGGGAAGTTCAAGGTCACTGTCTGGGGTGGAGACCATCTCATCAGGGCTGGCCAACTGGGAAGCTGGGACCCGTGCCTGCCTCATGGCAGTGCCACGAAGGTCCTTCTGCTGCGAAGGCTGGAGTGGGCCCTGTTCCTTTATTGATGGGCTGTGTGAGCAATTTGCTCCTTGCTGGCCGGCTGGCTGGGTGTGTGATGCAGAGATTACTCACGCCCCAGTTGTGGTCCGGCCTCTGCAGGCTTTGGGGTAATGAGTGAGGTAATTAAGTGTAAAAGACAGGAGTGAGCAGGGGAGGGCTGAGGGGGGCGAGCAGTCACTGGTTCTTTTCAGGAGCAGGGGAGTGAGATAATGTGGGATAATAGCTCAGCCAGGCCCTGCCCAGGCAGCCCAGCCTGTGCCGAGAGGTGCCCCCCAAACGGCCAAGACAATTCAGCCTTTTCAGGGAAAATGGAGGGGCTCAGGCAGGGCCGGGCTCCTGGGGACAGCTGTATGGAAATGACAGCTCCTCTTCTTGGTCCTGTCCTGTGTTGGCTAAGGGTGGGGAGCAGGCTCCTTTGGCTGGGGGTGAGGCTGAGAAGAAGTGGATAAGGCCAGGAAAGTGTGACAGGCAAGATGAGGGGTCCGTGAAGGGCTGGGAAACTGAGCTGCGTGTGGGGAGAGAAGAAACGTGTTGAGATCAGTAGGTGCGGTGGTTAGTGGCTAGAGTCTGACTCAGTGGGTGGGAACTTGGCGTGGCCTTTGGCTAGTGTATGACATCAGCCTAGTTGTGCTCCCTCTCTGGGCCTCTGGGCTCTCATCTTTAAAGTGATGCTGTCAAAACAGTCCCTACCTCACAGGGGAGTTTGGAGGATTGGCAAGAAGAGGCCTAGGACCTAGCACACAGTGAGCACTATGTACACCAAGCATGTCAGACTCAAAGGCTAACACGGGCCAAATAAAAAAGGTTTAAGTTCATGTGGGCCACAAAAAAACTGAAGCTCCAATTTTCATAGAAACGTAGGTTTATTTCGATAGAGACATGCTGAATACGAAGGGCTGAAATAAATGAGTCATCGTTGACATAAAATAATAGAACATTTTAATAAAAATTAATATTTTTTCTTGAATATTAACTTACCAAACACTGAATAACTGCACAAATTAATAAGCGTAACCCAAGACTAATGACGTGGCAATCGGCTGCTAAAATATTTGCTGCTAGTATTAGTGGAGAGAAATGGAGTGCCTGCGTGTAAGGCGTGTAAGAGAAATGAATGCAACACGATTATAGTAATCAGTCATTAGCGAATGTTGTCGTTTGTTATTAATAATTATGTATAACAGGATATTATAAAAATTAAGTTATGAAATTTTTATTAAAACATTTCTTACATACAGTTATATTGGCTGGGCTGCAAAAATATTCGTTGTGGGCCGTGAGTTTGACATGCTTGATGTACACGCTCGAGACAGTCAAGTTCAGGATCAGAGAGCATTGGTCATTGGTTCGTTTAGTGACCACATTTTATTGAGTGCCTCCCCTATTCTGATGGTTTCTGGTGCTGGGGAAATAGCAGGGAGTAGATCATCCATCCATCCATGTGTCATGCATATGCATGAACCAAGAGCTCTCTTTCTGACAGTAGAATGTCTAATAACGAAGCTAGAAGGGAGGATGGAAATATGATAATTGATTTTGGCAAGAATCATCACTGGATGCTAAATGAAAGCCATTGTGTGACATGTGTTGGGGGACAGGATCTTGCCATAGCCTTAAAGTATTTCACCACAGATAACGTATTAATTACAGAGGGAAGGAGAGTAACTTTAGAGTGGAGAAAGAGAGCAGATACGACCTTAATCAAGCGATCCAAGGCAACTTCGCCTGTTATGGGACAAACTGGCATGTGCCTCCTGGTAGGCTGCACAAAGAATCACTTCTGTGATGTCCCTGCTGAAGATGCAAAACCTACACCTAATCATGAGGCTTCATCAGATAAACTCCAATTGAGGAGCCTTCTACGGAATAACTGGCCCATAATCTTGGTAACTGTCAAGATAATGAAAGGCAAGAGAAAAACGGAGGGACTGTTCCAGATGAAAGGAGATGAGAGAGATAAGACAGCTAAGTACATGAGTATTTCTGGACGGATCTTTTGGCTTATTACAAAGGACGTTATGAGTGGGACAATTGACAATCTTTGACTGGCATCTGAAGATTAGGTGATAGCAATGTATCAATGTCAGTGTCCTGATTTGGATGATTTTATTGTGATTAATATGTAAGAGAATTTCCTTGTTTGTAGAAAATACGGACTAAAGTATGGCAGTGGTCACGGGCGTTGGATCAGCAACTTAACAAATGGCTCAGAAAAATAATCTCTCTATACAAAGAGAGAATGATAAAGCAAATGTGTTAAGTTTACATGTCAACATTTGGGGATTCTGGGTGAAGGATAGATGGGAATTCTTTGTACAGTGTTTGCAACTCTTCTGTAAGCTTAAAATTATTTCAAAATAAAGTTTAAAAGTTATTCAGATGACACTTAAATCATATAATGTCAGGCAGTGATAAGTGGTATATAGAAAAATGAAGTGGGCAAGGGAATAGCAGATGAAGGGGTGGTGGTATTCTAGGTGGTGTGGTCAGGCAGGCCTCTCTGGGAAGGGACATGTGAGCCGAGACCTGGGTGAAGGGCTGGAGTGAGTCCTGTGGATATCTGGGGGGAGAGCCTTCCAGGCTGAAGTACCCATCAGAGAAAAGGCCCAAAGTGGAGCCTGCTTAGCACGTGTATTACTTTCTATTACCACGTAATAAATTACTACACACTTAGTGGCTCAGAACAACACCCATTTAGCTCCCAGTTCTGTAAGTCACAAGTCTGGCACAGTAACCTGTGCTATATAACACAACCTAATCACATCAGTAAACGCCATCACGTTCGCAGTTCCGGGGAGTGTGTCGGGCAGGTACACCTGGGGCAGGGGTTGGGGGGACTGGAAATCTCGGGGGTCATCTTAGAGTTCTGCCTGCCACGGAGAGGGGGTT
The DNA here is from genome assembly GCF_000412655.1 of Myotis brandtii. Classification (NCBI taxonomy): domain Eukaryota; kingdom Metazoa; phylum Chordata; class Mammalia; order Chiroptera; family Vespertilionidae; genus Myotis; species Myotis brandtii. The sequence goes on from NW_005367210.1 coordinate 500,119, forward strand.
TGAAGAACGTGGAAGCCAGTGTAACTGGAGGAGAATGAGCAAAGGAGTGAGGGGTAGGAGAGAGCAGAGTAACGTAAGTAGAGCTATACAACCCACTAGGAGTGACCTTGTGCATTTTTGGCTCCTGAGTGCGGGGAGGATCCCTGCCGATGTCCCATGGACTCACTTGAATTAAAGAGCATTCCCAGGGTAGAACCCTAGAGATGATTTAAGTTAACGGAATGCCTACCTACCCGTAGCCCGTGGGGAATCTGTGGGCTGCGGGGCGTGGGTGATGACATGCACAGTGGCCCTGCGGGCACAGTGACGCTGCAGGCACAGTGCAGGAAGTCACAGGCTCTTCAAGGGTCTGTGGAAAAGTCTGAAACATAAAAAATGTTGGCTGGAAAAAACACACACAAACTTACCAAAGTTGAAAGCAATATGATTTAATTGTTTAGCATTATGCCAACTGGTGACCAGTAACTGATACAACCCTCATAGTAGTTATACATGTGTTATATCTAATGGGACTGTATTTTGTTTCCATTTTTTAATGACTATTTTTCCATAGTGCCACATGCAGTGTACAAAATAAAAAGGTACAAAAGGGGATGCAGTAAAAAGACTCTCCCACCCCTGAGGTGAGTTTCTTGTGCTCAGATGTATGTCTGCACGTCCAGGTATATATACACTTAGCTTCTCCTCCCCCACCGTTTTCACAATGGTAGCGGCTCAGCTGCATTTTTCCCCTTGGCAATGGATCTTGGAGATGCTCGGATTGGCTCCTATGGAGCCGCCATTCTTTTTCACTGCAGCAGAGCAGTCTGTTATGTGGATGAACTGTCATTTATGAACTAGCCCTACCTGCAACCCTGCCACCTCTTCTCCTAATACCCTGAGCACTCCTGGCCCCCAAGACAGTCGCTGAAGCTCTAGCTCATCCTGCTATTTCCACTCACATGATGAGCGCAGGATCTGGCTTGGCCAGTGGCTGCCCTGCAGGGCTGGGTCCCCTCACCCAGAGTGTGGGAGAGTTAAAGTCCCAGCCCTGAAAGTCACAAGTCGGGCGCAGTAACCTGTGCTACATATCGTGATCTAATCACAGCAGTAAGCGCCGTCATGTTCACAGTGCAGGGGAGTGAGTTGGACAGGTACCCTCCCCTGAACGGCGAACATTGCCCAATGAAAGTTAAAAGACACAGTGACAGGAAGGTGGATTTATCAGGGACTGAGGGAAGGGCTGAGTCCTGCCAATATAAACATCGTTGCCCACACCTCCTGTGCTTATGCACGTTTCTCTAGAACAGCGGTTCTCAACCTGTGGGTCGCAACCCCTTTGGCGGTCAAAGGACCCTTTCACAGGGGTCGCCTAAGACCATCCTGCATATCAGATATTTACATTACGATTCATAACAGTAGCAACATTACAGTTATGAAGTAGCAACGAAAATAATTTTATGGTTGGGTCACAACATGAGGAACCGTATTTAAAGGGCCAGAAGGTTGAGAACCGCTGCTCTAGAATGTCTCCAGGAAGGGGAATGCTGGGTTGTAGAGTATGGTAAGTGCAAAATAATGGCAAGTTGTTCTCCAAAGTGGTTGTCCAAAGTGACCTCCCATCACCGGTGTCACAGAATCCTTCTTGTTCCACACAAGTGGCTATATTTAAATTTGTGCAGCTTTTATTTTATTTTTTTTTAATTTTATTTTTTTAAATATATTTTATTGATTTTACATAAAATGAGCTTTTAATGAGGATTTCCCTCATTGCTAAGAGGTTAAGCATCTATTTATATGCTTATTGGCTGTTCATGTTTTCTATCCTTTATGTCTGTTCAAATCTTCAGACTATTTTTCTTTTTGATTGTTTGTGTTTGTTTTATTGATCTGTAGGAGCTCTTTATATATTTTGAGTACTAACTTTTGCTAGATTGTTGCAAACATTTCCTAGCTTGTGGCTTATCTCTTTATTTTTTTCGTGGTGAACTTTGAACAGAGTCATAATTCTAAGATAGATTAAGTTATTAATATTTGCCTTTATGGTTTGGCCTTTCATTTCTTGCTTAAGAAATTCTCTGCAACTCAAATCCATCCCAGTCTTTCATTTATATGTGTATGTAGTGATATTATGCATTCTATTTTGTAGCTATTTTTCTACTTAACAATATAACATGAACATTTTCTCATGTCAAAATATTCTGCAGCACCATTGGTAAATGGTTGCATACGTTTCCATAGTATGGGATATACTATTTAGGGAATTCCCTATTGATGAACATTTAGGTTTTAAACTTTTCACTATTATCAGCGATGCTGCAGCTATTGTGATTCACATTCATGATGATTTCTTTTAGATAAAGTCTTAGGAGAGAAACTGCCTACCCAATTAAAGGTTTCTGATACAGTTTACCAAATTTGCAGGGGTCTCACTTTTGATACCTTTCCTGGAAACAATATGCCATTGTGTTGAATTGCCCTTCCCAAGAGTCTGGAATCGGCAAAATGGACGGATGGCATTGGACAGGGGTCCTGGAGCCTGCGTTTGTAGCAGGCACGTTTGATTGCACATGCGTGTGTGGTCACGCTGATGGCTGAAGACCTTTCCCACTCTCTTCCTTCCCAGCCCCCACTGGTAAGATACCTTTATTGAGTGGTGTTGAGAGGAAAGAACCAAGAAATGCCCAGTGAGGCCGGTATGGGTGATGATTGCTAATTAATTGTATTTTGAAGGGCATCAGTTGCCGCCTCAACGAGGTCCTCTGTGTTGAGGGCTGGAAATGGGGTCACTTATGGCTGCTGCCACCTGGGCTGAGCACAGACTAGTAAGGTTCTCATGAAATGTTTGTCCAGTGAATGAAGGAATTTTAAAAAGTTCCCCAGAGAACTCTCAGGCTGAGAACTTGAAAACCTTGCGGGGGGCATCAGACTTTTAATACTTAGGCATTTATTTTAGGGAATATCAGCATATATATTTTTTATAGCAGTTGATAATAATTTTAACATATGGCAGTGGAGTAAAGCTTCCCATTAGCATGAATTGACTTTCTTTTTTTAAATGAGGCAATTTAAAGAAAATATTACTTATAATGAAACCAAGGGCCTGATGCATGAAGATTCGTGCAAGAATAGGCCTTCCTTCTCCTGGCTGCTGGCACCGGCTTCCCTCCAGCACCTGGGACCCGGGCCTTCGCTTTGGCTGCTGCCTCCCGCCTTTGCTCCAGGCCGGAGCCACCTTCCACCCGTTCCGGCCAGCTCCATGGTCACCGCCCAGAGGCCGGCCCTCGGCGGCTGGCCGGGGCTTGCAGAAGGCTTGGCTTCCTTTGTCGCTGGAGTGACGAAGGAAGCCAAGCGTCGGTGACGAAGGAAGCCAAGAGTCCTGCCCGCTCTGGCCGGCGCCACCATCTTTGTGGCTATGGGCGCCACCATCTTGGTCGTGGAGTGACGGTTAATTTGCATATTGCCCTTTTATTAGTATATATACAGACAGACTGCAAATGGGAGTGGGGGGAGGAGGTGGTATGATTATGTCAAAACTTCGAGAAGCCTTCCTCAGTGGAGACCTCGTCCTTGGAAGAAGCCTAAGATGTGGCTGGGTTGGGTCAGGAAGCAGCAGGGCCCTGGGAAGGATGGGAGAAATGGGAGGAGAGATGGATGGAAGGAAGGAGGGAGGGAAGGGAAAGGGAGTGGTAGGCAAGGAGTAATGTCACATTTGGAGGGTGGGCAGGCCATCGGGAGACGCGTGCAGAGTTATTTGTATCATTGAAATCATATTTAGGAACTGAAAAGTGTCTTCCTCTTTATGTCACTTGACACTCATAACAGCTCTGTGAAGTTTCAGGCAGTGAGGAGCCAGCCCATCACTTTACAGAGGGATAGAGAGAAGCGGCAGTTTGCAGTGTGGTCATGGCGGAAGCCGGGGGAAGGAGGACTCGGCCCCGGTGTTGGGTTTGGAATTTGTGGAGGAGTGTGTCCCGAGTTGGACTCCTGGCACCAGGACACCAGCCCTTTCATGGAGGACAATAACAGCAAAACCCATTAGCATTTATTGAGCGCTTACTGTGTGCTGGCTCTCTGCTAAGCAAATTTGGCTTCTCGATAAAGGCTCTACACTAACCCTATGGCAGGGCATCCGTCATTATCTCCCAGAAAGTGTCGAGGGAGGAGTTATTGATTCATGGTGCCTGCCCTTGTAGAAACTTGCATTCCAATAAGGGAGAGGGGAGACAGGAAATAACCACAGGAAGACATAAATAAATGGGACAATTTCACGTAACGCTAAACGCCATGAAGAAAAGCAACAGGGCGATATGACCTGGTCTCTGGCAGCAGGGAAGGGACTGCTCCAATAGGAGACCATCAGGGGAGGGTTCTTTGAGGAGGTGCCATTAGAGCTGGAGCCAGGAATGTATTGGATTTGAACCTGGGCCATTCCAGAGCTCTGCCTGTGACCCCGAACCTACTCCACCTCTGTCACAGAATGCTTCAGCCAGAGAGATCTTGCTCCCTTCTTAAGAATCCCGGAGTCGTGGCTTAAGGGTGGGAATGTCTGGGGCTGAGGAATGGAAGGATGGTAGGATATATGAGCCAGAAGAGGTCTCACCCTGAGGGCTGCCCTGGCCAGCTCCGGAGCCCTGTGTTCTTGGCCTAAGCAGACCAGTTGTGCGGTACTTGGAGGTCCCTCGAGGTGGTTCCCCTGGCCAGAGGGGAAACCGAGTCCCGAAGGGGAGACTGGCTGCCAAGAGCTGTGGCTTACAGTGCGCGTTGTGCTGGGCTCGGGTGTCCAGCTGGGGGCTAAGAGGCTGCCTTGCACCAGGAAGAAGGGGTGCCTATTCCTAATGCACACAGCGGAATTCTCTGGGCCAGTGGCAGCCTGGAGCCTGGTGGAGGATGTGGTAGAGATTGGCCCCCAGGCCGCCTGCCCTTTCCTAGCCTGCCTCCTGGCTTTGTCCTGCCAGCCCAGGAGGGTAGGAGGGTGAGGATCACCACCGAGGATTGCGGCCCTCCATAACCGCAGCAAGGGGACCTTCGCGGGTCCATCACAGGCCTTATGGGCAGCAAAGAGGAAGGGCTGGATTCCCTGGGGTCTTTGTGGAGCTGACAGTATGAGGAGGGGGCAGGGCCCGGGGTGGGGGTGGCCCAGAAACGCCTTATCTCTCTGGGCCAGTGTCAGCTCATGTCCCCAGCCGGCAGCACAGGCTGGAGCGGCCAGCCTGAGACCGGGGACTGCAGCGCATTTGCATTTATATTGGAGACTTCTGTTTCTAGGGCCCGTGGGGAGGAGGTGGCCACTTCGGTCAGCTGAGCAAGATGCAGGAGAGGAGGGGCCTGCAGCCCTGTCCTGCCAGGGGCACGGGAAGTGGCCGGTGGGCTGGGCCTGCCTGGCCGAGGAACAGTGGCACAGAAGGTTCTCTGGGCACAAGGCCGGCCCTGACAGCCTGCCCGTCCACCCTCCCCGCCGCTTGCCAACATCAGCTGAGAGTTGGCTCTGCCCCACGGGCCTAGGAGAAAGGTCAGAGGCCCGTGCCAGCAAGGGACCGGGCAAGGCAGAGCACACACTGCGTGCAACTGTATGCCGTCCATCTTCCCCTCCTCTCCACCCGGGCAGTTGTTTCAGCCAAGAAAACCAGGGCTCAGAGGGGCTTAGCAGCGGGTCCAAGGCGATCGGCTCATTATCCAGTGCCCCCCGGAGCTGCCTCCCAGTGACACCCAGAGACACCCTCTCCCTTTGGGGCACAGAGGAGTTGACACCCTATTACCTCTGAGAGTCGAAGGCACTCATCAGGGACTCATGACGTTGTCAGGACTGGTTTTGTGATGGCTGAGGAATCATGCTTCACTTGATGAAGTTCACGGTCATGACCAGGCTTCTCCTGCCTTTGGGGAACGCAGCTTCTCCCTGTGAGACTTCATAATGGGGAAGGAATGGAAGGAGGGGAGAAGGGAGGACAGGAGAAATGGAAGGAGGGGATGGATGGAAGGAAGGAGGTCAGGAAGGGAAAGGGAGTGGTAGAGAATAGGAGAAAAGTCCAGGGCAGAGGGTGCAAGTGTGCGGGTTGCCCTTAGAACCTGGTGCTGTTGGGCATACCCTCTGTGATCCTTCCTGGCTGTTATATGGATTGGTGCTCCCCGCTCTGTCCTCCTGCTCCTCCCCCTACCGCTGAGCCTCCAGGTCACCAGTAACACCCTGCCCCATGTGGTGGAGCACTGATGGCCTGGTAGGGGCTCCAAGGAGCAGAGGTCAGGGCCCCTCCATGATCCTAGAGCTCATTTCAAGGTGACTGGTGACCAGGCTGTATCTCCATCCCTCAGTGCTTAGCTGCCTCTGGAGGGGGCCTCTGCCTTGCTCTCTGGGTTCTCTTCACGCTCTCCCTCCCCCATCCCACCAGACGGAGGGCTTGGCCCCATTCCCCCAGCCTGTGACTGTGGGCTTGCAGCCGACACACCTCCTGGCCCTGGCTCTCCGTCCTGCAGTACAAGCCCTCCCTGTCTGTCACCAAACAGTCAGGATGTCCTGTCCCACCTGGCAGGCTGGCTATTGCCCAGCTTGGTCTTAGGAAGTGAGGACCAGCTCTGAAACCCACTGCTTAGGTTCTCATCCTGCCTGTGCCTCTTCCTAGCTGTGTGGCCTAAGGCAAGATCCTCTGCCTCTCTGAGCCTTTGGCTTCTCATCAATAAATGGGCATAATGATGAGACCTGCCTCTTGGATGATTGTGTGGATTATATAAGATCATGCATAGAGTGCTTGGCTCTGTGCCTGGCCTCTAGTAAGCACTCAAGGCATATTAGCTCTTTTTATCTTAGTTCTATCTTTCAGAGCCTCTTCTAGAGTAGTGGGGATGTCAGGTTCGGGGACCTGCCCTTGTGCCTCCTCCATTAACCCCTTTATGCCCAGTGTCACCTGATATGACTGTTCCAATACATGCAGGATTGAACCCCGTTGCTATTGTACTATTGCTGTTTCTCCCAGCTAACATTTAATGAGTGTTTATGGTGACTCAGCCATTGTTCAAGCCCGTTTTAAAGTCTGACCCCAAATTCCTTGACACTCCTCCTGCCAAGAGGTGGGGTTTATGTCCCCTCCTGTGATTGCTTCCAGGACTAAAAGGGGGCAGAAGTGACATTGTGTGACTTCTGAGAATAGGCTAGAAGTGGCCAAGCCACTTCTGCTTGGGTCTCAGGGGCCACTCACGCTTGGCATCCTGCCACCACGCTGTGAGGAAGCCCAGCACCCAAGCCACAGGGGTGGTCTGGCCCGTAGCCTCAGCCGAACTAGTCTTGACTGCCAGACACGCAGGGGAAGACATCTCGAGAGGATTCCAACCCCCAGCCTTCAACTCTTCAGCGGAGGCCCCAGACGTTGTAGAGCAGAAGGAAGCCATTGCCACGTGCTCTGTCTGAATCCTGACCCGTAGGAATCTGTGAGCATAAGACAGTGTTTAGCGGCACTGTGTTTGGGGTGGTTTGCTGTACAGCAGTCACTGGCATCTCCACGCTCACGCACTGAAGCTTCATGTACGCAGTAGTTGTTAGAGTCATCTCCATTCCACAGAGGAGGAAATGAAGGCCCAGAATGCTGTAGCAGGTTGCCCGAAGTCACAGAGCTCATAGGAGCTGGAATCTGTGCTCATGGGTGTGCTTGACGCTGGATGTTGAAGAGTCAGCCCCATCCTACAGGACCTGAGGGGCCAAAGAGGTGATTGGATGTCCATTTGAGGACCCTGGGGGCTGCGGGAGGGCACCGACATGGGATTTGTGAGGCCAGAAGCTCTCTTGGGTGCCACAGGGAGGGTGGGTGAGAAGGGGCTGGAGGTGGCCCACGAGAATGGACAGTGCCATCCTGCCATTGTCCACTGTCCTCTCTCTTCCCTGCCTCTCAGAGCTGCAAAGGCAGCAGCAGGAGCCCTGGTCTTAGGCCCCCATGCGCTTTGCACCTGTCACCGTTTGGCCCAGCCAGGGACACCAGCCAATTGGGCTAACCTGGGTTTTGCCCTCAGATGGCAGAGCTGGGTGGTAAAGGCCAGCAGCTTCCGGGCCAGTGTGAGCAGGAAGATGTACCAGGAGAGTCCTCTGCCCTCACATGTCAAGGTGGGCCACAGAGCTCCAAGATCATCTGGACCAACTGGACCTGTTTGTGTTGGGTTGACCGTGAGTGGCAGAGAGCCCAAAAGAAGAGTGACTTAAATGAGACAAATACTGATTTCTCTTTCTTATAATCAGTCTGGAGGCAGGCAGTTCTAGGCTAGCAAGGTCTCTCCTTGGTCTCCAAAGGCCCAGCCTCCTTCTATCTTGCTGTTTCATCCTCCTCAACACCTCATGGTTCCAATTGGCTGATCGCTCTCCAGCCATCATATTCACCCCCACCCAGAGGGAAGGAGGAAGCGGTAAAGAATGTTTTCCCACTCTTTAAGGACTTCTTCTAGAACAGTGGTCGCCAACCTTTGGGACCTCACGGACCACCAGTGGTCCGCGGACCACGGGTTGGCGACCGCTGTCCTACAAAATGAATGTGATACGACTTCCCTCCTCTTGGCCAGAATGGAGACACATGGCCACACATAACTTCAAGAGGCCAGTGAGTGTGATCTCCGTTCTGGGTGTCCATGTGCCCAGCAACTTTGGGGTTCCTGTGGTCACAGAGCCCTTACTATGTGCCAGGTACATGCATACATTTTCTCATTTTAATTCTCACAACAGCCCCTTGAGGTTGGTATGATCCAGAGCCCCTTTAACAGATAAACAGAAACAGGCTGGGCTGAGCCATGTTGTGACCGCCTGGCTGCACTGCTCTGCTGGTGAGAATGACCTCTGTGGGTATGGCGTGTCACCGCCTGCACTTTTTTATTTCCCTTTATTGTCTGATGTAGTCCCCACAGTTTCTGTGGCCCTTTTGCAAATAAGGAAATGGAGGCTCCGAGAGGGACAGGGTGGTAGCTACCTCCTGCTTGGAACCCAGGTTTGCCTGCCCTTTGCCTCCTGGCAGCTGCCCCACTTGCCTCCCCTGGGTAGTGAGTGAGGATGGGCCACGCTTGGGCTTTCATAGTCCTGATGAATGTGGCAGGGATTCCAAAGTCCAGCTTTCAGATGAGGAAACGGGAGTTCCTTCCCCCAGAGGGAACTTGCCCAGTGTCCTATATACCACCAGGGATGCCGCTGGGAAGGGACCCCGGTCTGCTGACTCCCAGTGCAGAGATCTTGCACACTTGGTTCATTTATGCAACAAATACGTATTGAGCACCTAATGTGTGCCAGGCACTGTGCTAGTGATCACAGTGGTAAGTGTGGAGCTGCTGTTCTAGGGGTAGGGAGGGGAGAGGGAAACAGACTCTAACTAAATAAATCATCAACAGCTGCTGTCTTCCCTTTTTATTTCTTTCCTTCAACAAATATTTATTGAGAACTATATTTCTATAAGACAGACATGGTCCTGGCTCTAGCAGTGGAGACAGGCACTAAATGAGGAGACACATAAGTAAACAAGATTAATTCAGATTGTAATAAGACTGAGAAGCAAACAAGGTTAAGTGGAGGGAACAGGAAGTGCAAAGGTGCGGAGGCAGGACTGAGCTTGGGATGTGGAAGGAACTGAGAGAAGGGCCAGGGCAGCTGGAGCAGGGTGAGAGGGGACAGTTCAGAGGGGAAGACTGACAGGAGGGAAGGGACTTAGGAAAGGCCAAGGTGCCACTGAGGGGCACTGAATAGAGAAGGGATAAGGGAGGCCAGTCATCCCTGCATCTGGGGGTTTCCCAGCCAGACCCCCGAGGGGCAGGGGCCCAACACCTGCTGGCCTGGCACAGCCTGCCTCTGTGCAGATAAAGGCCCCCAGCCCCCTGCAGTGGAGCCCCCTCCGCATGCCTCCACCTGCACAGCCGGGCAGGGCATTGTGTGCTGGCTCTGATGGCACACCTGGTGTTCTCACCAGCCTGCTGGCTGTCCTGATTTAGGGGGTCGTTCTGGCTGGTTCCGGAGCCTGTTCCTGAAGTCCACCAGCTGCGACTAGGCTGGCTGAGGGGAGGAAGCAGGCTCTGGTGGCCAGGGAAGGAGGCACCCCTCACCCTGGAGCCCATTGGACCGAGAGAGGTTTCCTGAGCATCTCTGAAACCCCAGACCTCCCTTTTTTGGCCCTCCTTCCCTGGTGGCAGAGAGCAGGGACTCAGGTAGAAAGCAAAGTTCAAGTTGAGCTGCTGCGCTTCGAATTCCTCTCTCCCTCTCTGGGTCTGTTTCCTTCTCTGTATAACTGGTAATTGGCCTAGCTAAACTCATGGTATAGCCTCTAGAGCAAGCATGTCAAACTCAAAGGCTAACACGGGCCAAATAAACAAGGTTTAAGTTTATGTGGGCCGCAAAAAAACAAAAGCTCCAATTTTCATAGAAACGTAGGTTTATTTCGATAGAGACATGCTGAATACGAAGGGCTGAAATAAATGAGTCATCGTTAACATAAAATAATAGAACATTTTAAAAAAAATTAATATTTTTTCTTGCACATCAGCTTACCAGACACTGAATAACTGCACAAAGTAATAAGCGTAACGCAAATAAACCTATTCTTCTTGTTCTCCGAAAGCGAAGTATTTCCTGTTGCGCACACCAAACAAGTCAGTCCAAGACTAATGACGTGGCAATCGGCTGCTAAAATATTCGCTGCTAGTATTAGTGGAGAGAAATGGTGCGCCTGCGTGTTAGGTGTGTAAGGGAAATGAATGCAACACGGTTATAGTAATCAGTCATTAGCAAATGTTGTAGTTCGTTATTAATAATTATGTATAACAGGATATTGTAAAAATTAAGTTATGACATTTTTATTAAAACGTTTCTTACATACCGTTATATTGGCTGGGCCGCAAAAATATTCATTGTGGCCTGCATGTGGCCTTTGGGCCGTGAGTTTGACATGCTTGCTCCAGACCATCTGAATTTCTTCACTCTACCATGTAGTGGCTGTTTGAACCTAGCTACGTTACTTTCAGTGCCTCAGTTTACCCATTTATAAAACGGGAAGTATAATAGCACTTATTTCAAGGGTCGTGTGAAGATTGAGGTTTGTGTATCTGCTGCTTAGAACAGTGCCTGCCCCATGGTAAGTGCTATATTTTAACTCTAATTTTTATTATTATCCAAGTCTTTAGAGGACTGGAAAGACAGCGGGGATAACTGGGTCCATTTGCAAACTTTTTGTCTTTGGTTTTAACAGAGAAGCTCTGCATTGCTCAAGAGAAATTTTACTCAGAGCCCCAGCTGTTAGGAGGGGATGGAAGGGGGGCGCCTGCCCCACCTGCTCTCCCATCTCTATGTCAGTAGTCCCCAAGGGGGCTACTGAAGCATGATATGAAAACTCCTGCCAGTCTGACTCCTTCGGCTCACAGTTAGGGAAACTGAGACTCAAAGGCAGGGACCGGGCCCCACAGGGAGTGAGTAGCTCAGCCTATCCTAGAACCCAGATCTCCGGGTTTTCTCAATGCAAGACAATGGGCAGGGCTGGGAGAGAAGCAAAGACCAGAAGCCGCTTAGGGGACTGGGTACATTGTGGTGTCAACTCATTAGCATGCAAATGACATGCAAACGAATGCAAAACAGCATGTTTTATGCTAATTTGCAGAGTCGAGAGCGACATTTTTGGTAATAGGGCAGCAGTCCTAGTCCCTGGGCATTGCCGAACACGCATCCTTTTTTTTCTTTCTTTCTTTCATTATTATGATTGGGCCCATAAATCTTGGTTTGGCTGTGATCCCACCCTTTTTTGCAAGCCTAGTTCTTGTCACGCTCAAGGGCTCCCTCTCCAGTTCCCTGGTCCTGTCTGGGCCCAGAGACAGGCCTGGACAGCGGGTCAGAGAACCAGGACTCGGGAGCCATCAGTCAGTGCGAGGAGCTGAGCCTGTCCTGGAAGCTGCTTCTTGGCAAGAGTCTGATGGGACTGGGGATCAGGGCAGGTGCTATTCTGTGTCAACTGGCCCATGGGCGTCTGGGACATGACTGCCAGACTTCCCCAAAGCTGTCCTTAACCGCAGGTCCGGCACTTCCTCTGAGCTCCCAGGGCCATTGTGGCTTCTGTGCCATTGTCCTTTAGGGCTGGCCTGCCTCGCAGGATGAGCTGCTCAGGGAGGGCAGGGCCTGTTCCTTTCCTTGTGGGACACCCAGGGCCCGGGACACAGGTTTGGATTGTGTTTGGTGCTGGAGAACTGAATCCACACACGGAGATCTGGCAGTGCAGCTGGGGGTGTGTGCAGGCTCCGAAACCATGCAGCTTGAATTCAAATCCTGAGACCACTACTTTCTGAGAAAAAAAGGAATCCTCATAGCACCTACCATGTTCACTGTGCTTGCTTTGTGCTTGCCGTTTATGCTCTCACCGATAACAGTATCCTGTAAGGTGTTATGATGGCTTCCATATTATGGAGGACAGGTTAAATGACTTGCCCAAGGTGATGGGGGGGGCGGTGCCTAAGGGGCGTTTATAGTTCCTAAGGATGAGCTCCTCTCTAGGCAGTGACTCTAGGCCGCCCAGGAAAGCTGCTGTTACAGGGTGCCTGGGCTTCTACCCTTGCGATCAGCTAACCTTTTGACCGTGTTTAAACTTGGCTCCTGGAAAAATGATGGTTAAGAAATCCCCCACCCTTTTTTTTTTGAATTGCCGGGTACCATTTTGTGTTCAGGGAAATGGCTGACCGCAAGGAACCACCTTCCCCATGTCACTTAGATAAGACTGTCTGTCTTTCTCTGGACTCCCAGTAAGGCTCAGGGATGACTCTATTGTTTGCCTGCGACCTTTCCCCTTTTGCCTGAACCTGCCGATAAGACCAGACAGACCCTCCCACTTCCTATTCTTTGTCTCACGGTTGATTGGCTGAGATTAGAACTGTTTGTCCCATCTGAAACTAGACGCTGAGATAAACATTTCCTGTGCCGCTGGCTGACCAGACTCCCCATTGCCAGACAATCCCAACGCTAAACTCCCCGGCCTGTAACCTGTCTGCACCTCCCTGTGAAAGACTAACGCAAACCTACTCCACCCACAATCTCCGATCTGGGGACCCAGGTTGCTCCCCTATTGCGAGAGCTTGAATAAAATCATCTTCCCCATTGTCTGACGTATTTTTATTTTTTGTCTTTGACACAGTCCACCGTGCCATTTCCCCCCTAAGGCCCTGGGGCTGTGTGAGGGCCCTGTGTTTGACCTTGGAGCACTTCCTGAGCATCTCTGCAACGCGGCACCTCCTCTGCAACGCGGGATGCTCACTGGCCCTACCTCCTCAGGTTGCGACCAGAGGAGATAACGCCAGAAAACGCTTGGCGCAGAGCCCGGCCCAGGGCGAGCGCTCCAGAAATGTCAACCATTGTGCGTGCAGGAGAGGAGAGGAGAGGAAACTGGACGGGACCTGCGGCGGGGATGGGGTTGTGCACAGGGAGGGAGGAAGTTGGGGGTGAAGGTACGTCTGGAGACCTCCGCCCCCTCTGGCGCTGGGGGTGCCCCGTGTCCCCACATCATACCCCCCGTGGCTCGCAAGCTGGGGCGGGGGGCACAATCCCCACTCCTCCCCTCCCCGCCGCCCGCCTTTGATTGTGGCGAGCAGCGAGTCGCGGAGCAAATTAACTTTTT
>NW_005367210.1:514080-531181 GCF_000412655.1 Myotis brandtii
CGCCCCATGTGTGAGGACTGAACCCCCCGCCCCCCCACACACACCCGCGCGCACGCGCGCGCGCGCGCCCTTTGCCCAATTAAGCAGCGTCGAGGTAATTAAGAAGGGGGTGGGGGGCAAGCACAGCGGCAGCAGTCTGAGGAATGGGGAGGTGGGCTTCCCAGCAGTGCCCCAAAGAGGGGATCCGGCCACCCATCCTGTACCCCCAGGTGTGTAATGCCTGGTTCCTGGCTTGGGGGTCTTCAGGCTCCAAGGACTGTGGTGGTGGAGATGGGAAGAGGGGTGGAGAGGAGGGAGGGAGTGTCCCTGGGAATTTGGCTGATAATTCGTGCCTCTTTGTGCAGTTTTTCTGGGGTTTTGTCAGCAGTTGACCCAGCCTCAGAAAGGCAGCCTGTGATTCCTGTAGGGTTGAGAACCTGAGTCCTAAATGGAGGGTCAAACCGGGGCTATTGTAGAGGCCAATAACAGGGTGTTCAGAAAGAGGTTCAGAAAGTGCCCCCCCCCCCCCCACACACACCCTTACTGTGAGGGGTTGTGTGTCGGCTGACAGCTCTGTGCCTGGGTGGTGGAAGTGATGGGCTGAGACCACCTTGGTGCAGCATGTACTCACAAGTGTTGGTTCTTGGTAGTTTCTGTGGTTTTCCCAAGATAGGGCCAAGGCTGAAAACGGATGGATGTAAGATGGTGCTGGGAATGAGCCCCTGCGTTTCATTCTACTCCTGAGCCAGTGGAATAGAATGGTGCTGGGGCGTGGGCTGCAAACGTGTGGGCTGTGCAGGCCTTGGGGCTGGTGTGTGTGTGAGTGTGTGGTCCTTGGGAAGTGTCTGCACCAGTGTCTGAGGGGTGTGAGTTTTGGGTAGGGAGTTGACAGCCTTCATTAGTTCTCATGAGAGGGGCGTGGCCCAGTGTGTGCACAGAATCTTTGTGTACAGGTACAGTCCACCGACACTGAACACTCACTGTATGTGAGTCTCCGTAGTGGCACCACTTGGGACAGCATGAGCCAAGTAGAAGCTGTTGGATGCCCTCACAGACTCACAGTCTAGTTTGGGAGATGGACGAGAAGATCAACATAAGACATGCGGTTCAGTGGATGATAAGAGCTGTAGATAAAACAAACCAGGACAACTGATTAGGTGTGTGCCCCACTTGCTAGACATCCCCACCCTCACCCCCACCAGGAAGCCCCATTGTCAGAGCAGCGAAGGTTACACTCCTGGGCCCAAAGACGTAAGGCCACCCTGATTATGTGCAGCCTATCTCCACACTCCCTAGGACCTATTTCAGCCAGTTCCACGGCCATGGGGTCCCTGGGGTGATGGGCAGGCCTCAGGCTGCTGTGGCTTCTCCCCCTTATTCCTGTGGAGGTGGTGGTGGTTCCTTCTGATAATGACAACCTCCAGTCTTGCATGACAGAAAGGCCTTATGGGCCCACCGTCCAGAAGGGGCCCTGTCAGCGGGAGCTGAATTAAAATGGAGAAATACCGCCTCCCTCCCCCCCCCTCCTCTCCTCACCCCACCCCCCCCTCATTCCCAGCCCCTGAGGCCATGGGTGAATAGTTTTGCAGTCCCTTTGCCTTGCTGAGCTGAGTTAGTTAGCTGGGTGTAAACCTCCCTATGGGTATTAAAGATAGGGAACACCAGGACCAGCAGGTGGAATTTTAAAAAGTACTGTTTAACTGAACTCCCCCACCCTCTAACAACCTCCAGGTTTAAATCCCTCATCAATTATGCTACCTGATTCTAAAGTTCTGGCTTTAAACATCCCAGAATTCTAACATTGTAGGCTTCAGACTATTAACATCCTATGCATCTTATACAAACATTCTACATTTCTATGATTTCTACCCTTATGTTCCAGAATTCTGGGTCTCCTATATTGATTTTGTTGGGGTCTGTGCCTTGAAATGGCAATAGAGAAAGACTACATGCAGAGTCACGTAATAGAAGTCATAATAACAGCAATGAACAGACTTTCAATCATGTTTTTATGTAAGTATTTTTCTTTTTGAGAATCTTCTTAGTACCAGACTATTCTAGGCATTATACAAATACTAGAGGCCCAGTGCACGAAATTCGTGCACTGGGCGGGGGTTGGGGGGTTTCCTCAGCTTGCCTGTGCCCTCTCACAGTCCAGGAGCCCTCATGGTATGTCCAACTGACGGCTTAGGCCCGTGTGGGGAGCTGGCCTAAGCCGTCAGTTGGACATCCTTAGCACTGCCGCAGAGGCGGGAGAGGCTCCTGCCACTGCTGCTGCGCTGGCCAGCCATGAGCCCGGCTTCTGGCTGAGTGGTGCTCCCCCTGTGGGAGCGCACTGACCACCAGGGGGCAGCTACTGTGTTGAGCATGTACCCCCTGGTGGTCAGTGCACGTCATAGCAACCGGCTGTTCCGCCATTCGGTTAATTTGCATATTAGCCTTTTATTATATAGGATATGAATTAACATAAATAAATACATATTTTGTTAGAAGGTGGTGTGTGCAGGAGAAAGGGGTAGGGAGTAAGAGGTGCAATTAAAATTGATGGCCAAGGTAGGATGCACTAAGAAGGTGACATTTGATTTTCAGTCTTTTTTTTTTCTAATTTAAATTTTTTTATTGTTTAAAGTATTACATATGTCTCCTTTTTCCCCCATTGACCTCTCCCCGGCCACACCCATTCCCCCAGCACATGTGATTTTCAGTCTTTCAATTGCTGAGATTTGAAATCTCAATCTATAATTGTGGATTTATTTCTCTTTGCCGATCTATCAGTTTTTTGCTTCATGTATTTTAAGTATCTGCCCTTAGGGGAATAAACATTTAAAACTGTTATATGTTCTTGGTTATTTGACCTCTTAGTCATTATGAAATGACCGTATCTATTCTTGGTAAGATTCTTTGCTCTGAAATGTACTTTGTCTGATATTAAACTAGCCACTCCTGTGTTCTTTTGATTAGTGTGGTCTGTCTTTTTCTATCCTTGTACCGTTAACTTGTGTCTTTATATTTAAAGTATGCTTTTTTGTAGTTGGCATGTAGTTGGGTCTTTAAAAAAAATCCCATCTGAAAATCTCTGCTTTTTAATGGGGGTGTTTAGATCATTTACATTTAATGTGATTATTGATGGTTAGTTTTAATCTATCATCTTGCTATTTGTTTTCTGTTTGTCCCATCTACTCTCTGCTTCCTTTTTTTCCTTTTTCTTATTAATTGAGCATTTTTTACAATTCCATTTTACCTCCTTTGTTGGTTTATTAGTTATAATTCTTCCTTTTGTTATTTTGTGGTTGCATTGGGATTTATAGTATGTATCTCTAACTTATCACAGTCTATTGTCAAGTGATACTATATCACTTTATATGTAGTGTAAGAACTTTACAATAGTGTACTTCTATTTCTGTCTTCCTGACTGTGATGCTATTATTGCCATACTTATGTAAATGTTAAACTCCATAAAATATTATCATTATTTGAGTAAACAATAAATTATCTTTGAAAGACATTTAAATGATAAGAAAAAAATATTATATATTTACTTAGGTAGTTAACATTTTCAGTGCTCTTTATTCCTTTGTGTGGATCCAGATTTCCATCTGATATCATTTTCCTTCTGCCTGGAGGATTTCATTTGTCATTTCTTATAGTGCAGGTCTGTTGGTGAATAATTCTTTCAGCTTTTGTATGTCTAAAAATATCTTTATTTCGCCTTCATTTTTTGAATGATATTTTAAATAGGTATAGAGTTCTTCATTGACACATTTTTTTCTTTCAGTAAGTTAAAAGATGTTGTCAACTATTTTATTCTTTATATCATGTCGAACATGAAATGTCATTATCCTTATCCTTGTTCCTCTGTACTTAACAAGTCTTTTTTTTTAATGACTATTTTAAAAAATATTTTCCTTTTTGTCACCAGTTTTGAGCAATTTGATCATGATGAGTAATTTTCTTCCTGTGTTTTGTGCTTGAGGTTTGTTAAGCTTCTTGGATTTGTGAGTTTATAGTTTTCATCAGATTTGGAACATTTTCAGCTCCCCCCCTCCCCAGATATATCCTTTCCTTTGGGGACTTTAATTACATATATATTAGGCTGCTTGAAGTTGTTGCACAGCTCTTGATACTCTTCTTGTTTTTTCTTTTAAATTATTTTTTGCTCTATGTGTTCCATTTTGGATAGTTTCTATTTGCTGTCTTTAGATTCACTTATCCTTTTTTCTTGCTGCTTTTAGTCAGACATTAATCCTAGCATATTTTTCACTTCAGACATTGTAGCTTTCATTTCTAGATGTTCAATTGGATCTTTTTTATATCTTCCATGTGTCTCTTTAACTTTTAAAATATGTATATTTTTATTGATTTCAGAGAGGAAGGGAGAAGGAGAGAGAAAGAGAAATATCAATGATAAGAGAGAATAATTGATTGGCTGCTTCCTGCACTCCCCCTACCAGGAATTGAACCCAAAACCATGACCTCCTGATTCATAGGTCGATGCTCAACCACTGAGCCACACTGGCCAGGCTGTCTCTTTAACTTTTAAACATATAGAATACAGTGTTAATAATTATTTTATTATTCTTATTCACTACTTCTGTGTCAGTTCTGGGTCAATTTCAGTTGATTCACTATTTTCTTTATTATGGGCCATTATTTCCTTGCTTCTTTGTATAGCTCGTAATCTTTATTTGGATACCAGACATTGTGACTTTTACCTTTGTTGGGTGCTGTATATTTTTATAACTGTATTTCTATAAATCCTCGAGTTTTGCTGAGAGTCAATGAGATTACTTGGAAACCATCTGATCCTTTCAAGTCTTGCTTTTATGATTTGTTGGGTCCAGAACAGTGTTCTGTTGAGAGCTAATTCTTTACCAATAGTGAGAAAAGACCTTCCTGAGTACAGCACTCCACCCTTATCCACAAGTTCACTTTTCAGTTTCCACTACCAGCGATCGACCATGGTCTTAAATATTAAATGAAAAATTCCAGAAGTAAACAATTCGTCAGTTTTAAATTGTGTGCTGTTCTGAGTAGCATGATGACATCTCGAGCTGTCCTGCTCTGTCTGGTGTACCTGTATCTATGCTGTATATGTCCCCCCCCCACCCCCACACCCCATTGATTAGTCACTTAGTAGCCATCTGGGTTATCAGATTGACTGTCTCGGAACTGAAGTGCTTGTATTCAAATAACCCTTAGTTGACTTAATAATGGCCCCAAAGTGGGAGAGTAGCGATGATGGCAATTTAGATATGCCAAAGAGAAGCCATGAAGGGCTTTCTTTAAGTGGAAAGACATATGTGTTTAGGAAAAAACATAGTATACATGGGGTTCAGCTACTATTTGCAGTTTCAGGCATCCATTGGGAGCCTTGGAACGGATCCTCCATGGATAAGGGGGGGACTACCCTACTCCAACCAGTGTGCCATGAATTAATGAAATGTTTTCTGTTTTGGCACCATTTTGGTCCTGTGTGAGTGCTGGGCACTGTTTTCTAATCTCTCCCCATGGTTTTTTTCTAGCCCAGAATAATTTTGTCACACACAAGTGCCAACTAGTGCTTAGCATAATGCTCCAGGGAGACTTCCTGCAGATCTCTGGAATCCTCTCTCGGTGCAGATCCTTCCTCCTGGATACTCTGTCCTGCAAACTCTGCTCTCCTTGGTCTCCCTGGACTCTCAGCCGCATCTCCTTAGCTCGGGGAGTCTGCCGGACTCCACCTGGGTTCCCTTCCGGCACTAGGATCTGGAAACTCCTTCCAGGTTGTAACTAGGGCAATCCTAGGGCCCGCCTCAGAGACATTAGAACACAGACTTAAAGGGGGTGATAGAGTGAACCGTGCGGATATGGGGGTGAGGGAGAGGATACCAGGTAGCAGGAACAGCAAGTACCACGGCCCTGTGCAAGTGTGCCTAAGAGTGTTTGAGGAACTGAAGAGAGCCCGTATGGCTGGAGCGGGAGTTGCTGGGGGAAGGAGGGGGAGAGGGGATGAGGTGCCAGTTTGTCAGGATTTTGCAAGCCGACACAAAGTCCTTTAGACAAAATGAAATGGGAGCTATGGGAGGGTTTAGGGCAGAGGAGGGATAGCCTTTATTTACCTTTTATAGGATCTCTAAATTGACTGAATTAACGGAAAGGAGCAAGAGTGAAAGCTTGAGACAGCGGGGAACCAGTGTACTAAACCAGGCGAGAGAGGATGGTGACTGACACACATAAGAGGACGTACTGTTAAGGGGGTTATTAACTAGTAGGGGGGTTGAGGGGGGCGGGGGAGCTGTCAGTGTTCTATGTCTTGATCTGGGTGGAAGTTACATCATGTGCTCACTCACTGTGTGAAGATTCATTAAGCTGGATTTACACATCCAGTTGTGTTCATCTACATGAATGTAATGCCTCAAAAAATAAAAACAAAAAATACAGAGATGAGGATGACTTGGGTCAGGCTGTTATCAGTGGGAGTGAGGAGAAGTGGGTAGATTCCAGATCTCTTCTATAGGAATATTCAACAAGATTTGAGGATAGACCTGATGTTAGATGTGAGGAAAAGAAAAAGGTCCAGGGTAATGGCATGTGAGGGTTTGAGAATCTTTCTTTGCCTCAGGAGTGTAGTTTATGTGATGGATTCTAGAGCAACTGGTGGCCACCTTTGCCTCATGAGGTTATAGAGCCTCTTTGAGAGTGAAATCAGTGATGAAGAAATCAAAGCCAAGATAGAGGGAGAGGCAGGATCCTCACAATAACATGTCAGCTCCTGGATCTAGCCATACCTGAAGTCAATACCCTGGGCTTCTCAGTTATATAAAGCAATAGCCCATTTCCCCAGCTTTCTTTCACTTGTAACTAAAATATCCCCAGTGATACAGCTTCCTCACATGCTTTCCTCTGGCTACATCATCCCAGGGACCTGAAGCCATATCCTCTCCTTCTCATTTTTAACTCCTGTCCTGAACTTTCTTTTCTCTGAACCTTTGCTAATGTGGGTCCTCTTTTTTAGCGTACCCCTCTTTCCCTTGCCTTTTACCCTCACATCAAAACTGTCCTCCTGTTCAAATCCATTCTGACTCCACCAGGTGAAAGTTAGTGCTGGCAGCGCCCTTAGACACCAACCCTTCACCCTCACTCCCATTTTACAGATGGGAACATTGAGGTCACTCTGTGAGACAGGGGCTGATATGTGGCCAGGACTGCAGTGTCCTGACTCCCTCAGGGGCCTTCCATGATCCTCCCTATTCAGCTTTTTCTGTCTCCACCCTCACTCATAGAACTCTTTTTAAAAAAATATATATTTTTAGTGATTTCAGAGAGAGGAAGGGAGAGGGAGAGAGGGATAGAAACATCAATGATGAGAGAGAATCATTAATTGGCTGCCTCCTGCACACCCCCTACTGGGGATCGAGCCCTCAACCTGGGCATGTGCCCTTGACCAGGAAGAGTTTACAGGTTGATGCTCAACCACTGAGCCACACTGGCTGGGCCTGAACAGAACTCTTCACAACAATTTACATTCTCTTTCACACTGCTGGCCTTTGCACACGCTGTTTCCTCAGTTTGGGATGCCCTGCTCTACCCTGTCCTTCTGGAAAAGTTCCTACTTGAACTTAAAGTCTTGATTCAAGGATCAGACTTCCAGAACCTTCCCTTATTCCCAGGGTGGGCAGTGACTTTCCAGGTGCTCCCACAGCTGCCCCTGGTACCTCCGTGAACCTGTTCATCCTTCTCTGTTGCGGTGTCTGTTTCCTGTCTGCCTCGCCGTTTGGGCAGGGACACGGTGGGGGTTGTTCTGGCAAAGAAGGCTCCAGTCAGTGTTTCCTAATCACGAGTGAGAAAGATCACCGATGGGGAGGGGAGCCAGCAATGGCCTTGGAGGCAGGAGATCCGAGCTGTGTGGTGAACACCATCACCATCGCGCCCCTTCCAGTGTGTGGCCTTCAGGAAGTCATGTCCTCTCTTTGAGCCTCAGGTTTTTCAGCTACAAAAATAGGCCATTCTAGTGCTTAGAACATCAGGGAGCCTGCATTTGAATCCTGGCTGTGTGACTTGGGCAGATTACTTGAGCTCTCTGTGCCTCAGTTTCCTCACTTGCGACGTGGGGATAATAAATGTATCTGCCTTGTAATTGTGAGCATTAAACGGGCTCGTATTTATAAAGCCTTTAGGACCATATTGGGACAGCACATACGCTCCCCAAGATGATAACCATCACACAAAAGAAACCCTTGCCTTCCCGAGAGGAGAGCTTGACGAGTGGTAAAGTGCCGTAGAATGAACTGTGATTACGTCCACGAGGGACAGCTGACTCTGACATTCACCGGTTGTGTGTCTTTGAGGAAATCGTGTCGCCTCTCTATGAATGGAGGGAGGGGTTGGTCTAGGTCAGTCAGGATTAAGCACTTAGCCTCTGAGTCCCATGCCCTTATCCGGGGAGTGGGCTCCTGGTGAGGATGCCATGGGACAGTGTCTGCAGAGCAGGTACCTGCCATGCCTGTCACAGAGTGAGTGTCACTGCCACTTATTCTGGCCTGACATTCCAGGGGTCCCTAAGGTGGGGCTGGACAGGGATGAGCTGGGCACCCATGAAGGAAGGTGCTAATGTTATCACCCTACTGCCAGCTTAGGAAAGCACAGGCAGCTATGTGACCCCTGGCTAGTGTCCGCCTGACTCTGAGCGTTAGCTGATGGGCTGCGGCATCAGCAAGAAGGACGGGGATCACGCCTCCTGGAGAAAGGCGAACACCATGGCGCCGTGATGGGCCGTGGCTGCTTTAGTGAGTCCTTGAAGGTCTCGGATCTTCCAGGGTCAACTATGTCCCTACCACATGTCACCACAAAAAAATTGTCACCTGCCACCTGCTGGGGCCTGGGCCTGGGTGACTGAGGGGGGAATAGAGAGCAAGGTCCCAATCCTGGCTGTGCCCCCCTCTTGCGGAGTGACCTCAGGCCAGCCTCTGCGCCTTTCTGTCCCCCATTTTCTCACTTGTCAGTGGTGAAGCTTTGAGCATCTTGGAGCAGTGATGGCGAACCTATGACACGCGTGTCAGAGGTGACACGCAAACTCATTTTTTTGGTTGATTTTTCTTTGTTAAATGGCATTTAAATATATAAAATAAATATCAAAAATATAAGTCTTTGTTTTACTATGGTTGCAAATATCAAAAAATTTCTATGTGACACGGCACCAGAGTTAAGTTAGGGTTTTTCAAAATGCTGCCACGCCGAGCTCAAAAGGTTCGCCATCACTGCCTTAGAGGGAGAGATTGATCCTGGTGAGGAGGGACCACTGTTGCCCGCCCTGGGACAGGGAGCTGGAGCATGAACCATCCTCCTGGACCTCTCCCCGAGAAAATGAGAAACAGTCGGGAGCATAGAGGCCTCTCTCTCTGGGTCCTGAAGGTGGAGCGCAGACTGGTTGGTGGAGGCAGGGGCTCATCCTGGAATGGAGACAGATTGGCAGACAAAGGGGAGGCAGGTGGGTGTGGCCCGGGTGCCCCTGGGGACAGAGGGAGGTGGAGGGGCAAGGAGCGGAGGGAAGAAGGCAGGGCTGTGTGCAGCCTCACAAACCCAGGCCTGCAGTCTCTAGCTAGAGGCTGGGAGTGGATCCTTCCCCTGAGTGGGGTGGGGAGGAAGGCTTGTTGGGTCACCCTGCTGTATTCTCGGAATAAATGAAGGAGGGACTTAGTGGTGGGGAATGGCTAAGACTGTGATAAACATTCCCCCTTCCCACAAAACACACCCCTAGACACATTGCTACTAGGATAGCTCCCTTGTATGACAGCAATTCTAAAAGTTGAGTATGATGGCTGGGCCCCAGTCCCAGGTCTGGGGTGGGGCCTGAGAATGTGCATATCGTATAGGTTCCCAGGTGATGTTGGTGCTGCTGGTTCTGGGGACACACTCCCCCCCCCCCCCCCCCCCCCCCCCCCCCCGTTAATCCTCACCAGAGGATATTTTTCTTCCATTGATTAGAGTGACTGGAAGGGTGGGGGAGAGTCCGAGAGAGAAAAACACTGATGTGAGAGAGACACATCAATTGGTTGCCTTCTACATGCGTCTGGACCAGGCCTGGGGATCCAGCCTGCAACTGAGGTATGTGCCCGTGACTGGAATCGAACCTGGGACCCTTTGGTGCATGGAAAACACTCTGAGTCACGCGGGCCAGGGCCCATCTCTTCTACTTTCCAGGTGTTGTCTCTTGACTACTTCTGGGGGATGTGACAGCAGAATCTTGGGGCTGGAAGAGGCCCCCCTGGAATTTGACCAGTGGGGACACTGAGGCCCAGGGAGGTCGTCAGCCATGCCTCAGTGCCTCTCTGTGTTCCAAAGGGGCTCCTGTTGTATGTGGGGTGTTTCCGCTCCATCGTTCATGCATGTGGCACACAGCCATGGGCCGGGGTGGGTCAGCCTCCAACCCAGGACACTTCTGGGGCCTGGGGCAGGCATACGCGGGTACATGGCCTGCAGTTGACCGAGTAGACAGTTTAAGGGGAAGAGGTGAGAGCCCATTTGTGTCCAGGCCGGCTTCTCCAGCGAGCTCTGCTTGCCTCGCCCAGGACAGAGGGTGGAGAGTGGAGGCTGAGGGAAGCCTCTGAGCCAGGCAGCGAGTGGACCCTGCCCTGGCTCACCAGCCGTGTGACCTGGGGCTTCCCTGGCCTTTCCAACCTGGGCTTCTTCAACTTCGAGCTGGAGAAAAGCCCCCCGTGAGGGGTGGCAGTGGAGTGGAAACCAGCCCTCCAGCCAAGCACACAGCGGGGGCTCCTCGCTGGCAGGCCCTCCTGGTCTGTGGTCGTGACCTCCCCTCTCCAGCTCTCGGCAGCTGCTGGCCCACCAGCCTCTCAGGGAGGCCACTGTTTCCAGAGAGCCGTCCTCTGTTGGTGTGACCTCAGGGCTGTCCCAGGGGTCTGGTGTGAGACTGAGGAGCCGCAGTGTCGGTGGGGGCGGGGAGGGACAGGACCCAGGGCAGCTCTTCTCCGCCAGACTCCCCACCGGATAGGCCTCTGTCCCTCCTGAATGTTCACTTCTCCCTCCTCAACCTTGTCCATGGCTCTCTTCTTCCTCCTTCTCTCTCTTCTCTCCTTCCATCTTTTCTCCCTTTTCTTTTACTCCTTCCTCTCTTTTCTCACCCCCACCCTTTCATCTTCTCTCCACCTTTCTTTTGTCTGGTCTTCTTCCTCCCCCCTCCTTTCCCTCCTCTTCTTCATAATGATTAAGAACATGGACTCTGGCGGCCTTGGGTTCGAATCCCAGCTCTGTCACATACTGGCAAGTTACTTAATCTATCTGTGCTTTCGTTTCCTGAGCTGTGAAATGGGATCGGGACAGTATCTTTCTTGAAGGTTGTTATGAGGAATAACTTAGACCAGGGCTGGGCCCCAGTGGGTAGCTAGGGGAGTCTTAGCTGCTCACCATTAATGACCTTCTATCCTCTCCTCTTCTCCTCACTGTCTGTGTGGTCTCCTTTCCTCCGCCCCTCACTCCCTCAAGGCCCAGTGCTCCTGCTCTTGCCCCTTCTCTGCCAGACTTCTTGGGCCTGTCTGCTGCCCCTGCCACCCCGCTGCCCCCTCCTCTCACTGCACACGGAGCAGGGAGCCCAGGCTTGAGGCCAGGCTGCCCCAGGAGCAGTTGCAGAGCCAGGTGGTTGGAGCTCTTCCCTGGGCTCCGCCCACAACGAGCGCCTTTGTGCCACCGGGTGACAGCCTCTCTTGGCGCCTCGTTTGGCAGAACCGTGCATCTGGCCCGGGCACAGCTGAAACGCTCCGCCTGGGAGGCAGTGGCCTCGGAAAGCAGGGTGCTCGGGGTGTCCTTGTCATCTACCTGCAGGAGCTCAGATGAAGGTGTTCCCAGGACCCTGTGCCTAGCATGGTGCCCACACACAGCAGGCGCTCCCCCAGTGGGTGGTCATGGAGAGTAGAGCTTGGTGCCAGTCACTGCTGTCCGCACATTCTTTTTATCTTCACAGAAACTCTATGCTGTGGGGACTCTTCTTACCCTCATCCTAGAGGTGAGCAAATGGAGCCACAGAAAAGTGTGGGAAATTGCCCAGGGTTGAAGGAGTGAGTGAAACGACAACCTTAGGAGAAGGGAACCGAGACAAATGACTGGCCTACGGTCACACAGGGCTTGGCTGGGGAAGAACGCTGCCTCTTACCTGTCTGTAACCACCATCAGGACAGTGTGGCTGGTCCTCGGGCACACCTCCCTCGCCAACTGGGCCTGGGCCAGGAAGAGCAGCTGACCGGAGCCAGCACCGCCACGCTAAGGGTGGCTCAGCTGGTGTCGCAGCCCTCTCCACAGTTCATTGAGAGCATTAGTCCTATTCTCCAGGTGAGAAGCCTGCGGCCCAGAGGAGGCTAGCCACATGCCCAAGGTCACACAGCCAGTAGTGTGACTCCAAAGTCCCACTTTCTTCCAGCGGGGAGGCCTGGGTGGGAGGCAGAGAGAGAGGGACGTGCCCCTCCGTTCCGTTTCTGCTTTCAGAGCTCCATCTTGGTGCCCCTCTGCCCACTGTTTGCAGAAGACCTGGGCACGCACGGCACAGCCTCTTCACTTTTTCCTGGAAGCCAAGCTGGACAGGGATCACGGTGCTCATCTTTCTCTCTACCCCTCCCTCCCTTCTTCCCTTCCCCCCTTCTTTCCTGCCTTTTATTTCCTTTCTACCCTTTTATTAATATATAAAACACACACAATAACCTACCTAGAGCACACACACCTAAAGTGTGCATTTCAGTAAATTTGTACATACTGTGTAACTACCACTCAGATCAAGATATAGACCATTTCCACCCCCAACAACTCCCTCTTGCCCACCCCTCAGGTAACCACTACCCTGATTTTTATCACCATAAATGTTGCTTGTTCTCGGAATTCGTGTAAGTGCAGTTGTATTCACTGCGCCCACCTGACAGAGGAGGAACGAGTAGACCACAGAGGTGAGGCTGGCTCGCTGGCAGCTCAGAGCTCAGCACTCACGTGTGCAGCTTTGAGCAGAGACACGCCTGTGCTTTACTTGTCTAATGAGAGGAAATGCAGCTCCTAGCTGCCTGCTGCGAGGATGGACAGACACCGCCTGACAGAGCTCAGCCAGAGGAGATCCTGGGGTTTTTGCAGGATCATCAGCTAGATGTTTGTCTGGACTGAGTTGAATAGCATCCCCCTCTCCACTGCCCCAAATTCCTGCTCACTCGAAACCCGAGAATGTGACCTCACTGAGAAATAGGGTCTTTGCAGATGTAATCAAGTTAAGATGGCCAGGGCCCTTATAAGAAGAGGCAGATTTGAACACAGACACAAGAAGGGAGAGCTTCCTGTGATGATGGAGGCAGAGGTAGGAGTGATGCGGCTACGAGCCAAGGAACACCAAGGGTTGTGGGCAACCTCAGAGGCTAACGGAGAGACGTGGGGGTTCTCCCTCAGCCCCCGGAGCACAGGCCCTGCTGACACCTCTACTTCAGACTTCTCGCCTCCAGACTGCGAGACGACACATTTCTGTCCTTTGGATCCACTCAGTTTGCAGTACTTTATTTTATTATTTTTTTAATATATTTTATTGATTTTTTACAGAGAGGAAGGGAGAGGGATAGAGAGTTAGAAACATCGATGAGAGAGAAACATCGATCAGCTGCCTCCTGCACACCCCCTACTGGGGATGTGCCCGCAACCCAGGTACATGCCCTTGACCGGAATCAAACCTGGGACCCTTCAGTCCGCAGGCTGACGCTCTATCCACTGAGCCAAACCGGTCAGGGCAGTTTGCAGTACTTTGTTGCAGCAGCCCCAGAAAACCAACACACAGTCTAAGCCTGAGGTTTAGGGAGCTGCCACCTTTGACCCCAATTCTGTGCAGGGTCCATTCCAGGAAAGAAAACCATAGACACACAAAGAAGCTGCTTAGCATGCCCCAGCAAGAGCTTGGAGCTCAGGGCACGAATTCAGCTTGTTGGGGGTGGAAGCAAGAAAAATAATTCTCTCCGGTGCCACTTCTAAAAGGAAGAATCAAAATGGTATCTCAACAGCAGCCCCTGATGCGTGACGCGTGTGTGCATCATACAACCACAGGCGGACAGTTTGCAGCTGCCACAACAGCTGACCCCTCTGCCAGACAGTCTGCTTTCAGCTGGTATTCCCATTTTACAGACGTAGAAAGGGCGGGGGGGTCTGAGGCGTTAAGTGATGGAGGCAGCACCAGTGACAGCCCAGGCTCTGGGACCTTGCGACTTTGGGTTCCTTACTCTCAACCCTGAGCGTTCTGCTGCGGAACCACAAGTAACAGGCTGTTCCACGATTACACGACACCTATTTCCACACAGTCCTGGGGGCAGCTGTCACCACCCCCACTCACAGTCAAAGACCCTGAGGCTCAAAGAGGGCAGGGACTCCCAGAGGGACACGTGCAGAAGGACACACAAAAACTGGAAAAATGTAAATGCAAATCTCATCTTACAGTGTTGTACAATTTGAATTGAATAAGAGATAAGAATGTGAATGGGCCTGGTACACAGTTGGTGCTTAATAGAGTCAGGTGCCTCAGGCAGGCTGATCAAACAGTGCTTTAATATGACATTGAAGGACACACAGACTTCCTTTTGTCTTATTTTCAGGTTTTTGGTTTTTTTCTTTTTATCCTCACCCAAGAATATGTTTTTATTGTTTTTTGTTTGTTTGTTTGTTTTAGAGAGAGAGAAGGGGGGAAGAGAGAGAAACATTGATGTGAGAGAGAAACATTGATCAGTTGCCTCCAGTATTTGCCCCTACCGGGGATTGAACCTGCAACCTTGTAGTGTATGGGACAACATGTCAACCAACTGAGCCAGGCCAAGTTTGGATATTTTTGAATCTTTACAGCTGCTATTGTTATTATTATTACTAGAGGTCTCACAGCTGGTGAGTGGCAGAGGGGAGTTCACACCCAGAGCTGTCTTACTCAGAGCCCACCTCTCACCCTCTTCTCCGTGCGAAGCCGTGTGTAGATGGTGCCTGGCACAGAGTGAGCCTTCCAGAAACGTTAACTGAGTCAAAGTTATTTTCAGAAAGTTGAAAACATGAATCTTGTACAAATATACAGTGAGCACATGTCAAAGGCTTATTTAACTCATTCGCGACGGAACCAGCAAGATGGAAAAGCTGGTCTGATGGAGGACAAGATGGCAAAGTTAGGTGCAAAACTGGTTCGTGTCTTAACAGGGCAGCAAAACCACAGCCTTAGCGTTATTTTTACTTCAGGGCAGAAATAACTTGCAACTGTGCGTCTTTTACAAGTTAACGTGGAACATCACTGAGTTGGGACTCTGATCAGTAATAAAGGGCAAAGTCAAACAAAGGTGCGTTGGCTAGAGAGTCAGGTGACTCGGGCAGGCGGATCAGGCAGTGCCTTAATATGACATTGAAAGGACACACAGACTTCCTTTTGTCTTATTTTCAGGTTTTTGGTTTTTTTCTTTTTATCCTCACCCAAGAATATGTTTTTATTGTTCTTTGTTTGTTTGTTTGTTTGTTTTAGAGAGGGAGAAAGTGGGGGCGGGGAGAGAGAGAAACATTGATCAGTTGCCTCCAGTATTTGCCCCTACCGGGGATTGAACCTGCAACCTTGTAGTGTATGGGACAACATGTCAACCAACTGAGCCAGGCCAAGTTTGGATATTTTTGAATCTTTACAGCTGCTATTGTTATTATTATTACTAGAGGTCTCACAGCTGGTGAGTGGCAGAGGGGAGTTCACACCCAGAGCTGTCTTACTCAGAGCCCACCTCTCACCCTCTTCTCCGTGCGAAGCCGTGTGTAGATGGTGCCTGGCACAGAGTGAGCCTTCCAGAAACGTTAACTGAGTCAAAGTTATTTTCAGAAAGTTGAAAACATGAATCTTGTACAAATATACAGTGAGCACATGTCAAAGGCTTATTTAACTCATTCGCGACGGAACCAGCAAGATGGAAAAGCTGGTCTGATGGAGGACAAGATGGCAAAGTTAGGTGCAAAACTGGTTCGTGTCTTAACAGGGCAGCAAAACCACAGCCTTAGCGTTATTTTTACTTCAGGGCAGAAATAACTTGCAACTGTGCGTCTTTTACAAGTTAACGTGGAACTTCACTGAGTTGGGACTCTGATCAGTAATAAAGGGCAAAGTCAAACAAAGGTGCGTTGGCTAGAGAGTCAGGTGACTCGGGCAGGCGGATCAGGCAGTGCCTTAATATGACATTGAAAGGACACACAGACTTCCTTTTGTCTTATTTCCAGGTTTTGGATACTTTTATCTTTACAGCTGTTGTTGTTTTGTTATTATTATTCCATTTCTCTCTGCTGAAAGGGAACCTCCTAAGTTCCCAGAAACCCAGGAACACACAGACCCCACCCCACCCCCACTCACAGGGGATGCTAGGGCAGAGCCTTGGGTTGTGATGGCAGTCCCGGCACACGCAGGCCAGACAGCGGATCGCACCCAGGCTGGAGGGTGTGGGGTGGGAGCCGACAGGAGGGGCCTATGGCGAGGTTGTTTTGCAAACACCCATGCGGTGAACAGATCTCTACCACATTACTTGTCAAAGAAAATAAAGGGACCCATAGATAATAGGTAGCGGTGATTCCATTTCGCTAACACATGTGTGTGTGTGTGCGCGCGCGCAGGTACACTTAGGAGTGTGTACACAGAGAAAGCTCTTTGGAGAAATTCCCCCAAACTGACAGTGGTGAGTGTGTGTGTGTGTGTGTGTGTGTGTGTGTGTGTGTGTGTGTGTGTGTGTTGGGGGGAAGAGGTGGGGCGGCGAGGACGAAGGGGGAGCGATCCTGTAAAACCCACAGCAGTGTTTAAATTGGGTACCTCCAGCTCGTTTTCCTGCGTGACTCATACCCTCTTTAAAATATGTTCCTATATGTGCAGATATTTGATAGATGATTTCTGGGAGGTTTTCTCAGGGGACTGGGGATGGGGGGTGGGTTTTTCACCGTTTCCCTCCTGTACTCTGGCTTCCCAGCGTAGTTGTCATTTCTGTCATGAACGCACCTCCACCCGCCATCTCTGGGGACAGACCCAGGCTGGCTTGCGGGGATCCCGGCCGCCTGCTCCCTGGGGTCCCGCGGGGCGGAGTGGAGGGAAGAGGTGCGGGCTTCACAGGGAGCTCCCGGGGCCTCCGGGCTG
>NW_005367210.1:531347-533482 GCF_000412655.1 Myotis brandtii
GACGGCTCGGGGTCCCCCGGTCCCGTCCAGGTGGCGTGAGACCATTTCAGCTGCGGGGGCCGGGCGGGGAGAGCAGCCCGGATGGGGAGGAGACCCCGCTTTCCATGACAATGCCGAGCGGCGCGTACAAAGGCGCCGCAATCAGCGTTTTATTGGTTCGAGTTAATTATCTGCAGCGGGTGGGGGTGGGCGGGGCCAGGAAAGTCCCTCGTGGGGCGGGGAGGGAGGTTCGGGAGGGACTGAGACCCAAGGAGGGGGCGGGAGCGCTGGGAGGGCGGCTCTCCCGGGTCCCGCCAGCCCCAGGTTCCTTGGCGAGCGCCATCGCCCCCTGGTGGGTACCTCATTCATTCAGTCATTCATTTGTTCACTCACCCATTCAGGATTTCTGTGCGATAAGGGCTGAGCACAGAGCCTGGCAAACGGGTCGCCTTTTTAAATGCCGCATCCGGGGCTGGGCGCCTTGGTCCCCATCCTCACCAGCGAAGAGCTGTCAGCCTAGTGCTGCAGGCCGACTTACACACAATTACAATGCAGCCTGGCAAAGGCTAGAGTAAGGGCAGCAACAGGGCACGGAGGGCCCAGAAGAGGACCCTGGGGAGAAGGGAGAGTCCAAGAGGACTCACCGGAGGAGGGCCAGTCTGAGATACGACCTAAGAGAGGTTGGAAATTAGCCAGGGCCATGGGAGATTCAGACCTTTCCAGAAAAGCAGGTGCAGAGGGGTTGCAGTAAGAGCAAGCACGGTCCACTCTGGGGAGAGCAGCATCCCCTAGTTGGGGAGGGTCCTGGGACTTACTGTGCAAAGCAAACATGTCAAACTCGAAGCCCGCAGGCTGCATGCGGCCCACAACGGATATTTTGTGGCCAGCCGATATAACGGTATGTAAGAAACGTTTTAATAAAAATTCCTTAACTTAATTTTTACAATATCATGTTATACATTATTAATAACGAACTACAACGTTCGCTAATGACTGATGACTATAATCGTGTTGCATTCATTTCCCTTACTCGCCTTGCACACAGGTGCACCATTTCTCTCCACTGATACTAGCAGCGAATATTTTAGCAGCCAGATGCCACGACATTAGTCTTGGACTGACTTGTTTGGTGTGCACAACAGGAAATATTTCGCTTTCGGAGAACAAGAAGAATAGGTTTATTTGCGTTACGCTTATTAATTTGTGCAGTTATTCAGTGTCCGGTAAGTTAATGTTCAAGACAAAATATTAATTTTTATTAAAATGTTCTATTCTTTTATGTTCACGATTACTCATTTGTTTCAGCCCTGCATATTCAACATGTCTCTATTGAAATAAACATACGTTTCTATGAAAATTGGAGCTTTTGGTTTTTTGTGGCCCACATAAACTTAAACCTCGTTTATGTGTCCCATGTTAGCCTTTGAGTTTGACATGCTTGGTGCAAAGGAAGGAGGTGAGCAATGAGCTGAAGAAGTGAGCAGGGCCAGATGAAAGTGTGGGCTGTGGGTGGGGCAGGGTGGGTACACCCCTCAGACCATTTCCAGTGTAACATTCTCTTCCTTAGGTTTGGAAAGAAGTTGGCTGCCCCCACCTCCACCAGAATTGCTCCCAAGTGGACTCAGGCCTTATCATTCTCTCCCCTTGACCACTGTCCAGTTGTCTCCCTTTACTTTGCCCTTTAGTCTGTCTGCACCGCCCCCCACTACACCCCAAATGCCCTTTCTATAAGCCGAGTTACGTGGCACAACTTTTTCAAAACTACAAATGCATAGGATCTGTAACCCAATAGCTGCATGTGACAGAAAACACATAGTAATAGTGGCTTAAGTAAAGTAAGGCATTTCTCTCTCATGTAAATAAAATCCGAAGGCAGGCAGGCTAGGGCTGGCGTGGCACTCCATAGTTCATGGAACTGGACTCCTTCCATCTTATTATTGCACCACCCTCAGTATATGTCTTCTACTTCATGGCCCAATAAAACTGCTCAAACACCAGTCATCACATCTACATCCCAGATGGAGAGTCTTCCAGTCATTAGACAGGAGAAGGGAGTCAGGAAGGGAGGGAGGCCCAGCCAGTGTGCTCAGTGGTTGAGTGTTGACCTATGAACCGCAGCTCACAGTTCGATTCCAGGTCAGGGCACGTGCCCGGGT
>NW_005367210.1:534217-555027 GCF_000412655.1 Myotis brandtii
GACCCTTTCACAGGGGTCGCCTAAGACCATCGGAAAACACATATATAATTACATATTGTTTTTGTGATTAATCACTATGCTTTAATTATGTTCAATTTGTAACAATGAAAATACATCCTGCATATCAGATATTTACATTACGATTCATAACAGTAGCAAAATTACAGTTATGAAGTAGCAACGAAAATAATTTTATGGTTGGGGGTCACCACAACATGAGGAACTGTATTAAAGGGTCGCGGCATTAGGAAGGTTGAGAACCACTGGCATAGAGTCTCTGGACGAGGCCGGTCACAGTGGCTGCCTGCTGGACTGGGGGCTGAGGAAGAGGAAGGCTTTTGGCTATTTCCTTTACAACTGTTGACTCTTAAAGACATAGGTGCATGTACTGCCTGATAAAAATAAAAAATGAAGGGATCAGTTACATGCAAATTCACACCAACACACCCCTGCTTTACTTATTTATTTTCTGTGGTTTTTAAAAAATCTTCACCCGAAGATATTTTTCCATTGATTTTTAGAGGGAGTTGAAGAGAGAGGGAAAGACAAAGAGAAACATCGATGTGAGAGAAACACATCAATTGGTTGCCTCCTGCACCAGCCCCGACTATGGCCCCTATGGCCCCGGGCCGGGAAGGAGCCTGCAACCGAGGTACGTGCCCTTGACTGGTATCGAACATGGGACCCTCCAGTCCACAGGCTGATGCTCTATCCACTGAGCCAAACCAGATAGGGCAACACACCTCTGCTTTAAGAGTTTCAGTTCCATCCCATCACCATCAGGGCGGAGCTCAGACTCTCAGCTGTTCCTGCTTATCTGGCCCCATCCAGGCAGCATCCTCTGTGGTGCTCGGCACCCACTGGCCGCCAGCTCAGTACCCAGGCTCTCCGAGACCGCTGTGCCCACACTGTTTCCTCAGCCACTCCTCTCCCGTGAGGCTTAGCTGCCTGGTGAAGCTCTCACCAGGCTCAAGTCTGAGTTGGTTCCTCTGGCTTTCGTGGTGCCGCTGCACCGTGCCCTCTCCTCTTCCTCATCTGTTCAGACCACACGTTTACTGATGCTCCCGTGCGCTGGGCTCCAGGGACCCTGGAGATGGATGGAAGCCATCTTTAGCGTCGGACCTGCCTCCTTGTCTGTTCCCGGCCCGGCACTCTTAGAACACACAGAAAAGCACACAGTCCTGGGATTGTGTGATGTGTTCAGTTCCCGCCCCTGGTGCCTGTGAATGTGACCCGCTGTGGAAATGGGGCCTTTGCAGATGGAATCAACCCTGAGATCGTACTGGACGAAGGAGGGCCTTGATCCGATGACTGGTCATAAGAAGAGGGAAATTTGGACACAATCGCAGACACAAGAAGGAGGAAGGCCAGGCGACGACAAAGCTGGGATTGGAGCGATGCGTCTTCAAGCCCAGGAGCCCCAGGAGCGCCGAGGATTGCAGGCAGCCCTCCCAGCGAGGAAGGCGCAACGGGCGTCCTTTCCTGGAGCCTTTGAAGAGAGCATGGCCTTGCTGACACCTTGATGTTGAACTTCGAGCCTCCAGACTGAGACATTGACCCTGTTGCCTTAGCCACCCAGCCTGTGGTCATTTGTTCCTTCAGCTCTAGGAAGTGAATACATACACTAAACCAGTCAGCACCTAAGAGAATTCTAGGTGGTGACAAGTGCTTTGAAAAATAAAACAAAGCATGAAAGAAAACAGGGCCTGTGGTGGAGAATGACCGGGAGCAGCTTCACTTAAGCCAGGGTGGTCAGGGAAGGCCTCTTGGAGGAGGTGACGTTTCCGTGGAGACCTGCAGAATGAGGAGCCTGCCCCACGAGGATGAGGCAGAGGTGCTGGGGGCAGGGGGACCAATGGGCTTGTCATGTTTGAAACCTCCTGGATGCAGCTCTGACAGAGAAGGACACTTGGCGGGCATCTCTGTGGAAGTCCCCAGGAGTGACCCAGGAAGGGACTGTTCTCTCTCCGCCTCCCTAAGGCCTCAGAACCTGCTGGATGGCTGATGCGGGTCCGTCAGCCCGGCCGGCTGGCAGCCGATGGGCTGGCGGAGGAGGCCAGCTTCACAGCTGACACTCTGAGCTGTAATTGTGATTAACTACCGATTAACTACCGGGTCCTCTTCCCTCCATGAACCTGAGGCTGCGGGTGTGACAGCTGCGGAGTGAAGCAATGAGGCCAGGAAGGGGTTAATGGGCTGCCCCTCCATCTGAGCCCTTCAGACAATGAGAGGGGGTGGGGAGGCCTCTGGTGGGGGTGTGTGGCATCAGCTGGGGTGAGTGAATGGAGGGGACAGAGGCCTGGTCCCCAGGGACTGGGCGTGAGTGCTCTCCGGGAGAGGGGTCAGGCTCCCCCCCTGCTATTATTTCCATCCATCCGCATCAGCTTCTCCCCTCCCCCGCCCGGCCAGAGCATCCCAGACGACTGCCCTCTTGGCTCCAGAGAGGGCAGCATCTCCAGCCCCACGGAATTCTGAAGTAGAGTCTGAACGCCAAGGAACTGCGGAATCCTGAAATGTCAGGGCTGTGGGGGAGCTCATCTATTCCTGTCATTTTCAAACTTGTTTGCTTAATTATTAGCAGTGAAACCCAGGAGCCCCGCCCCCAGCTCATTCTGTCCTCAAATAATAAATAGTGCATTGACTACATTCAGAACAGACTGGGTGCCAATCTGTCTCCTTCATCCCCAGTTCTGCTCCTTAAAACTGGGGCACCTGCCTGGCCAGTGTGACTCAGTGGTTGAGCGTCGACCCATGAACCAGGAGGTCATGGTTCGATTCCTGGTCAGGGCACACGCCGGGGGTTGCGGGCTCTATTCCCCCAGTAAGGGGGCGTGCAGGAGGCAGCTGATCAATGATTCTCTCTCATCATGGATGTTTTCAACTCTCCCTCTCCCTTCCTCTCTCTGAAATCAATAAAAGCATTAAAAAAAAAAACACCTTAAAGAAAAAAAAAAAGCTGGGCACCTTGGGAGACTCCTGACAAATGTATAAACTATGTAACCACCACCACAATTGATATGTAGAACATCTCCAACACCCCAAAGTCCCCCAATGCCCCTTTGTGGTCAGTATCCTCCCTGATAACCTCTGGTGTAGTAGATTGAACAATGGTCCCATAAAGATATCGAGTTCTAATCCCTGAATTTTGTAAATTTTATCTTATTTGGACAAAGGATGTTTGCAGCAGTGATTAAATTAAGGATCTTCAGATGGAGATTAGTTGATTATCCAGGTGCACCCTGTAGGCCATCACAGTGTTCTTATAGAGAGAGTCCAATATGCGAGGAGGAGGCGATGTTACCACAGAGGCAGAGACTGGAGTGATGTGGCCACAGCCAAGGAATGCTGGTGCCACCAGAAGCTGGGAGGGGCAAGCAAGGGCTTCTCTCCTGGAGCCTGGGGACGGAGTGTGGCCCTCCTGACACCTTTATTGCAGACTTCTGGCCTTGGGATGGTATAAAAACAATGTCTGTATTTTAAGCCGTCCAGATTTTGTTACTTTGTTACAGTAGCTCTAGGAAATGAACACACCTGACAACCATGACCTGTGGTCTGTCTGGATAGTTTTGTCTTTGCAAGAAGGTTAGATAAATGGAATCCTACAGGATGTAGCCTTTTGAGTCTGGCTTCTTTCACGCAGCATAACACATTTGAGATTCATCCATATTGTTCCATTGATCTGAAGTCCGTTCCTTTTTATTGCCGAGTAGTATTCCAGTGTGTAGATACACCATGGCTTATTTATCTACTAGAGGCCTGGGTGCAGAAAAATCGTGTACTTTTGCGGGGAGGGGTTCCTCAGCCTGGCCTGTGCCCTCTCACAGTCCAGGAGCCCTTGGGGGATGTCCGACTGACGGCTTAGGCCTGCTCCCCACCTCCACCGCTGCGCTCACCAGCCATGAGCCTGGCTTCTGGCTGAGCAGCACTCCCCCTGTGGGAGTGCACTGATCACCATGGGGCAGCTCCTGTGTTGAGCGTCTGCCCCCTGGTGGTCAGTGCGTGTCGTAGCGACTGATTGTTCTGCCATTTGATCGATTTGCATATTAGCCTTTTATTAGATAGGATTGATCAGTTGAAAGGTATTGGGTCATTTTCAGTTTTTGGTGATTATAAATAATGCTGCTATGAACGTGTGCCTACAGGTGTTTGTGTGGACATAGCTGTCATTTTTCTAAGGTATATACCTAGGAGTGTGATCACTGGGTCATACTGTAGGCATTTCTATAATTCTGTAAGAGACCTGTTTTCAGATGTGACTGAACCATTTTGCATTCCCACGAGCACTGAGTATTGTCCAGGTGTGTGTGTGTGTGTGTTTGTGTTTTAATTTGGTCTTTTTAATAAGTATATAGCGATCATAGAGTCTTGGGATTTTATTGGGAGGATTAAATAAATGTATTGCTGAGAATAATGCCTAGCACATTAACAAGTGGCTGCTGCCTTGGAAGTGTTAGCCTCCTTTTTGATATCCCTCTGGGAGGCCAGGACATAGCCAGTAGTGGAAATCTCAAATGCCAGGTGGACCAGGTAGGGGTCTTGGGGGGCTGGCAAGCACATGTTCTTCTTGAAGGTCATAGTCCCTGGGAAATAGACCATGAGCTGGAGACTTGGGTGTCAGGTGGTTTTTGAGGGAATGCTCTTGAGATCTGGGGGGAGTGAGGAAAGCGGGGTCAGGCAGTTGCAACAGAGGCCTCGGGCAGTCCCTCAGGAGCTGGGGAGCTGGGACAGCCTGCGGAGATGTCACGTTCTGAACAGGTCAGGCCTCTGTGCTGCTCCCTGACCAGTCTTTGGAATGACTGTCTTGAGAGAGATGTAATCTTGGTACAGCAGCCTCTCACTTGAGCCATCAGCAGCCAACACTGAAGGCATGCGGATGCTGGGGCTTGATCCAGGTGACATCCACCAGCTGGGAAAGCAGGCCCAGTGGCCAGAGCTTTCATTTTTTAAGAGTAGCTGTAAATCTTCATTTTGATGTTGTCTGCCAATTGTTTTAAATGCTGGGAACTCGCCCAGCTGGCATGGCTCAGTGTTTGAGTGTGGACTTATGAACCAGGAGGTCATGGTTTGATTCCCGGTCAGGGCACATGCCCAGGTTGCTCAATCCCCAGTGGGGGGGCATGCAGGAGGCAGCTGATCAATGATTCTCTCTCATCATTGATGTTTCTAGCTCTCTCTTCCTTCCTCTCTGAAGTCATTAAAAATATTTTTTTTTAAATCTAAATAACTTTTATGTTATCTGTATTTTACCACAATTTAAAAGTAAAACAAAAAGAAAGAAAAATTTTCTCTCTGTGGTACAGCTCCAAGATGGCCCCAGTGATCCGTGCCTCCTGCCACCCATGCCCTGAATGATGCCCTCTGTCACTGAATGGGCTTCCTTGTGGAACTGGCAGGATAGCGTAGAAACGAGACAATGTCTTGTCTGAGGCTGGGTTGTAAAAGGCACCGCAGCTTCCATCTTGTCCCGTCTCGGGGGGCAGGCAGCCACCAGGTCATGAGGACACCCAAGTAGCCCACGGACAAGAACTGAGGCTCTTCGATAATGACCTTGAGTGAGCACTTCAGTGAGCCATCCTGGAGGCGAGTCCTCCGGCCCCATCCAGGCTGGACTTCACGAAAAATTTTAGCCTGAGCCACCCCGGCTAAGCGACTCCTGAACTCCAGACCCACAGAAATGGTTTGTGACGTACATGGTTATTTTCCTCTTAAGCACTGTTTCCAGTTCATTTGTTATGCAGCACTTGATAACTAATGATCTTATTACAGAATTGTGTAATCATGTGTGCCTCATGATTACAGTATCTGCAGGGGATTGGTTCCTGGACACCTCCCTCCCACCCCCCAGCAGATACCAAAATCCGCAGATGCTCGAGTCTCTCTTTGATAAGATGACGTGGAACGATGCATACAGTTGGCTCTCTGCATTCACGGATACCCAACCACAGATGGAAACAACCACGGGCGGACACAGAGAGCCAACTGTATTTTTTAAAAATTTTCTGTGTATAAGTGGACCCACACAGTTCAAACCTGTTTTGTTCTAGGGTCAACTGTATGTAACAATTTCTCTCACACCCACACATCAAATTCTGTTAGCTTCCCTGGCCGCTGGGGGCTGTGAGAGGGGAAGTCTTCTCCTCCCTTTCCCAGAGGAACGGCTCCTGAGACGGCCAGTCAGAGGGTGGTGTCGGGGCCAGGAGGAGTGTGCCTGTGGCCCTCTTCACTCCAAGCACCCAGGGGACCGCCCTCTGTACAGTCAGGAGCTGCCGTGGCTGAGCATGTGAGTGTGAGAGTGGGTGTTCCCATGCAAACCTGTATGTCTGTTCCCGGCAGGCCCCAAGCAGCGGACTCTGGAGTTAAAATCCCAGCTCTTGTGCTCCGGTCGCGCTCTAGCTGTGTGGCCTTGGACTAGTTGTCTAACCTCATAACTTGAGACTAAAAAATTTTTAAAATATATTTCTTTATTGATTTCAGAGAGGAAGGAAGAGGGAGAGAGAGATAGAAACATCAATGATAAGAGAATCATTGATTGGCTGCCTCCTGCACGCCCTACTGGGGATCGAGCCCGCAACCCAGGCATGTGCCCTTGGCCAGAATCGAACCTGGGATCCTTCAGTCCACAGGCTGACGCTCTATCCACTGAGCAAAACTGGCTAGGGCGAGACTAAAGGTATTAATACCTACCTCATAGGACTCTTAGGAGGAATTAATGAGTTAATACATGCAGAAGGCCTGGGGGCAATATTAGCAGGAAGGGTTGTTGGTGGTTATTATTATGGGCATTGGTAATCCCAGCTCTGCCAAGGGTTGGTGGTGGTTATTATTATGGGCATTGGTAATCCCAGCTCTGCCATGGTACAGGTCACTTTGCCTCTTTGGGCTCAGTTTCTTCACCTGTAAAATGGGTTCTTCTTGGCACTATCCATAGGACAGAAAGAGGATTCAAGGAGATTGTGTATGGGAAGGACTTGTTCTGGTTCAAGATTAGTCCTTGGTTATGCACGTATATGAGCCTCTGGGTGTCTGCATATGTGGGCATGGGAGCACACATGGATTCCTGCCTTCCCTTTGAATGCTGCCCCTCCTCGCCTGCAGAATCCTAGCGATCAACCCTCCAGACACCCCCCCTTTCTTGGCTCTCTTTTCCTGCTTCTTGGGCCGCAGTGTCACCTGCTGGCCCAAAGCTATATGGCACCTGGAGCCCATTGCCTGCATAACTAGGTTATAGGGAAGGGAATCTACACTTGAGAGCCTGCTGGGTGCAGAATATGATACATATTTATGCCTCTATTTTATAGAGACTGAGCCTCAGGGAGGTCACACAGAGCCAGCTGAGAGCTGGGATTTGAATCCACATTCCATCTCCCCCCACTCCAAACACCCTCCTAGGGTGAGTTCAAGTTCTGGGTTAAACTGGCCCTTCCCTCTACTCAGAGGGGAGCCAGGAGCGGAGGTCAGGGGTCTTTGGGAGAATGTCAGGGTTGTCCCCCAAGGTCAAGATTGCAGATGAAAGAGCACTGGACTGAGAGTCCCCAGCTGGGGTCTCCCTCTGGCTCACCCAGCCATCAGCTGAACAACCTTTGGAAAATGCTTTATGTATGTATGTATGTATGTATGTATGTATGTATTTATTCTAGCATTTATCATCTTGGAATATAGACACTGTGGAGAGAACACTTAATGTGGGTGTTGGGCTCTAATGTGAGGAGAAACTCATAAAAATAAACAATTTTTAAAAATATGTATTTTATTAAAAAATATGTATTTTATTGATTTTTTTACAGAGGAAGGGAGAGGGATAGAGAGTTAGAAATATCACTGAGAGAGAAGCATCGATCAGCTCCCTCCTGCACACCCCCTACTGGGGATGTGCCCGAAACCAAGGTACATGCCCTTGACGGAAATCGAACCTGGGACCCTTCAGTCCACAGGCCAACACTCCATCCACTGAGCCAAACCGGTTGCAGCGGTTCTCAACCTGTGGGTCGCGACCCCTTTGGCGGTCGAACGACCCTTTCACAGGGGTCGCCTAAGACCATCCTGCATATCAGATATTTACATTACGATTCATAACAGTAGCAACATTACAGTTATGAAGGAGCAACGAAAATAATTTTATGGTTGGGTCACAACATGAGGAACTGTATTTAAAGGGCCAGAAGGTTGAGAACCACTGGGTTAGGGCAAAATAAACAATTAAAAAAAAACACAAAACTTCCCAAAATCTTTCAATCGCCCATAAAGTACAGTACAGGCAGTTTTCTGAACATCATCCTTTGCAGTAATAAATACACTAACATAAAGAGGGGCAGTATGTGGTAGCAGTTGCATAGATTGCTATAATTTTAGGTTCAGCTCTCACTCAGATGTGTGGGATTGTGAACAGTGGGCCCCTCCACTCCCTGCTTCTCGCCCACAATTGGCTCCTGTCCAGGCAGCGCCAACTCTACACCCACGCCGTGTATATCGTTCTCTCTTCTCTCTCTCTCTCTCTGGGCACACGTGGTTGCATTTCTGAAGTTACATAATAAAAACAGCTAGTATTCCTGGAGCATTTGTTATGCACTATTCTAGGCACTCTTCTGAGCTCTCTACTTGCATTAATTTGTGTCATCCTCCTCACAGTGCTATGAGGTAGGTACTGTTATTACAGATGAGGAAACTGAGGCACTGAGAGGTTAAGCAGCTAATCCAAGGTCACAAGGTCACACAGCTAGCGAATGGTAGAGCCTGGGCTTGAAACTGGGGAGTCTGAGACCAGAACTCACACTCGTAGCCATGATGCTACCCACTTGAATGGAGGCGCCACGGGAGCCACGCGTATGTGTCTGTGTGTTCACTGTAAGCCCACAAGCCCCGTTAGGCAGCCAGAATCTGGTCTGGGTCATCTTTGCATCCCCAATACTGGTCCTTTCATCCAGGGCCCACTCTGGGTGTGTGCTCAGTAATTGTGTTTGGACAAAGCATGAGGCTTGCTGAGCCCCAGGTCCTTCATCTGAAAGACAGGAATAATAGCACTTCAGATTGCCCCAGTGACCTCTTAGGTGAGAAAGCTCTTGTCAAAGATCCTTGGTTGTCCCTTGCCCACCTCCTGTTCACCTTTGCCCAATTTAGTGGCTGCACCAGCTCAGGAGAGCTGATTGTGCACATCTTTTCCCAGCTTTGCATTCAGTACCATCATGTTTGTAGCTTGAAATCAGCAACCATGAGAATATTTACACCATGGAAATGGGCAATGGAAACAGGTTTTTGTTTTGTTTTTTCCTTTATAGATGTTAAACATTTACCACTACCAGGAGAAAATAGATCCTCTAATGATCACCTTCAGGCAGCAGTACAGTGGAGTGATCCTGCCTATTGGCTCTGGAGCCAGACTTCCTGGGTTCAAGCTCCAGCCCTATCACTTACTGTGTGACCTGGCTCAGTTACTTAACCTCTCTGAGCCTCATTAGTCTCGTTCAT
Source organism: Myotis brandtii (assembly GCF_000412655.1). Lineage (NCBI taxonomy): Eukaryota > Metazoa > Chordata > Mammalia > Chiroptera > Vespertilionidae > Myotis > Myotis brandtii. The sequence goes on from NW_005367210.1 coordinate 543,680, forward strand.
ATGAAGATTACCTATTTCATTAGGGATTCCATGCGATTGTCCATACAGATGCTCTCTCAATACTAATTAGTGTTATATATCAAGCTAGGAGGTGGGGAAGCTCTCTTGTCTCCACATGCTCGAAAAGGTGGTGATGGGAACGGGACTTGCAATGTCACAGAGGACCCTCAGCAGGGACAATGTGTAACCAAGGTCAAGGCCCCAGGGAAGGCTGTTTTGAGCACTGGCAGGCCAGATCTCTATGAGTCATGGACCGTGTACCTGATGTTTGGGGAAAAGGGTCCTCCTCCAGTTCCTCAGAGGGAAGGCTGCTGTTAGCTAGCCGTGGACCCCAGAAGAGATCTTGGAGGAAGCTGGTGATCTAACCCATGATTCCTGCTGCTCTCCCCTCCCCTCTCTTCTTGCTCGTGAGCACACCCAGAGGAGTGCTGTGGGGTTTGTAACATGAGATGTAACATATATAACAAGAGTAGTACAAATAGAGAGAAGAAAGCATAGAGCTATATAGGAGTGACATTTCTATATCTTACTGTAATTAAGTTAGTATAAATCTGAAATAGATTCTGATAAATGAAGATGTATATGGTAAGTGCAGAGCATTCATTAAAAAAAGTGAGAAAAAACTATTAAAAAATTAAAATGTTACACTAGAAAGTACTCATTTAATGTAAAAGAAATCTGTAAGGGAAAAATAGAGGGAGGGATAGACACAAGATATATAGAAAACATAAAGTAAAATGATGGGCTTAAGTCCAGCTCTACTTATAATAGTATTAAGTGTGAATGGAACCAATCCAAAGGCAGAGATTTTCTGAGTTGATAAGAGACCAACCTCCAACTGCTGTCTCTAAGAGATACTCTAGATTCAAAGATACAAATAAGTTGAGAGTTAAAGGATGGGAAAACATATATTATCCAAAAGCAATCATAAGAAAGCTGGATTGGCCATATTAATATCAGAGAAAATAGACTTTCCTTTTTTTGAATTTATTGGGGTGACACTGGTTAACAAAATTATACAGGTTTCAGGTGCACAATTCTACAGCACGTCATCTGTACACTGTATTGTGTGTTCACCTCCCCAAGTCAAGTCTCCCTCCATCACCATTTATCCCTATATCCTAAGCACCACCCTCTCCCCTGGCCTTCACCACACTGTTGCCTGTGTCTAAAAAATAGACTTTAAAACAAAATATGTTACAAGAGATAAAGAAGGATATTTTCTAATGTTCAAAGGGTCAATCCATCAGGATGATGTAAAAAGCATAAACATATATGCACGTCACAACAGAGCCCCAAAGTATATGGAGCAAAAATGGACAGAATTGAAAGGAGAACTAGAGAATTCAGTAATAGATGGACACATTGACATTCCACTTTCAATAATGGAAAGAACATCTAAGCAGAGGATCCAGAAGGAAATAGAAGGCTTGAACAACACTATCAGCAACTAAACCTGAAAGACATCTATCTATTGAACACTCCACCCAGCGACAGCAGAATACACCTTCTTCTCAAATGCACATGGAAAATTCTCCAGGGTCGACCATTTGTTAGGCCACAGAATGAATCTTGATAAACTTTAAAAGGTTGAAATCATACAAGTATCTTCTCTAACCACCACTTCTAAGAAGACTGTGGAAGGGCTCCATGTGAAGCTTTAGCCAGAGGATTTCCTGCTGATTGTGTGAAAGCTGGAAGCTTCTAGAAAACGTTCAGGACATCTTTCACCCTCACCCTGGTGAGCATGAACTTAGCTAACTCATGGGAAGCATTTAGAAAAGTGCCTGACGTGCAGAAATCACATGATACATTTTATTTGTTATTATCCTCACAATAATTGCACGGGGAAAGCGTCATCATTTTCCCTATTTTACAGCGAAGGAGACGGAGACTCGGATGCACAGTAAGTTGAGGTCGCACAGATTAAAACCCAAGTTTGTGAGACTTCAAAGCCTTGTATAGATGCAGAGAGGCAGATCTGAGGACTTTCATTACTGTGTGTGTGTGTGTTTTCAGTAGCTTAAAATTGGAAACAGTATAGATTTCCATCAACGGAAAACCATTCAGTAAAGGCCATTCAGAAAGGGCTTTGTGGTGGTTACAAGAAATAAGGTCACCCTATACACAGGGACACGGAACCATCCCCTAAGACATTTTGTTCAGTAGAAAGAACATCTGAAAAAAAAGTTCTATAACCCACAGGAAACAAAGCCAACTATTCCGTAAGATCTAAGTGTGTGTGTGTGTGTGTGTGTGTGTGTGTGTGTGTGTGTGTGTGTGTGATCTTTGGAATAAGAAGCAAATGAAGGTGATTTTAAACAATAGGATCTATTTATAGGAGCCTTCCTTTCTTTAGACTTCATTGAGCTTTAAAATAACACACGCTTGGAGAGCACAGCGAAGTGTCAAGAAGAAAAAAAGAAAACCACAGATATCCCTCTCTCTGGGTTCACTGGGCTAACGTTTTTATATATATCATTCCAGTCCCCTTCCAGTGTGTGAGTGTGTGTGTGCACCTCTATATACATATAGAGGAACGCACATTTAAGGATATGAGAATTCTGCTGTTAAACCACATAGAAGCTTATTTCTCTGTCACATTAAATCTGGGTCTCAGTAGGAATGGTGGCTCACAGTCATGATTTCAGGCTCTTACTATATGTTTCCTGTATTATTCTCGACCTCTGGCTTCCTCCTCATAGTCTAAGACAGTTGCTCCAGCTCCAGCCATCGCATCTGCATCCCACCAGCACGAAGGGGTAAATGGGAAGTGGAGGTCCTGCTTCTGCCTTTTAAGTACACAACCTGGAAGTCATACACATTACTCTTGGCAATGTTTGTCTGATGTAAACACATGGCCGTTGATAGCCGCAAGGAATCCCAGGAAATGTGTTCTTTACTCTGGGCTCCCATGTGCCAGCTAAACCTCAGGGGCTCTATGACTATAAAGAGACAGGAAAGTGGACTTTATAGCAACTAGCAGGGCTTCATTCTCTCAATAATAATATCTTTCCTCAGCAAAAGAGAAAGTTCTGTATCTTATCTTTCATTCTAACCATTGAACCCTGTGAGAGAACAAACCCTCCTTCCCCCAGGCCAAACTACAAGTTGTAATAGAGCAACTTTCTTAAGGCACACCCAGGAGCCAGCTGCTCCCAGCAATTTCCAAATGAAAGGGCACTTCCCCCAGATTTGACCTTTGATAAATATATTGAGAGAATCAGAAAAGGCCATCCCATTGCAAAACCAGAATTGCAAGACAAGGTGTGTGACAGACCTTCTCTGGTGAGCGAGTTTCAGCCCCTCTACTAGTCATTCTTAAAGCGATACATTAGACTGTGTGTGCAAATCACATCCTGCTACAAAAGCACTAATTTCTCGTTCCTTCTTTTCACTTCCAGAGGAATTTGAGTGTGTGTGTTATGGAGTGGAGACCATAGGACTGGATTGAAGTTTTCTATTTATCTCTCTTTAAATTTATTCATTTTAGAGAGAGGAAGGGGGGAGAGAGAGAGAGAGAGAGAGAGAGAGAGAGAGACATCGATTTGTTGTTCCACTTATTTATGCATTCATCGGTTGATTTTTGCATGTGCCCTGACTGGGGATCAAACCCGCGGCGTTGGCATATCAAGACCATGCTCTAACCAAGCGAGCTACCCAACCGGGGTGAAGTTTTCTATTTTTATTTCAAACCAGAAGACAGTGAGCCAGGGGAGGCCCTTTATCTCCATCTGAAGCCAAGGTTTTCTTGACTAGTTCACATGCTTTGAGACTCATGCCTCTGACACAGAAATACCAAGTAATGCAGAGCCTGGGTGGCCTGGGTCCAAGGCCTGGCTCTGCCACTCACTGGCTGTGTGACCTCAGCCACGGCACTTAACCTCTCTGTGCCTCAGTTTCTTCATTTGCAAAATAGTGCTCGTAATAATAGACAGTACCTTTAGGGCTTCTGTGAGATTAATTCAGTGAAGTCTCAGGAAGAACCCAGGGCTTGGGGAGGCCCTTCCTCAGCAGATGACCACAGGAATGTCCCCCTCCCCCCCCTGGCCTGGCATCTGGCCAACCAGGAAGGGCGGCAGTGGGAAGGCTCTTTAGGGCTATCAGGTTGACGGTCACCGTGGTGGCCATCAGTGAGGATGAAGGGTAGATGCTCCCTTTTGGGGGGGCATTCCCGTGCTGACCAACCCCGAGGAAGCGTGTGGTGTAATCCCTACGGATTCTCCTTCCGATGACTCTGCGGGCCTCTCCTTAAAGTCGCGGCCTGCTTTTCCATTTCCAAGTTCCCGGGCCACTTCCTCCAGGATAAATGTGCAGTGTGGTACCTTGGTCCTATGCCATCAGTTCATCAGAAAGAACCCTGGATTCAGAGCGAGGGTCTGTGTCCTGACTCTGCGGTCCATTTTTCGGGGGGCTCTGGCTGGGTCATTCCCCACCTGGACCACTGCTAGCACATGAGCCCATTTGCAGGGCCTGGGACACACACAGAGGCGCAGGCCCTGTCTCTGAAGCATTAGAAGGTGCTCACTGAAAAACAAAAAGGCCTATAAAATGGGAGGGAGGTGCTTTTATCATCCCCTCTTGCCCTGACTCTGAGGTCCATTTTTCGGGGGGCTCTGGCTGGGTCATTCCCCACCTGGACCACTGCTAGCACATGAGCCCATTTGCAGGGCCTGGGACACACACAGAGGCGCAGGCCCTGTCTCTGAAGCATTAGAAGGTGCTCACTGAAAAACAAAAAGGCCTATAAAATGGGAGGGAGGTGCTTTTATCATCCCCTCTGTACAGAGGAGGAGACAAGGCTAACTGAAAGGTTGTACGGCCATCGAGACTTCTAAGGATGGTGAGTGAGAGCAAAACCACAGAGAGGGGCATGAAACGAAGGCGCCTTCTCCATATCCTATCGCTCGCCTTCTCACCTCGTCCTTGGCAGCAGATACCAGTGTGACCAGCTCTGTACTGTACACGCTCTTCTGCATCTGCTCTCTGTGTGTGTCATTAATCTTGGAGCATCTTCCTGAGTCAGCAGAGAACTTCTTGCTCATTATCAACTCCAGCCTTCTTTCTGCGAGGGAATGCCCTGAAACCACCCACACGCCCTGGTAGAGGCTGTGCTAACACGAATGGGAGAACTTCTCCGTGCTAAGGAGGGAGACATCCCTTCTCCCTTTTCTTAGAGCATTTACTTTAGAAAACCCAGCATCCTCTCACCTGCAGTGCTAGTCTTCCAGTTGCAAAACAACCTCCCCCGTAAAGATACGAGTTTCTTTTCCCCTGTGGATAAGGACAGCTAGCTAACACAGAGCCACCCCAAACAGGTGAATTCAGGATGAACTGTGACAATTGGTGCTGCCCGGCCCTCCCGCAGGTGTAATTGGTTGTATTTGCTTGTATAGAAAAGAGAGGGGTTCCTCTCCGCCTTTGCATGTCATGGGTGGACTGCCTGTGATGTGCACCACAATCGGTTTAATGCTTATTCAGTAATAAAACTGTTTTCTTTCTCTTCTACTTTTGTGGAGAGGCTTTCTGGGTTAGTGGGAGACTTTAACACGGTAAGTGCCACGCCTGTTTTGCCTTCCTTTCCGTTGAGCCCGCGATATCCGATTTCACCGATACGCTGGCAGCACCAGTGACTGACCGGTCCGGACGGAAAGTATGGTGTCCGTCACCAGTGACTGACATGGTGTTTAACGTGTTAAAATAAACGTTGTCTCCAGCACCTTCAAACATCTTCCTGCAGAGGGCTGGCTAAGTGAATTTGGCACCTCCATACAGTGGAATACTATGCAGTCCTGACAAAGAACAAAAAAATGCTCTCTTCATTGTCATTGCTGAGTCAAAGTGCAAGCTTCAGAGTAGTTCATATTTTTTTCTGTAAAGACTCTGTCTGTATTTTCTTACATTGGCATGAGTTCTGGAAGAGTAAAGGAGGGACGAAGGAAAAGTGCTCGTGTGTGTTAAGAGGAACTGGGTGGATGGGGGAGGGAAGAGGGATGGGATTTTTTTTTTTTTTGCTGAGCACCATTTCATATTTTCTAATTTTCGAAACATGTGACTATATTATCTATTAAAAATAAGAGGAAGGGGTGGTAGCAAGCCAACGAAACAAACCGAGAAGGAAAGAAATCCCAGATGCAGACATTCTCGAAGCATTTGATTCTGTTCGTTTCTGAGCTCAGTCTTGACCTTGAAGTCAACTGAACGCGAATTATATTGATACATTTTCAGGGTTCATGGTGGACTTTTTCTTGGAAGGCTGACCTTAGAGTAAAAGCAGGGAATGTCTTTATTTTAAAAAACACACAAAAAGTAAAATTAAAAAAAAACAATCAGGTAAAACAACGGTCAGGTAACTAACGCCCTCCCGCTTTTTCTTGGAAGGCTGACCTTAGTGTAAAAGCAGGGAATGTCTTTATTTTAAAAAATACACAAAAAGTAAAATAAAATAAAAAACCATCAGGTAAAACAACGGTCAGGTAACTAACGCCCTCCCCCACCCTCCTCCTCCCTCCAGGCCGCAGACCTGCTTCCCAGGGTCCTCGGGGTCCAGTGGTCGGCCTTGCTGAGCTGGGGGTGGGCACTGGGTGTCGCCCCTCCCCCACCACCTCTCTCTGCCTCTCAGGAGGTCATGGGTCAGGAGGGATGATGGGAAGGGGTGAGTGGGGTACAGTGTCCCTCCATACTGGGAATCAGGGACCCCTCCCCCGAGATTCCCCCATTAGCCGTGTCTTCCAGAAGCTCCTGTGAGGACAGTGGGGAAGGGACATGGGGCAGGGGTCATCTCTCAAGCCCTGGCCACTGTAGGTCACTCTTCTCATTACTGTTGGGCATCAGATCAGGAAGTGGCCCAGGCGGTTTTGCCACACACGGGTGTCTCCCTATCAGCCCTCTGTCAGGTGTATGAGGTAGGTGCTATGTATTACAATCCCCGTTTTATGGATGAGGAAATATAGGCACAAAAAATCAGGTGACTCCCCAAGGTCGCACAGCTGGTCAGAGCCCGCCGCCAGCTGGGTGCCCCAAGTCAGTTCCCTCCCAAGCGTGAGGGAAGGAGGCCCTGAGAGAGTGGAATTGCAAGCACCTGACTCAGAGCTGGGGGAGGGCTGTGCTCTGCATTTCCAGGCTCCCTGGGAGGCCTGTGGAATCAGCCACCTTAAGGAGGGGGGTTTGTGTTGATGGTTCAAGTCCTCAGGCTCTGCCTCAGAGACCCCCCACCCCCCACCCCAACACTTTCCCAGTGACCTTGGGCCCTTGCCTTGTCTCCCTGGGCCCCCGTTTTCAGCTGGCCTAGGCCCTAGGCGGAGCACTGCAGGCTGCAGAAGTCCGCCGAGGAGAAGATCCGCCACACGTTGACCAGCGGGAACATGAGCAGAGCTCCGAGCAGCGAGCCCAGCTGCACCGCCGCCCCACACCACAAGAGGGCGCTGCGGCTACGGTCGCGCAGGATCACGCCCAGCATCACCTTGACATAGCTCAGGCAGCCAATGAAAAGCACCCACGAGGCCACCTGCAGGGACAGGGTGGGAGAGATGCAGAGTGCTGGGGGCTTTGGGGCGACCCCTAGGGGCCAAAGGTGAAGGATGACCTAATAGGGCTAAGGGAACCCCATGATTTGACCCCTCCCCAAGGGCAAAGGGGAGCTCAGTGGTTTTCCCTCCCTCACGCTCAAGTCAAGGGCCTGTGGGAGAAAGCCACTGCTGACAAAGACAGGGTGGGAAGAGTGTGGCTTTCCTTCGAGAGGCTGAGCCATTACCTTGGACCGCCCACCTCACCTTCCCAAGTCTCCTCTCCCAAATGAGAAGCAACCCCTCACCACCATCACCCCCACCCCCTGGGGCTTCCCGAGGGAGCAACCAGAGACTTCGCTCAATAGAAAGGGCTATACCCCGTGTCTCCCAGGCCCGGCTAGGTGAGGGCACCTGTGGGAGCAGATACTTACGATGGCGACTTCTCCACTCCAGTGGCCCTGCATGAGGGGGCAGGGGCTCATCACCGCCATCGCCATGTTGTAGGCCCCGAAGCCGGTCCCAAGTACTGTGAGGACCCCCAGGAAGAGCAGAGACCTAGGGCAGAGTGGGGGAGGTGAGTGAAAAGCCTGACCTCTGCCCCCCCCCCCACCCCCTTCCCGGGAGCCACATGGAATGGTCAGCATCTCCAGGGTTAGAGGTTGAAACTTCCAGGCCACCAGGCTCCCGTGGGTCAGTGAGGCTCCTAAGGGACAAGTCACCCTGAGCGTTCGTGGCAGGCCCAGCATCCCAGCAGGAGAGGCAGAATGACTGGCGCTACACGGACCTGGTTCTAATCCCAGTTCCACCATTTAAGCTGGAAGATTGGTCCCTGAGCCTCAGTGTCCTCACCTGGGAAACGAGCCTTGGGGGACCTGTGGGAGCAGAGCGTGCAGTGTCTGGCCCTGGCCATGGGCCCTACCTAGTATTTCACCTGCTGCCATTTCCTCCCGCAACACCCCCAGCCTTAGACAGGAAGCTGGGCTAGAGAGAAGGTGGCTCTGGTCAGGGCACTGGCGCTGCAGATGTGGTGTGTGACCTCGGGAATCCCTCTCTTCTGGCCTCAGCTACCCTCTATAACAGAGGCTTGCAGGATCTGGGGGCCCTGGGGCCAGCTTGGATGCCTTCCATTCCGAGTCCAGGTCTGACATTGAGGATCCTGTCCTTCCTTCATTGGAAGTCTTGCCCCTGGGCTCCATGTTCAGAACACCAAGGCTGCCCTGTGCGGGGTGAGAGTGAGGGTCTGCCCCTGCCTCTGAAGAATCTTTCGGCTCCAGGATTCTTGGATTCCTTGACTCTCAGATTCTGTATTGCTAACATTCTGAGCGTCTCAGGTTCCACAGCTCTGTGGTCTCTGGTCCTGCTTCCCCAGAAATCTCCAGCCTCCACCAGTTTTTAAGCCCCAAGGAAGACAATTCAGCTTTCTGGCAAAATGGCATTTTCTGTCTTAACTCTCCTGTACTCATTCTCTCTCCTTCCGGGGCTGGGGGAGGTGGGTGTGGCAGGTGGGGGTGAGAAGGGCTGGGGGAGGTGGGTGTGGCAGGGGGGGGTGAGAAGGGCTGGGGAGGTGGGTGAGGCAGGTGGGGGTGAGAAGGGCTGGGGAGGTGGGTGAGGCAGGTGGGGGTGAGAAGGGCTGGGGAGGTGGGTGAGGCAGGTGGGGGTGAGAAGGGCTGGGGAGGTGGGTGAGGCAGGTGGGGGTGAGAAGGGCTGGGGAGGTGGGTGAGGCAGGTGGGGGTGAGAAGGGCTGGGGAGGTGGGTGAGGCAGGTGGGGGTGAGAAGGGCTGGGGAGGTGGGTGAGGCAGGTGGGGGTGAGAAGGGCTGGGGAGGTGGGTGAGGCAGGTGGGGGTGAGAAGGGCTGGGGAGGTGGGTGAGGCAGGTGGGGGTGAGAAGGGCTGGGGAGGTGGGTGAGGCAGGTGGGGGTGAGAAGGGCTGGGGAGGTGGGTGAGGCAGGTGGGGGTGAGAAGGGCTGGGGAGGTGGGTGAGGCAGGTGGGGGTGAGAAGGGCTGGGGAGGTGGGTGAGGCAGGTGGGGGTGAGAAGGGCTGGGGAGGTGGGTGAGGCAGGTGGGGGTGAGAAGGGCTGGGGAGGTGGGTGAGGCAGGTGGGGGTGAGAAGGGCTGGGGAGGTGGGTGAGGCAGGTGGGGGTGAGAAGGGCTGGGGAGGTGGGTGAGGCAGGTGGGGGTGAGAAGGGCTGGGGAGGTGGGTGAGGCAGGTGGGGGTGAGAAGGGCTGGGGAGGTGGGTGAGGCAGGTGGGGGTGAGAAGGGCTGGGGAGGTGGGTGAGGCAGGTGGGGGTGAGAAGGGCTGGGGGAGGTGGGTGTGGCAGGTGGAGGTGGGCAGGGCTGGGGAGGTGAGTGTGGCAGGTGGGGGTGGGCAGAGCTGGGGAGGTGGGGGTGTGCAGGTCTGAGGCCAGTGAGGGCATGCTGGGCAGAGGGGTAGATGGGAGGCTATGGGACCTAAGGTTTCCAGACCCCAAGGTGAGCTTTTCTCCCAGGTGGGCCTGAAGCCTTTGCATCAGAACCACTCGAGTTGCTCATTAGAATCTGAAATCCCCGGTGCTGTCTAGGCTGGCTCAGCCTGCATTCCCCCAGTCTGCCCGCCATTCTTTAGAGCTGCGGCTGTAAGGAACCAGCCTGGGCTGGAGGCAGGAGGGCAGGTGGGGTGAGAAGGGCTGGAGGCAGGAGGGCAGGGCTGAAATCCTAGCAGTTAAGCAGGGACTGCCTTTCTCTGAGCCTCAGGGGTCCCATTCGTCAATGGAACCTCACTTCCTGCCTGGTCCCGCTTCTCAGGGGCCAATGGCAGGGATGGCGGACACACTGGACCTGCCATGCTCCGAGCTTTACAAAATCAGCTCATCTCCTGCTCCCGGCCACCTCGGAGGTAGAACAATTATTATCCCCATTTTTCAGATAGGAATCCCTGAGGCACAGAGGGGTGGAGTGACTTGTCCAATATCACACAGCTAGTAAGGGGCAGAGCTGAAATTTGAACCCAGGCCATCTGGCTCCAGAAGCCATATTATTAGCCACTACACTATTAACCACTATAGTTGATGGTGGGGCCTGGAATTCTGGTTTTTGAACTGAAGTGCATCCCCAACCAGAGCTCCCTGGGGCCAGTAGATGGCAGACCTGTTCGGCAGGAACATGGAGAGAAAGCAGGCCAGAGGGTTGGCCATGGAGCTGAGGGTGGCGGACAGGTGGTAGGCTACAGGCCCGTAGGACAGGCAGGAGTACGTCTGCACGGAGGGCAGCACGCCGTTGGTGAGTGCGTTCACAAAGGCCACCAGCCCGTAGATGAAGAGCAGGTGGGCTGGGTAGCGGGAGGCCGTTTTCTCCTCCTCAGGCTCCTGGCTCGTACTGCTGTCCGCCGGGCCCGAGGGGCCCAGGTCCTCTTTCAGTGGCCGGATAGAGTAGAGGGTGACCTGGGAGGTGAGGAGGTCTTCTGTGGAGGTCTTACAGCGCCTGGGGTGGCGCTGGAGGAGGAAGAAGGCAAGGAGGGAGCAGGTCATCATGAAGGAGAGCAGCAGGAAGAAGACCAAGGGCGAGAAGTGAGCAGGGAGGTAGCGGCTTTCCAGATAGACCATGGTGGGCGCTGTCCACATGAGACCAGGCACAGGAGTGCTGTCATTTCCCTGGGGAAGACAAAGCAAGGGTTATCGGACCCCTGGGTGACGCTGGGACACAGGGGAAATCATTAATAATGATAATACACAACAAATTTGATGCATTATTATTAACTAGAGGCCTGCTGCACAAAAATTTGTGCACTCGGGGGGCATCCCTCAGCCCAGCCTGCCCCCTCTAACAGTCTGGGAGCCCTCACAGGATGTCCTACTGATGTCCCTG
>NW_005367210.1:556611-557481 GCF_000412655.1 Myotis brandtii
CCTGCCCAGCACTGTGCTCTCGGGCCTGGGGTGGGGGTGAGGGACCTGGAGCTGCGGCCTGAAGGCAGCCCTCGCTGGCTTGGAATCGCAGTGGTCGATCAGGGAGGGATGCGGGGTGCCAAATTCCTCCTCTCTCTCTCTCTCTCTCTCTCTCTCTCTCTCTCTCTCTCTCTCAGAGGGCCCCGTGTCCCTGGTGGGCAGGCAAGGCTCAGGCGAAGGCAAGCGATGCCGATCGCCTCACCTGAGACCCTGCCCGCCCCCGGGTTGCACATGGGAGTGGGCCCCGTCCCCGGTGGGCGGGCAGGGCTCAGGCCAAGCGATCAGCGATTGCTTCGCCTGAGCCCCCGCCCCCAGGTCACACACAGGGGCCTGGATGGCGGCTCGTGCTGTCCCGCCCTGCCTGCAGTATGCAAATTAGCCGCCATCTTTGTTGGTGGTTAATTTGCATATTGCTCTGATCAGCCAATGGTGGGCATAGCAAAGGTACGGTCAATTACCATGTTTGTCTATTATTAGTGTAGATTAGTATGTGATGAATAATATACACATAGCAACAGAAGTCATGATAATCAATGCTCATATTGACCGACTGCTTCCTGGGCACCACACCTCGCATGCAACAGCTGGTGTGCACCTCCTAACAGCCCTGTGCCGTGGGGACCATTACCCTGGTTTACAGGGCACAGAGGTGTCAGAACAGATTCGTCTTACCTGAGGGTCACGGGAGTATGTGGCAAAACCAGTCCACTTGGTTCTTTCTGACTCAGCTCTGCCTCTTGCTACTCTACAGCCCTCCAAGGCTGGCAACTACATATATGTTCAGAGGAGGGTGGGCTGGGGACCAGCCAGTGGGAGAGCAGCCCCCTCCCC
>NW_005367210.1:558080-583960 GCF_000412655.1 Myotis brandtii
ATATAGAGAGAGAGAGAGAGAGAGAGAGAGAGAGAGCGCTATTCTTAGAAAATCCTCCAGGTGGATAAAGATTGAGGTAACCCAGGGAAAGAGCAAAGAAAGGTTGTTGCTACTTCTAATTTTGGCTTTTTAACTGGATTGCTTACCGAGAGTCTGAACAAAATCTTGGCTAGTTAAATGAGACCCTGAACTCTCTTTGGTTCAAAAAGAGAAAGGATAGAAAGAGAAAGGATACTTGCATCCCCAACCTGAATAGCCAATGGGGTGACAATAGCTGGTGCAGACCCCGAATCCGGAGTGGTAGAGAGGGGCACCAGGGGCCGTTCTGTGTGGAAGGGCAGCTGGTTTGGGGGAAGCTGGTGGGAGCCCCAGGAGCAGGGCAGGAGGCCTTAGAATGGGTTCACACAGAGAGAGGGTCTGGGCCTTGGAGTGTCGCGGTCCTGGTGGTGCCTGGTAGGCCCTTGTGGGCCCTTGCTCAGGTATTCCTAGGTGACTAAGAATCTTGTGGGGTGGCCCGAAGAAAATTTCCTACAGGGATGTAGGGATATCCTATAGCAGTGATGGCGAATCTTTTGAGCTCAGCGTGTCAGCATTTTGAAAAACCCTAACTTAACTCTGGTGCTGTGTCACATATAGAAATTTTTTGATATTTGCAACCATAGTAAAAAAAAGATTTATATTTTTGATATTTATTTTATATATTTAAATGCAATTTAACAAAGAAAAATCAACCAAAAAAATGAGTTCGCGTGTCACCTCTGACACGCGTGTCATAGGTTCACCATCACGGCCCTATAGGGATATTCACTACATTTGGCTCGTCTGAACACATGTACCTAAAGGCTGGTTTTTCCCAAAAGTCTGTTCAGACTCTATGGATCTCAAAGAAAAACTAAAGTTAACATGGGAAACCACACCTCCAAGGCCAACAAGCCCATGACAGCCAGCCTCCCACTGATGCTGAGGTGGCTGAGGTGAGGAACCTTCGGGACTTACATTAAACGCTGGGGCACCCAATGAGGAAAAGCTGGCTGTAAACGAGGCAGAATGAATGGAAAACACATCTAATTGGTCTCTTGAAGCTTCAAAAAGAGGATTTAGATAAATGGATCCACCTGTGATGTTGGTTAGGCGTCAACCCAGTTCTCTGAGGTTAAAAATGGCCGTCCTTGTTCTAAAAGGGGGAAGGTCATTTGGGACATGTCTCATCAACCGCAGATATAAATTGTAAATGTCTCCGAAAAGAATGGGATCCAGCTGTTCTTTTATAAACTAGTGTGCCTATATCTGTCTGTTGTAAATGTGAAATAATTTTCTACCTCTGGATGATATTGCTAACATTAATTTAAAGGCAAGCGCTTGTAAGAATCGGGTATTCTAAAATTCTCAGAAATATGGAAACTAAATCAAATGCTTCTCAAGTTCTCATGATCTAAGATTAATTCTTAGTTAATAAAAGTTAGTTAAAGTCTGTTGGTTTGAGTAGAACATTTTTTTTAGTTATTGATTTTAAATATAATATTTATACAGGGTATCCCCCCAAAATGTACACACTTTAATAGCTGACAGCTCAATTTTGAAAATGAATACACTGACTTCAGAATTATTCAAAGTGTGTGCATACATTTTTGGGGGGCACCCTATATTTTACCTGGGTTTACAAAAATAAATTTATGTTAATAATTGAATTTGATGTCTACGAAATGTGTTTCTAGAATAAAATATCTTCATAAATTTAAGCTAAAGAATGCTAATTGCTTACTTCTTAGTTCTCATTAGAAATTGCGGTTTTAAGGGTTAAAATCTTAATCGGTGTCCGAATACATCTGCCGTGTTCCAGAGGCTCACTGGAGCACCTCAGAAGTCTGTTTCTATGTTAAATGGCGTGGGAAGTATTGTGAAATAAACAATGAACAAACATCTAGGGTAATTGTGTGGTTAAACAACTCTTGTAAATTAAATAGCCAGGGCCATGGAAAACCCAAGACAGCCTCGTGGTTCTATATGGCTCCCTACCAATGGGTGTTAACTCAGAAACCAATGGTCCCCACGCTCAGAGTCTCATTTAATTGGTCTGGCTGTGGGGGCCCCAGTAGTGTGTTTCAGTAGCTCTCCCAGGTAAGCTAAGGTGTAGCCAGGTCAAGGGCACGGGGCCACCCAACACTTCGGAAACCCGAGCCCTCCGCATGCCCTTGCCGTGACCAAGTGCCGAGCGCTGCGCCGGCTCTGGGTGGGGTCAGTACCTGTGGGATGCCGGTCTTCCTCACGATGCTACTAGGGCTTGAGGTGTTGTAAGGTGTCTCGGTGACGTTGACGCAGGTGGTGAGCCCCGAGCCCTGGGCAAGAGCCACCAGGGCAGGCAGGAGGCCGCTGAGTCCTTCACCCACAAAGTAGGTGGTGAGGTAATGGGTGGACAGCTGGCTCATGAAGGGCAGGAAGGTGACGGAGGAGGTGCAGTCCACCAGGGCCAGGAAGAAGGTGAGGACCATGAAGGTGATGCTGCGGAGGCTGCCCAGCACCCAGGAGGTGACATTCCAGAGGAAGGCAAAGAGGGTGCAGGCAATGGTGCCCACACACAGCACGGCGAAGATGACGGGCACCTCGGACACGCAGCCAGGCCGGAAGTGGTGGAGCAGGGTGAAGAGGAGGGGCCCGACGTTGGCCAGCTGGATGATCACCGTGAGGTAGGAGGGCAGGTACCAGCCTTCCGGCAGCTCTGTCACCAGCAGGGGCAGCTCTACCCAGATCCCGTTGATGGCCACCCAGGAGCCCATCCCGAAGGTGCAGACAAGCAGGTGTATCAGGAGGGCCATGGTGATATCTGTCCTGGGTCAGAGGCTGCCACCTCCCAGATCAGCCTGCAGCAGGGCCTACAGAGCAAAAGACCAGGTGAGCAATATCAGGTTCACTATCTAGCTCAGGGGTGGGGAACGTCCCGCCCACAGGCTGCATAAGGCCCGAGAAATCATTTGGTCTGGCCCTGACAAGGCATTAGGGGTGAGTTAATTAAATGTTTGACCAAATATAGCAGGCACATTTTTAAGTTGATAATTTTGTAGAATGATGTTATAAATAACCAAAGGGCCCTTGGCAGAAAAAAGGTTCCCCACCCCTGGTAGCAAAAGACTGGGCTTTAGGCCCATAGTTTTCTCATATCATTCCCTTCATGAACAGTGGGCTTTTTGCTGTTTTTTCTAAGCAGGAAACATGAACAAATTCCTTTATAACTAACCTTCCAGTAGGAAAGACTTTTTAACCATGACTTGTAAAGCCAGAGGTCACCAAAGAAAAGCTTGATACATTCAACTGTGTAAATATTAAAACAGAAAAGCAAACAAGAAAAAACCAACAAAAGCCATGGCCAGGTGGCTCAGTTGGCTGGAGCGTCAGCCCATACACCGTCCACCAAAAGGTTGCGGTTAGGTTCCCCACTAGGGCGTGTACTTAGGTTGCAGGTTCAATCCCTGGTCAGGGAGCTCTTTCTCTCTCTACAGTCAGTAAAAACATACCCTCAGGTGAGGATTAAAACAACAACAAAGTACTCCCTGCAAAAAATGCAACAGCAAGATCAGAAGACTGATGACACCCTGGGGGGAAGTATTTGCAACGTAAATCACAGAGGAAAGGCTCGTCTTCCAAATACATAAAGAGTTTTTAGAAAAGTAAGAACACAAAGACCCAACAGTGAGGTGGGTAAAGGATGGGAAAAGTTCAGAGGAAAAGTACAAGTAAGCCTTAAACATGGGAAAAGATGATCACCTTCATTCATGGGAAATGTCAATTAACAATGACTCCAAGGTGCCATTTCTCGCCAGGAGATTGTCCCAAAGGTTACCTGCCCCGGATGAAACCATGCCTGCATGAGGTTTCTGTTTCCTGTGGCCTTGTTGGTAATAGCAAAATATAGAAAACTAGAGGCCTGTTGCACGAAAAGATTCATGCAATAGGCCTTTGCTCCCCCTGGCTGCCGGCACCGGTTTTCCTCCGGCACCCGGGACCCAGGCCTTCGCTCCGGCCGGAGCCGCCTTCAGTCTTCGCTCTGCCCTTTGCGCCTATGTATGCCAATTAACCATCATCTTTGTTGACAGTTAATTTGCATATCTTGCTGATTAGCCAATGGGAGGTGTAGCGAAGGTACAGTCAATTGCCCTGTTTGTCTATTATTAGATAGGATGACCCAGGTGCCTGTCAGTAAGGGAGGGGCTACAAAAAGGAACGTTTGAGTTGGAATGCTCCACACCCGCAAAAGGAAAGGGATGCGGGAGCCCTCCCTGGCCGACAGGGACAGGTTTCAAGGTTATGCTGATAAGGGAACAAAATCGAGGCAGGTAGACAGTGTGCTGCTGCCTTTTGGCTTCAGGAAACACGGAGGAAGATATGTTCTCTTTGCTTGTATTTGCACAAAGCAGAACACACAGGAACTACTGGGGTGTTGGTGGCGCCAGTACAAACAGATTTCTAGCCCTGGCCGGGTGGCTCAGTCACTTGGAACATCGTCCCGTACATCAAAAGGTTTCGGGTTCGATTGCCAGTCAGGGCATGATTGCCAGTTGTGGGTTCTACCCCTGGTCGGGGTGCGTGAGGGAGGCAACGGATGGGTTTCTCTCTCACATCGATGTTTCTCTCTCCCTTCCTCTCTCTCTCTCAAATCAATAAACATATTCTCAGGTGAGAATTAGAAAGAAAGATTTGTAGACCTTTTTATATCGTGTTGACTATGTAAACAACTAAACATGTAAACATGCTATTACAAAGAAGCTTCCTTAACATAGAATTCCAGCCTGGCATTTTCTTATGACATTATAGAACCCCCTAGCTGGACAGGCCCTCAGAGACCGCCTAACTCTGACCCTCGGGAGGACCATTCTGTCACCTGCTTACCACCTTCCCAGTGAGCTGTGTCACACCTCCTGTGCCCTTCTCTTTGATCTCCCCTCAGTATAAGGGGAATAAAGAGAGGAGAGGCCAGAAGTGAGACCCTGGAGCCAGCTGCCTGGGCCTGAACCCAGCTCTGCCACTCACTAGGGTGACTTTGGGCACGTGACCGCCTCTCAGGACCTCATCTTCCTCCTCTGTAAACAGAGGACGATGACAGCATCCACGGGATCCTAATATGTTAATGAGTTGCTGTTGTCTCGGACTGTGCCTGCCACACAGTGAGCACTGGCTGAGGGTCAGCTGCTATCCTTATGGTGAAATGCCAGGTTTGGGGACATCGTCATTGT
This sequence comes from Myotis brandtii, assembly GCF_000412655.1. NCBI lineage: Eukaryota > Metazoa > Chordata > Mammalia > Chiroptera > Vespertilionidae > Myotis > Myotis brandtii. Next base: position 563,306 of record NW_005367210.1, read on the forward strand.
TTTCTAATTCACATGAAAATGGACACATGACTATTCAAATTTAAAAGGGAAAATAATTTCCCATGAGGAGCCACATGCAGTTGCCAGCGGTCCAGGCACCATCCTGGAGGAGAGACAGGCCGAAGTCCATCCATCCTTTTACAGATGGGACGGAGGGGTTCTCCTGAGACGGGAGGTGAGGTGGATTTGGAGCCAGTCCCCTGCAGCACTTGGTCCCCGCCCCACATGACCCTGTGGTGACCCCTGATCCTTTGGTTCTATGCAGTTCACTGTCAGTCTTTAACTCCTGGTCTCTATTCTTCTAGAACGTGCAGGAGTCTCTCTCTCTCTCTCTCTCTCTCTCTCTCTCTTTCTCTCTCACTCTCTAATCCTCACCTGAGGTTATGTTTTCACTGACAGAGAGAGAGAAAAAATGAGAGAGAGAGAGAAAGAGAGAGAGAGAGAGCTGTGAGAGGCAGAGATTGGCTGCCTCCCATAGGCTCCCCGACTGGGGATGGACTGGCAACTAGGTATGTGCCCTGACCCGGAATCGGAATCTAGCCTGAAACCTTTTGTTACCCGGGACAATGCCCAAACAACTGAGCCCCGGGCCAGGGTGCGGAGGGTCTCATGGCCTGCCTCCCTCGGGAAAGTCTTGACACCACAGCAAGGTGTCCACACCCAGAATTGACTCTCAGGTCCCCCTCTCCCTTCCTCCTTCCTCCTTCCTCCTGGGAGGAGACCCAATCCACCCTTCTGACTCGCCTCTCCTCCGCCTTGGGAAGCGCTGCAGCAGAATGCAGTCTGACCTGCTTTCAATCGCTTCCGATCCGCCGCCTCCGGTCCGGGCATTAGCTCAGCCACTTAATAAGCTCTGTCTCTCACCTGTGAAGCTGGCCTAACCGCCCAGGACAGCCTGGCTCTGGGGCACCAAAGGGGCCCGTGGAGAAGAGCAGCTCCAGGCAATGGCCGCCTGCCCGGCTGCTCCCCTTTGCCTGTGCTGTGCTGAGCCTGGAGCTTTCCGCAGGGCCCCGTCCCCAGGATGCCCAGCACTGGGCCCCAGGTGCCCTTCGTGTCAGGGTTTCTGGTGTGGACACATCCAGGCACATTTCTGGGGAGACTGAGGGCAGAGGGCTGCTTGGGGATCTGGCTCTGAAGGCAGAAGAGCTTTGCAGATGACCTAGCTCAGGATTTGTAAATTGGTCACCCTTTGGCCATAGCCAGACAGCAGACGTGTTCTTTTGGTTTCCTGTCTGTTATGAACACTTACTGAAATCCGCAGGTTGGGAAGTGGCATACAAAACTCAAGATTTCTGGGTCCCTGGAATGTTATGTCAAATCTCACAGTAAAAATTGGGGTGGGGGTGAGGTGTATTTTATGTCTTCAGTTTTAAAATGTTCATTTCTCTAGTAATTCGTTTTTACTATAAAAGTAAAAAATCAAGAGTTTGCAACAGATTGGAAATAAAGACTAGAGCTTGCCATGGGGGGATACAAGATGTCTGGCTTGTCGAGAATATTCTGGAAGACCACACTGGGCCTACATGCCCACTGGCAACCACCACTCTTGGCCCTCTTTCACTTAGGGTACTTGCCTGGGCCCCACTTGGCCCCATAGGCCCTGGGACCCCTTATTTCTGAGCCCCCAGGATCCCTCACTAGCTGGGGGCAAACTGGGGGCTGGAATCCAGTCGTGGGCCTCTCTCTCAGTCCCAGACTCCAGGCACTGCCTCCAGCCACCTTACTGCTCTCTCTCGCAGTAAAATTTGGAGCCAGACACCTAGGTTCAAGCCCCAGCTTCAACCCTTCCACGCTGAGCAAAGGCCAGCCTCCCGTGCCTGGCACCTCTTCTGCAAAATGGGGAGGCTTCCAGGACCAACATCGGGACTGTAATGACCATGAACTTGCAAAGTGTTAAAATAGTGCCTGACACAGAGTAAGTGCTCAATAAAACGTTAACTGTTCTGATTACTGTTTTTCATATTTCAGCAAATATATGAATTGCATTTGAAAACAGGCAACTGCCCTGAACACACTTTTGGGCACAACACAAGTAATTCCTGGTGGCAAGATTTTGTCATCACTTCCTCTTTACCAGTCCATTAGGGATGACTAATGTTGTGTTCAGAGCTCTGAGAGATGAAAGCAGAAAAGCCACAGGGGATTTCCCCAGAGAAAGGTATGAGGAAGAGGTGTATGGGCAGCAGAACTCAAGTGCAACCACTAAGTCTAAGGTGGAGGTGTGCTGGGTAGGTGTGTGTGTGTGTGTGGGAAGGGGGGGCGGGCAGGGTGTCTCACCCTACCTTGGCCAGGGCAGGTAACTCAATGGCTGCAAAATGGGGGCAGGTCTTCCTGGAGGATCGGTGGAGAGGAGGAGGGAGAGGATCTCTTTCAAAGACCAAGAGCTCTGGGATGTGCGGGCAATCTGGCTGCGACGCCTGTCACCCCATGGATCTCCAAGGCTGACTCAGCTGACCTGGCTGTGAGGCGGGTGTCCCCATCCTCCCTCACCGGTCCATGTGCATCCCCCCCCAGAAGCTGCAGGGTCCCGGGCGAAGAGGACAACCTTCCCTGACAGAGGAGAGGGCCACTCTTTGGTCCTGGACATACGAGGAGCTGCACCCCCCTTCTGGAACCTCCAAACCAGCTCTCAAAGCCAGGAGCTCTGGTGCCGCATCTCAGCTCCCCACTGTGCTGTCCGAGACCCAGAAGCAGGCCGCGGCTGCCCTCTCCGCCTGAGACTGGACTCACGTGTAGAGCAGGCAGAATCCCATGGAAAAAAAAGCTGCCCTGTGCCAACTCCGGCAGAGTTCTGATGACCGTCTGTGAAACACGATGGCAGGAAGAAACAGGTAGAGCATGTGTGATAGTCCAAGGGGGAGGCTGCCAGATGCTCATTGCCATTCTTTCCTTCTTCCTTAGTTGTTCCTGAGACCAGGATTTTGGTGGGCAAACAGCCACGGAGCTAAAGGATTACATTTCCCAGCCTCCCTGAGCGCTAGGCATGGCCATGTGATCAAGCCCGGACTATGAGGTGGTAAGGGACTTGAGAACTCTCCTTAGAGAGAAGGGAGTGTGCCGTTCTCTTCTGCTATCCTGTCTAGAACTCGGATGTGATGCCAGCACTCCAGCAGCCACGCTGCCCCACGGGGGACGGTGTGGGGCTGGATGGGGACTAGATCTCCCCTGGACTCCGTGGCCGGGAGCCGCCACACCACCCCGCTCTGCCTGCCACTGAATTATTTTGTTTATTTAATGTTGTTTAAGCTGTCAATAAGCTTCTGTTTTGTTTGACACTCTTATTTTATATACAGCAAAACACTGCCTAAGTGTACAGAGAGGTATACTCAAGGTTGTATATTGACCCATTATAGTAACCAAAATTTAATGTGTACTTATCTCCTTTACTACTAATGCCCCAACTAAGAAACTCAGGTCCTGCCCCAACTAGGATTTGATAAAAAACCAAAATCAAACAAAATCAGTGATCGAGAGACATCTTACAGAGGCCCCAAAAGATCAGGAGTAAACTTGGGGCAAAGGTCTGTCCCAGCCCTGACAGCAGAAGGTGCTGGATGTCGAGGTGATAAATGCTACGCCTGATCAATAGGAATAAGTAAACAATTAAAGAAGGAGGCGAATGCCCAGGAGCCGGTTACCTTTATCATCCGAGAAGCTATTAAACTGAGAGAGTTCAGCAAGGAGGCGGGTTACACATTTACGAACATGCAGTTTTCCTGCATAGAACCACCTGCAGAAAGCAGGACTTGCTATGGAGTCGCCGTTCGGGAAAAGCAGATAAAGCTGGGTTTCTTTCTTACTTAACCCCACACCCTCCAAAAGAAGTCCAGTGCAGATGGATCAAAAATTTTTTTTAAATTAAAAAAAGAATACGGTGGTCCCATTAGATTCTAATGAGCTGAAAAATTCCTACCGCCTCGTGACGTCACAGTGCAACCCGTTCCTCATGTGTTTGTGGCGATGCTGGTGTAAATGAAGCTGGTGCGCGGCCAGCCCAGTGAGAGTACAGCTCACACAAGTGTGTACAGCGCATAATACTTGACAATGATAATCAACGACTGTTGCTGGCTTATGCATTTACTATACTATACTTTGTATTATTTTGGAGCGTACTCTTTCTACTTATTAAAACAAAAGCTTTTGGTAAGGCAGTACGCCATGTTACGTCGGCAGCAGCCTCATACATCTTGTTTCCCTCATCTCTTGGTTGCATCATCTTCTCTTGTACGTGAATCAGTTTAGTGAGGTTTTGTACAGTAACACTCGGAACAGGCTTGTAGCCTAGGTGTGTAGGTTATATATACCCTCTAGGTTTGTGTAACAACAACAACATCGCCTAAAGACCCTTCTCAGAATGTCCCTGTTGTTAAGTGACACATGACTGTAATAAAAATACCCAGAGAACATCATATAGATAACATATAGATGACAGATTTTGCAAAGGACCTGGGGCAGAAATGAGCCTGGGCCAATATGGCTGGAGTAGGGAGTGGGCTTGATGGGAAGATGGGGGCAGGCAGGAAGGTCAGGAGCCTGGGTTTCATTTATGGGCAATGGGTCCCTTGCACTGAAAGCCTGAATCCCCACGCCCCACAGAGCCCAGTTCTCTGGATTCTGATCTAGGCCCTCGCACAGCTGTGTGATTTGGCTCTTTGAGTCTCTGTTTCCTTATCTGGAAAACAGGACAATGGTGGGCCCAGCATGACCCATCTCCTTCGTGGCTCCCCTGCCTTGGCCCACGCTCGGCCAGCCACAGCAAGTGCCACGTGCTTTGGACGGAAGGACACAGCCATCAGTGACAAGGAGAGGGGCAACGTCGATGACAGTGGGCCAGGGAACTGCATGCAAGAGGCCTGGTCGTTTTCAGAGAACTAAGGAGCTGCTCAGCATGACTAATACTCAGAGAATATTGAATGACTATCTCTGTTTTCTATTTCTTAGATACAGTGACCTTCCAGCTCTTGTTCATTCACTTAACCGGTATTTGTCGGGGACTTGCTGTGAGCTAGACAACAATCTCTGCTCTCAGGGAAGCCTGAGAAGCAGGCACTAAGCAAAACAACAGAAATATCAAGCAAGTCAGCCACCGATAAGGGCTGTGGAGGAAGCGGAAGCTGGGAGGGGCGGGCGATCCTGGAGGCTGGCTGCAATCACAGATGGAGTTGTCCAGGGGAACATGAAGGAGAGGTGGGAGTGAGCCCTGTGAGGGGAAAGAGGAGTCCAAGGGGAGGGAACAGCCAGTGCCAGGGCCCTGCGGTGGGGCCTTGCCTGCCAGGTCCCAGAAACAGATCATGGTGTTGGAAGAAGAGCCGGGAGCTGCAGCAGTGTGAGTGGAGATGGGCTGGTCACACCAGGCCTTGTAGGCAAGAGTGTGGGTGTTTTCTCTGAGCCAGAATCCTCATTGCTAGGCAGAGGTGGGACCAGAGAGATTTTAAACACACACACACACACACACACACACATATATATATCTCCTATCTAATAATAGACAAACATGGTAATTGACCGTACCTTCGCTACGCCTCCCATAGGCTAATCAGCGAGATATGCAAATTAACCACCAACAGAGATGGTGGTTAATTTGCATATATAGGCGAGAAGCAGCGGAGCGAAGACTGAAGGTGGCTCCGGCCGGAGCAGCGAAGGCTTGAAGGAGGCTTGAAGGCGGCTCCGGCTGCAGCAGTGAAGGCTTGAAGGCGGCTCCGGCTGGAGCGAAGGCCTGGGTCCCGGGTGCAGGAAGAAAACCGGTGCCGGCAGCCAGGGGAAGGGAAGACCTATTGCACGAATCTTTTCGTGCAACAGGCCTCTAGTATGTGTGTGTGTGTGTGTGTGTGTTTGTGTGTGTGTGTGTATATATATTTCAGAGAGGAAGGGAGAGGGAGAGAGCGATAGAAACATAAATGATGAGAATTATTGATCAGCTGCCTCCTGCACACCCCACACTGGGGATCGAGCCCAAAACCTGGGCATGTGCCCTGACCGGGAATCAAACCAATACCTCCTGGTTCATAGGTGATGTTCAACCACTGAGCCACACCAGTCGGGCTCTAATTTAGTTTTAACAGAATGTGGGGCCAGGGTGGAAGCAGAAGTGAAACCTATTAACCTGTTAGGAAGCTGGTGTAGTAATTCAGGTAAAAACAAGATAATATAGCCCTAGCCAGTTTGGCTCAGTGAATAGAGCATCAGCCTGTGGGCTGAGGGGTCCCAGATTCAATTCCAGTCAAGGGCACATGCCCGGGTTGCGGGCGAAATCCCCAGCAGGGGGCCTGCAGGAGGCAGTCGATCAATTATTCTCTCTCATCATTGATGTTTCTATCTCTCCCTCTTCCTTCCTCTCTGAAAGCAATAAAAATATATTTAAAAAGATAATATAGTAACAATAACAATAATAGCAACTACAACAATAGTTTTATTGGCTACTTATTTTGCCAGGCCCTGTGCTAAGCACTTTATACACATTATCCATCAAATCCTCGCAGCAATCCTAAGGCAGGCATTGTGATTATCTCCATGTTATAGATGACGAAACTGAGGCACAGAGAGGGCAAGTGATTTACCTGAGGCCACACAGCCGGTCATTGGGGAGCTGAGATTTGAGCCCAGGCAGGTCTGACTGTGGACTCAGCCTCTTAGCCAGCCTGGGGTGAGGGCATGGTGAAGGCTGCAGGGACCAAGCTGACCAGGATCCTTTTTCACTAACCCCAGCCTCCGCAGCACGTGGGCCGGGACCTGGAGAACCTTCTGCCCAATATGGTGGGAGACCAGAAACCTAAGGCTGTGCTTTGAATGAGACACTCAAAGGCACTCCCATAAAAGGCACTCGCTTGGCGAACAGAGAAGCCAGGAGAGCCCCAGGCAGGAGGTCTTCTTCCCACTCTTGCATCAAAAGCCCAAGGGAGGAAGGGCTGGGAGGAGTTCCTGCCCGAGGGCCAGGGCACCTTCAGGGTGTGCCTGGGACATCTCCTCCCCCACCAGCTGGAAGGGTCCCATCTGACCTTGACCATCAGAGCCCTAGCAGCCTCCTCTCCTGGATTCTTTCCTGCTCTCTGCTTTGTTCCTTCAGAGCAGCGGTTCCCAACCTACGGGTCGCGACCCCTTTGGGGGTCGAACGACCCTTTCACAGGGGTCGCCTAAGACCATCGGAAAACACATATATAATTATATATTGTTTTTGTGATTAACCACTATGCTTTAATTATGTTCAATTTGTAACAATGAAATTGGGGGTCACCACAACATGAGGAACTGTATTAAAGGGTCGCGGCATTAGGAAGGGTGAGAACCACTGCTTCACAGTGTGAAGGTGCATCAGCTGCTACCAGAGTGTATCTGTCTATCTGATGAGCGATGGTCCTCCCACATGGAGTGTCATCTCCAGGAGAGCAGAGCCCTGTCCTCTCCCCCAGTGTCCAGGTGGCCATCTGGACCGCCAATGCCTGGGCCACCAACCGAGCCTGCCTTCGCCATGTGAGCCGAGTTGGCCAGGGTGGCCCCGGGCAGTGCCAGGGTCTGACAAGGTCTGGACAAGGGTCTGAGTCAATGTTGTCTCAGGTGTCAAGCTGCTGGAGAAGTTGGTCTGGAGCCTTCGGTGAGTCCTGCAGGCCTCTCCCCCTCTCAGGACCTGCCCCCCCTCTCAGGGCCTGCCGAGCCCCCTACTCACACCCCCCTACAATAAGGGTGGAGGGGAGGTTGTCTGGGCAGGAGCAGGATGACTTTGAGTCAACAGAACAGGGAGATTGAGAGCATCAAAACCAAAAACCTAAAGGGAGAGATGGAGAAAGAGAGAGACTGAGACACAGAGAGACAAGAAGAACCAAAAGTAGAAGCAGAAATGGGCAGAAAGAAATAGGGACATAGGCTGGGCAAAAAGAGGCGCTGGAGTGAGGAGGAGATGGAGGCAGAAGAGCAGCTGGGTGTGTGGAGGCCTGGCCTGGTGCAGCCGCCCAGCTGCTCACAGCTCACATCTGCTTGTATCAAGAGGCCTTCTCTACCTCTCCTCGCCCCCGAGTTCCCCAGGGCCTCAGCCACCTCAGTGTTCCCCTCTCACAGATGTGGGGAAACTGAGGCCCACATCCTGTCCAGCCCCCAACCCCGTCGCCAGTCATCCAGGCCTGTGCTTACTGCTGTGTGTCCTCAGGCCAGCTGCTCACCCTCTCTGGGCTAAAGTTTCACCAAAGGCTCTGAGGATGCCCAGGCTCGTTGGGCTTGGGTGTCAGGGAGGAAGCGAGGAGATAACAGAGCCCAGGCTGCCAGCTGGGACTGTGAGTCCCATCCTCCCTGTCCTCCCTCCCAGGGCCTGGAAGGGCTTCAGGCCTCCCACCGGCCTGGCCTTGGCTGGGTTCCCCTCCCCTCAGTGCCTATCCCAGCTCCCAACCCCCAGTCCTGGTGCCGGGCTGGTGCGGCTCCAGGCCCAGCCTGCAGGAGCCAGCGTCTAGAGGTCCCATGAGCTGCAGCGGGGCAGAGGTCATGGGGGCCCAGGGTTTGGTCAGCACAGAAGGAGGCCCTTCTTCCCTCCTTCCCTCCTTCCCCTCCCACCAGGCAGGCTGAAACTGGGGGAAAGGCCACGAGCCACCTCTGTCCCCAGACGAGGGCCCCTCCTCCACGCTGTGCCAGGCCCCCCCTACCAGCGACCGGCCCCTGGTACCTGCAGCTGTGCCCTCACAGTCCTGAGCTGCCCAGCTCTGCCCGTCTCCCTGCAGGTCTAGTTCTCGTTCTCCAGCAGCTCTGCCTGGGAGGGCGGGAGGCAGCTTGCTTAGTATTAACCTGTCCCCGCCCCCAAAGTGGGGGGGGGGAGGGGAGTGGCCGGGGCTCCCAAGGCCTCCAAGAGCCTACTGTGTGCCTGGACTCTCCCTAGCAGCCCAGCTGGGCGGCAAGTCCCGATGATCACAGGGACAGGAGCAATAAAGCGCTGACCGTACCCCGTGCTTGCTGACATTCCGATGTCCTGAGGGCTGACCTCCAGAAGGCAAAGGACCTGCCCAGGTCGCTGGCTCTGGCCCCACCCCGCAGCTACTGTATTTTCTTTGCTATAGGAATCTGGCTCCAGGCAGCAGAAACTCCTGGCGCTTAAGCCAGTCTCTTGGAAAGTGGGGGTAATCATAGCGCCCTCCGCCTAGGGCAGAAGTCCTGGCAGCCAGCGTGTGCTGAGCCGACTGTGCCGGACCCGGCTTGATATGCACTTAATCTTCACCACCACCTTTTGGGGAGATTCTATAAATGTCCCCATTTTATAGACGAGGAAACAGAAGCCCAAAGGAGTCAGGAGCCCTGGCAGAGCTGGTCTCTATGCCCAGTGACAAATATTACTTGGACCAGCTGTAATAGTTCCTGTCTGATTACACCTGTCCATCATCCTAGGCAGTAAGTGGGTGCCACTTCACAGACGGGGAAACTGAGACTCAGCGGTTAAGCAACTTGCTCAAGGTGGTCAGGATTCAAACCCACTCCCACGGTGTTCATTTTACATTGAAAACAACATCCAATGAGCATTGACTAAGTGCCAGGCTCTTAGTAATAGTTCCCCAGCGGCTCTGCCTGGAAGGGCGGGAGGCGGCTTGCTCAGTATTAACCTGTCCCCGCCCCCAAAGTGTGTGTGGGGGTGTGTGGCCGGGACTCCCAGGGCCTCCAAGAGCCTACTGTGTGCCTGGAATCTCCCTAACAGCCCAGCTGGGCGGCAAGTCCCAATGATCATAGGATGATCACAGGGACAGGAGCAATAAAGGGCTGACCTTACCCAGATTCAATGCTCACTGAGTGTGATTTCTACCAATAATTCCGGCTCACTGTGTGCATCATTCTCTGAGACATGCATTTACTTACCAAGCGACCCTTCTCCCAGATGAATGCTTGGGATGAGAGGTGAGCAGGCCCGGGACCCCTCTCTCAGCCGGCGAAGGCTCAGGAGGTATTGGTAGCAAATGCTTTGGGTCACAGGCGCCCAAGAATTTGCTGCCAGGGAGCCCGAAAGGCTTGGCCTCCACCCGCAGCGAGGCCGCTCCGGGCTCCAGTCCCTCCTCCCAGAGATGCGCCCCTCCCCCCCCCCCCCCCCCCAGCAGGAAGTTCTCCCTTAGGGGGGACCCACTCCCTGCTGATAGGGCCTCACTCCCGCAATCTCACAGGTGCCGCTTGTGTTATTTCAATTTTAAAATTGTATCTTTATTCTCAACTTACAAAGACTCCTCTGTTGCTTATCAAGTCAAGAAAAATGTCCAGGGCTCACATTTCCGCCCTTTCTCAGCTGGGACCAATGAGCCTGGACCACTTTATCACTCGTTGTCCTGGAGTGTAGCCTTTGCAGCTTACGGCCAGAACTGCTTGCCATTCAGTGATTCCCTCTCATCATTGATGTTTCTATCTCTCTCTCCCTCTCCCTTCCTCTCTGAAATCAATAAAAACATATTAAAAAAAGAAAGAAAGAAAGAAAGAAAGAAAGAAAGAAAGAAAGAAAGAAAGAAAGAAAGAAAGAAGGGGGTGAGGAGACCTGGAGTGGGCAGGTCGAAGCCAGTAGAGACACTCTGAGGGGGACAGAGACCCAGCCTGGGAAGGGCTGGACTTAAACATGTTCCATTATCCTAATGCACCCGAATGAATTTAGCTGGCCTCCTTGCTGGGTGCATCAAATTTGCCATCAAGAACAATGTTGTGCCGGGCGTGGCTCAGTGGTTGAGCATCGACCTATAAACCAGGAGGTCATGGTTTGATTCCAGGTCAGGGCACATGCCCGGGTTGCGGTCTCGGTCCCCAGTTTGAGGGGGGGAGGGGGCATGCAGGAGGCAGCCTATAGATGATTCTCTCTCATCACTGATGTTTCTATCTCCCTCTCCCTCTCCCTTCCTCTCTGAAATCAATAAAAAGCCATGTGGCAGAGTACTAGAGACTCAAGCCCCGGCCGCGAACTACAACATACGTGAGAGGGACCACCCGGTTGCCCTCCAAAGGCTCTGCACCAGGACCTGAGCTTCCCGCGAAGCCCTTCCCCGAGCTCTCTCAAACAGGTAGGTTCCGGCGGGCCGTGAGTGCACCCACATTCCACCGGGAGAGTTTCTGGAGATGAGCTCATCTGTGGCCACGCCCCCAGGGCCGGCACAGGTAGGTTCAAGACAGGTGTGTTCCTGAATGAACTGACGGATGAATGGATTAGGGGGCTGGAGGTGCTACCGCAGTTACTTAGAGAAACCACCAGGCGGCGCAGGGAGCCCCAAACTCCGGAGATGAACCTTTTCAAGGGCATCTGGTGGCTTAGGACCTTCTCACAAGGGGGTTGGTTGTGTAGAACCTAAGTGCCAAGGTGAGAGGAGAGTGGTAGGTGGGAGGAAGGAGAGCGAGGGAAAGGAGACGCGGGAGCAGAGGGTTCGAGGGGCTTCCGAGGGGCCTCCAGACAAGTTAGGGGCTAGTTCACTTTTCGTAAGGGCTTGCAGCACGATGCAGCTCCCCATCAAAGTGAGTCCCATCTCATATCCATGAATTAAACTCGAGCCCAGAACAGAGAGGAGAAAAAATTCATGTGATAAATATGTACAGTATGATTCTACTTGCATAGAAAAATAATCCTAGTAAGTAAATGCTACATATTCTTTAGAGGTGTGTGTGTGTGTGTGTGTGTGTGTCCACATATACATCCATAGGAAAAATTCTGCCAGGATAAATTTCAAATTGACAACAGTGGTTGTCCTCTGTTCAGGGGGTCCAGAAATGGGAGGGGGATAGGGAGTGATCAAAGAGGACTTTAGCTTTAAAAATTACTTCAAAAAAGAAACATGAAGCCCTAGCCAGTTTTGCTCAGTGGATAGAGCATTGACCTGCTGACAGAAGGGTCCCAGGTTCGATTCTGGCCAAGGGCACATGCCTGGCTTGCGGGCTCGATCCTCAGTCAGGAGTGTGCAGGAGGCAGCCAGTCAATGATTCTCTCTCATCATTGATGTTTCTATCTCTCTCTCCCTCTTCCTTCCTCTCTGAAATCAATAAAGAAATATATATTTTTTTTTTCAGCGGGGAAATGATCTGTTTCACTTTATTTTTTTTTGTTTTTTTTTGTTTTTGTTTTTTTAATTTTTTTATTGCTTAAAGTATTACAAAGGGTATTACATATGTGTCCTTTTTTCCCCCCGCCCTTGACAATCCCCTGGCCTCCCCAACAATGACAGCTCCAGGAACACCGAGAATTGAAGGTAGGAGGGATCAGGTGCCATTTGAATGGGGAGCCGATGGGGGAGCATGGCCTTTACTGGGACTGGAGGAACTGAGCTGGGACGGGGGCAGGTGCCAGGTGTGTGTGTGGGAAATGGGTTCTTGCTAAATGCTCTGGAGCAGGATTCCAGGAGTGGAGGACATTGGAGATTCTAACCCACAGGGTTTCAAGGATTCCCATCCAGCTAAGAAGAGATGCTATGGGCTAATGGGGGTCTTTGGGGTGTGCCTAGACCTGGGATGTATGCAGGCCCACGATGCTTCCTGGGAACATAGGAAGGCAGTGGATGAGCTTCCAGCATCAGTATCATCATCTGTTAAGTGGTTAAGGGTGGAGTGTGGTCTCTGATTTTATCCAGCTCGGGATCTTCTAGGGTCCGTTCTTCATTCCTTATGGCCCTCAACGTGGGGGTTTGCAGTTTCAATAATTAGCCACCAGAGGTCGCCGTCTGACAGGGCCGAAAAAGAAAAAAAGCCAGTCTGGTCTGAAGGAAGAACCTGAGACGGGGATTCTTTTTTCCTTCCTTTATTTGCTCTTTCGCTTTCTGTAACTATTGATTGAGATAAACTCTGTCCTGTGCCCTGGGGATGCAGCAAGGAGCATGGTGTCTTACATAGCGTTATCTCCCCTCCCGACTCCACCCCTCCCCCCACTTCATCTGATCCCTGGGCAGGTCCAGAATTGGGCCCCTCGGTACCCCTCCACTGCCACCACCCCACCCAGCGTCCTTCATGTCTTGCCTGGACTCTTGCAGTAGCTTCTTCACTGGCCATTCTACTACCGCCCTTTCTCCCCTTCACCTCATTCTCAGCCGAAGGAAAGCTGTGTAACATAAGCTAGAGCCTGTTCTGCTTCTGCTTAGAATCCTCTCGGCCCTGCTCAGTTCCTCCTCACCGGAACCCCATTCCACCTGACCATGTCCCCCTCCCTCCACCCCTCACTCGCGGCTCCAGTCACACTGCCCCCCTTGCTGCTCTCTGGGCAGCAAACTCACTTCCTGCCTCAGGGCCTTTGCACTTGCCATTCCCTCTGCCTAAGGCCCCTCCCCCTCCCCCTCCCGTAGCCCCATGGCTCTGCCTGCTCCTTATTCAGCTCTTTGCTCAATCTCATCCCCCAGGGGTGACCCCCTCATTAAATTAGCCTCTTTGCTATCACTCCCTGCCTCCTCATGCCCCTCCGTTTTCTTTCCTTAATGTGCCCTTGATGGTGTGTTATGTATAGTTCACTTATGTATCTTGATTCCCTCGCTTCAGAGATCTCAGACTTCTGGGCTCCTGTCCCCTACCCTGTGCCGAAGACCCTGACTCCTGGGGGCCAGAGGCCTTTCGGTGCCCCGGGCCTTCTCTTCGCCTCTTCCTTCTGCCGAAGACCCTGACTCCTGGGGGCCAGAGGCCTGCTTCTGACCCTTTCGGTGCCCCGGGCCTTCTCTTCGCCTCTTCCTTCTGCGGGATTGTGTGTCCTTGGTTCTTAGGAAGAGCGTCGGCCCCGGAAACAGGGGACCTCCGTCAGGCCTGGGGCTCAGTTTCCCTACCTGTCCAGTGAGGTGGACAGTGAGAGGACAGAGGCCCAGGCCCTGGCCCAGGCCAGGAACGGGCTGAGGTGAAGGGGCTGCGTCCTTCTGCCCCTCCCACTCCAGACATGGGCAGAGTAGAGGGGCCAGGCTCTCAGAGGGGCAGTGAAGGTGTCTCCTGCTGGGCCCCAGACCCGAGAGCGGAGATGCCAAGGAAGCGGGGCGGTGAGGGGCACGTCGCAGAGCCGCTCAGAGGCCAGGTGCAGAGAAGGAGAAGGGGTCCCAGGGGAGGGGCCTCAGACAGGAAGGGCTGCTTTTCCCAGCCCAGAAAGCCCTCCCTGCCCCGCCCGTCTTCCTCCATGCTGGTTTCGTGCTCACAATATTGGCCTTTCCCAGGGTCCTCCATAGTGATGGTTTCTTTTCTTTTTTTAAAAAAATATATTTTATTAATTTTTTACAGAGAGGAAGGGAGAGAGATAGTTAGAAACATCGATGAGAGAGAAACATCGACCAGCTGCCTCCTGCACATCTCCTACTGGGGATGTGCCCAAAACCCAGGTACATGCCCTTGACCGGAATCGAACCTGGGACCTTTCAGTCCGCAGGCCGACGCTCTATCCACTGAGCCAAACCGGTTTCGGCATAGTGATGGTTTCTTAATGCCTTTTCTTAAAATCTATGGGCTTACATGGAATTGGATAATTTTAGATGCACAGAAAAATAGAGGATAACATTATGACATCGATATCCAACCCCCAGATTTAACATTAGCATTTTCCCCGTTTACTTCACCGACCTCTTTCTGAGGTATTTTAATGTGAGTTGTAGATAGCATGAATTTTCACCCCCTCATTCCGTTTCTACATCTATCTGTTGGCCATTGGTATATCTTTTTTAGAGAAATGTCTATTCAAGGGTTGTTTTCTTTTTGCTATTGAGTTGTATACTTTTTTTCTGTATTTTGGATATCAATCCCTTATCAGACATATGATTTACAGATATTTCATCCCATTCCTTAGGTGGCCTTTTATTTTGTCGTTTGTTTCTTTGGCGGCGGAGAGCCTTTGGTTGGATGTAGACCCACGTGTTGATTTTTGCGTTTGCTGCCTTGCTTTGGTGTCATATGTAAAGCATCATCGCCAGGAGCGATGTCAGGAGCTTGTTTCTTCTGGGAGTTGAATGGTTTCTGGTCTTACGTTTGTTTACGTCTTTAACCCGCTTCTAGTTAGTTTTTGTGAGCAGCGTAGGATGGGGTCCAATTTCATTCTTTTGCGTGCGGTTATCCAGTGTTCCCAACAACGTTTATTTTACATAATTAAATGTATTAAGGTGACATTGGTAATGACCTTATGTAAATTTCAGGTGCACAGCATTATAATTTGACATCTGTGCACTCTATTGCACCAACACCATTAGTTAGAGCAGTGGTTCTCAACCTTGGCTGCACATTAGAATCACCTGGGAATCTTTTTAAAATCCTGATTTCTGGAATGAGGCCCAGAAATCAGGATTTTAAAAAGATTCCCAGGTGATTCTAATGTGCAGCCAAGGTTGAGAACCACTGCCGTCAAGTGTTCTGGGCCCCCTTGTCAAGTGTCAGTTGGCCACATCTGTGTGGGTTCATTTCTAGGCTTTCGGTTCTGTTCCACTGGTCTATGTGTGTGTTGATGTCAGCACCTACTGTTTTGATTACTATAGCTTTGTAATGCTGATTTATGCTTTAAAAGTTCTGCTTGAATTTTGTTACTACAATGTGAGAGACATAATTAGCCTCATATTACATAGGAGCCAAGTGAGAATCAGAAAATTAAAATTTCTAGTGGTAAAGGGGAAAAAAGTTCTGCTTGAGCTGGGGGGAGGAGGAGGAGGGTGGGATGTGGGAGGGAGGGGGAGGGAGAGGAGGATGGATGGATGGGGGGAGAGAGCAGGGGTGGCCCCAGGTCTGCTGCAGCGTCCAGACAGAGATGGGTCAGGTGCGGCCGTTTCATGCCTCGGCCCTAGAGCAAGGGGTCTGAGGATCTGGGCCTGGGATGTGGGCCTGGGGCTTCATGGGTGTCTGGACCTGTGGGATGGGCCCCAGCAAGAGGAAAGGGAGGCTGCGCCCCGCAGCAGCCAGGCTCATTTGCATCTGGCTGCATGCGGAGTGGAGGGGTCAAGTTGAAAGCTGGAAAGGCCTGCACCAGCCCCTGGGGTGGGGGGTCTTGGCAGTTACGTTTCCACAAAGATTCTGTCTCCAGGCTGTGACCTTCCCGTTCAGGAGGGGCCCTACCTCCCCCAGCCCCTCCGGCTTGGCCCTGCCATCTGGGGTTGGAACATTAGGAGGACAAAGGCCCTCACTCCCAGAACCCTCTTCCCCTGCAGATCCCATCTGTCAGGCCCAGCCTCTGACCTTGGACAGCCCAGTCGGCACAGGCTGCAGAGTGGGGGAGGGGAGAGCCCCCAAACCCTAAGGGAGACCCCAGCCTCCCCTCTCAGCCTCCGCCATCTGCTGTGGGCCGCACGGGCCTCTGCCGCCTGCTGCATCTGCTCAGGGACAGTCGCCGCCCCTTCCTGGGCCTCTGTTTCCCCACGTGCCACGTGCAGAGGTGGACCTGGGTGGCTTTTCCAGTGACTTCTGCCCCACTTATGTAACTGTTGCCGTATCCATGATCCACCTGCTCTGTTAGTGACTTAGGGTTTTTTAAGTGAATGTACCCTCCTTAAACAGATTCAATTTAAAAGAAATTTCACACTATATCTCTAACCCATTATCATTTGCCACAATTAGAAAAATGTGGGGAAAATAATGGAATGGGAATAAAACAGAGTCATTAAATTCTAGTCTAGCTTCAAGGGGAAGAAGCGGGGCACATGTATATGATAGAAAAGGCAAAGCGACAGAGAAAAAGAACGGATCAGTGGTGGCCAGAGTGAGGGGAGGGAATCGGCTGTGACAGGCACGGGGCCATGTTCCAGGCAACTATTTCTTGATTGTGGTCCTGATTACAGACTACAGATATTTTTCAAAAATCATCCAAATGTACACTTGATGTTGGTGAGTTTTATTGTATTTACATTTAACTCCACAGACGAATTTTAAAAAGGAACCCAAATTCCAGCTCAGCCCTGAGTCTGAGGCCCCTCTCCCCCTCTCTGTGTTGAAATGAGCAAGTACAGGGAGCAGGTAACTAGCAGGGCAAACACCAAAGGAGGCCCTTCTCTTGGAGGAAGCCAGGCACAGTGAGAGAGGATCGAAGAGGAAATAGCTTGGACTCTAGCTACCCTATCAAATACAGTAGCCACTACCCTTGTGTGGCTATTTTCATTTAAATTCATTACAATGTGATAACAGTTAAAAGTCAATTCTTCAGTTGTCCTAGTCACATTTCAATGTCTCAACAGCCACATGTGGCCAGTGGCTACTGTACTGGACAAATACAGAACCCTTCACCCTCACCGAACGTTCTAGGTCACTGGGAGTGGAGAGCCGATGGGGCTCAGCTGCGGCCAAACCCAGCCTGGGCCTCGGGCTTGTCCGTCCCTCCCTGCTTCCCTCAGCTGCCGCCGGTCTGTCCCTCACCCCCAGGAGACCCGGGGCACAAGCGTGTGTGCCCTCCGCCAGGATCTGAGAGCTGCCAGGCGCCCCCAGGTTGTGCTGTATAACCTCTGATATCATCATCAGCGCAGAGGGGGTCATCAGGCCAGATTCTGGCCAGGTCCCGTGCTAAGGGTTTTGCCGGCATCATCCTAGGAATTCAAGGTAACACCTTACGAGGTAGGTGAAATCATTCTTCCCATTAACGATGAGAGACCTGAAAGCCCAGACTTTAAGGAACTTTCCCAAGCCAGGCGGCTGGTAGGGCTGAGATTGGAATCCTAACAGGCTGATCCTGGAATTCCTGACCTCGACCTTAAACTGCTGCTTTTTATCTGTAAAATCTAAATTCCTCCCCGTGGCCTACAGACACTCAGCAATTTCACGTCAGTCTCTTCCCGTCTTCCTACTCCAGCCACTGGCCCTTTGGCTTAAAGATATCAAGCTCATTCTTGCCTCAGGACCTTTGCTCATGCTACGCGCTCTGCTGGCCTCTAGGCTTCGGCATGGCTGCCTCTTTCCCACCCCTCATGTCTGTCTGGGCTCAGAGGACAGGCCCCCCTGGCCACGCAATATCCAGCAGCCCCTTTTCCATCTGGCCTATTGTTTTACTCTGCTTTATTTTTATGTATAACATTTCTCCCTCCTTGATACACTTACTTGGCTATTGGCTTGTCTCCCTCACTAGACTGGAACTCCCTGGGCTCCCTCTCTCTTCCTGGTAATGGCACACGCCAGGGGCTCAGATGACATTTTGGAAGAAGCCAAGAGGAGGTGAAGGAGGAAGGTCTGCAGGGGCGGGTGGGTGTGCCCACGTCCTCTCTCCACACGGATAGCCGCTATCTTCTAATTGTCCAGAAACAATCCAGCGGCCGAGGAATGCTCAGCCCCGGCAGCAGCTCAGTGATAACGGCCCCACCCCGAGAGCCCCGCTTTCATACTCCCCAAGCCCTTTCTCAGCTGGTTACCCTGGGAGCACCCGGAGGTTGGCTGGGGGCCATCAACGCCTCCATTTACCTAATAAAACACCTGCAGGCTGCACGGTCAGGAGACCTGGGAGGGGGGGAGGGGCGGATGGAACACCAAGTGGTGGAACAGGCGGGCTCCAGGTTTCTGTCTCTGTACAGGGTGACGGCTTCACTCTCACCCCTTCCTGGGGCAAGAGGTTGGAAAAAAATAAAAGACAGAATCTGCCCCCAATGCTCCCCAACAAGATAGAAAGGGGATCAGGACTGATCTGGTCCCAGGTAGACGGGGCAGCCCAGGACTCAGAGCAGGCGCTTTGTGAGCAAGGGACCCAGGTGGGCACATCACTCTGAGCGACAATAACAGCGATTCCGAAAGGAGCAGTGACGGGAATCATGTTTGCTGACCACTAACCACGTGACAAGCCCCATGCAGACGCTTGGTGCACATTATCCCCTTTGATCCTCATAACACCCCTGAGGAGTGGTGTCCCCATTCCCAGCGTGCAGAGGAGGAGCTGTGGCCCAGAGAGGCAGAGCCACGTTCCAGGACCCCCCAGGCAGGAGGTGTGGGACCAGCATTGACTGCATGTCCCTCAGGGCTGCCCCCTGCACCACGTCCCCCTCTGACGGCCCCTGGGAGGAGAGCAGCCAGGAGGACCAGGATGTGTGGGAGGCTCTTTCTCCG
This sequence comes from Myotis brandtii, assembly GCF_000412655.1. Classification (NCBI taxonomy): domain Eukaryota; kingdom Metazoa; phylum Chordata; class Mammalia; order Chiroptera; family Vespertilionidae; genus Myotis; species Myotis brandtii. The sequence continues at coordinate 582,233 of NW_005367210.1, forward strand.
TTCTATTCTCAAATGTCAACTGAGTGCCTGTGTGTGCACCAGGCTGGCCCTGGGGTGTGGGACATGGAGCAGGCCAGTCCCTCCTGCGTGCTCACTGTCGCCTGCGTGGGGAAAGTGGACCTGCAAATGGACACACGCAACACAGTTTGCTATGATGGGAGACTGGGAGCAGCTGCGAAGGGGGCAGGAAAGGCTCTGGGGGAGCGGGCCAGGAGGAGAAAGGGCAGGGAGAGCGTTGCAGGCCGTGGGCATTGAGGGGAGCAATGGGGGGCATTGTGGAGGGGCAGCTGGACGCTGCTGGGGTGGCTGCACAGGGCAGCGAGTCAGGCATGGTGGCTGCGGGGGCTGTTCATACACCAAGACCCAGAGAAAGGCCCCGAGACTGAAAGTCTCCTTCCCTAAGCGGAGGGCAGGGAACAAACAGAGAAAGAGGCTGGCCACTCCAGTCCGGTTATTAATAGACTTTATTAAGGGAAACGTACATATGAGACATGTCTTGAGCTGCAAGACAAATTGGACCTCATCAGGGGCGTGGGGAATAGTCACAGGTCCTAGTGCGTGAATGCTACCAGGCATGGCCAGGTATGGACATCGCTTTACGTGCTTGGCCAGGTCAAGGCAACAGTCTTTTCCAAGAACCAGCACATGACAGGAGCAGGGGAGCGGTGCTGATTTATGTCAGAATGAACACCAACTACGATCAAACTGTCTTTTTAAAAAATAGGTTTTTATTGATTTCAGAGAGGAAGGGAGAAGGAGGGAGATAGAAACATCATTGATGAGAGAGAATCATCGATCTGCTGCCTCCTGCACACCCCACACTGGGGATCGAGCCCGCAACCTGTGCATGTGCCCTGACCGGGAATCGAACCGTGACCTCCTGGTTCATAGGTCGATGCTCAACCACTGAGCCACACCGGCCAGGGGATCAAACTGTCTTTAAGAGGGGTTTTCAGACAGCAACCTCTGTTCTGGCCCGGGGTCCAGCCTGCAGGACAGACAGCGGTCCCATCTCTCCTCCACGGGCTGGGGTCTCAGGGTGGTCCTCTTGAGCTGAGCCCTCTCCCGCCGTGTCTCCTGGCTGCACGCTTTTCCTGGAAATCCAGGGGGAGTCGGCTCCATGATCTCGGGGTATGGGCCGGTTTGGGTGTAGTATCTTGGGCCTTGTGATCGCTCTGACCCTGCCTGGTTTAGAATAAAAAAAACTTTCCAAGGACAGAAACCCAGAACCTGGCTTGGGGTGTGTATTTGGGGCACCTTCCTGAGTACACTCCAAGCGAGTGTTGGTGCCTCCATGGCACAGATGGAGAATTGAGGCTCCGAGATAAGAAGGGCCCAGCCCAGGGGCGCACAGCCTGGCAGCTGGGGGAAGCAAACAGTGTGGTTGACCGGCAGGGTGTGTCTCAGGCCGGGAACGTGGCCACAGGAAGCTGGGCCCGATGCTTGGGCAGGTGGAACCTGGCCCCCTGGAGGCAGCAGGGTGGTTTGAGAGGCAGGCACCGTGGGGAACTGTAGACTGAGGACAGTTCCTGTGTCTGGACAGCCTGGTCCCCTGTGGGCGCCCTGCACTTTAAAGGGGCTCCCGCAGAGGAGGACGTGTCCCTTGTCACATGCTAGAGACCCGCCCTCTGGAGACAGCGTTTTCACTGCTTCTGTGTGCTGTGAGGGCAGAGGACTGCAGGGGTGAATACCGGGCCGAGCCAGCTCAGCCAAGGGCTCCGGGAGCCT
>NW_005367210.1:584159-598227 GCF_000412655.1 Myotis brandtii
GGGGGGGGGGGGGGGCAAAGGATTAAAGAAAAGACAGACAAAGAGAATATAGCTGGGGCTCGGTGGATCTTCTGTCCCCGGATGAGGCCACAGAGAAGGATCCAGCCAGCAAGCTGAGGCTTTATTTTATAGTCAGAGGAAAACAAGGTAGTGGTCACCATAGCTACAATGTTCTTGTGAGTTTCACTTGTTTTGGCAGCACTTGCTGCATCTCCCACAGCCCATTAGCTACCCAGATAAGATTTAGGGAGCATCATAAGGTCAAGCCTAATTATAAGAGGACTGTGCCCTCTAAGCTGGGACTTGTTTGTGGCTTTGCCAACAGGTCAGTCCGAGGCTTAACCCTATAGCCGCTCGCTACAGAATATGTTTGAGAAATAGTAACAAGCGAAGAGAAAGAAATGTTTCTGACCAGTAAAGAGCCTTTACTATAGTGATTGTAGGAAAAGTGGGCAAGAGAAGTATGGACCCTCCTTCTGGGTGGTCACAGTCAGTGGAGGAGACAGACAAGACACGAGCACAGGGACTCACAAGGGGCAGCAGGTTGGAGTGCTAGGAGGAGAAATGTGAGCGATGAGGGAGGCTGAGGAGTTTCCTGGGAGAACGCCATCTGAGCAGAGACCTGAAGGAGGTAAGGAAGGCGGTACGGGGGCAGCTGTGTCTGGGGAAGAGAGACCTGGGCAGAGGGAACAGCACATGCAAAGGCCCTGAGGCCTGAGGGTGCATGGTGTATTTGAGAAGCAACATGAGGCCAGTGGTTGGATCAAGGAGGGCGGAGGGGGAAGGTGGTCGGCGATGAAGTTGACAGGGGTCAGCGTCCAAAGACTGTGGTATTCAGAGCTTGTTGGGGAGTCTTGGGAGGGTTTCGGCAGCGGAGTGCTACCCAAAGACATGCTGCCTTCTGAGTTTATACTGTCAGACAGCATAAGCACAGCAGCAGAAGCAATAGCCACAGGGTGCTGAAGGTCAGTCAGGGTGCCGTGCCTCTCACGAGGGTGCCTGGGACACAGTCATGGACAAATCCCACTTACAGGCGAGGAAACGGAAGCTCAGAGAGATGTGCTTGCACCTATGTCATAGCTCTCACAGATACTTCTGGAACAAATAATCGCATTGGGAGATACATTACTTAAAAAAAGCTTTCTCTGTCACTTAATGTTCTTTAAAACCATCATTTTTAATGGCTGTATGGTATTCTATTCCAGTCCCATTCACCATTCCCATTGCCCCGTGGCCAAAAAGTTCGATTGTTTTTTTTGTGTTTTTTTTTGCTATTAATAGCAATACTGTAATAAATGTTCTTGTTCAATCCTTCTGAGTCTCCTTCGGTATATGGCTAAGGTCAATTTCTTTTTTTTTTTAATTTTTAAAATATATTTTATTGATTTTTTTTACAGAGAGGAAGGGAGAGGAATAGAGAGTTAGAAACATCGATGAGAGAGAAACATCGATCAGCTGCCTCCTGCACACTCCCTACTGGGGATGTGCCCGCAACCAAGGTACCTGCCCTTGACCGGAATTGAACCTGGGACCTTTCAGTCCACAGGCCGACGCTCTATCCACTGAGCCAAACCAGTTAGGGCCTAAGGTCAATTTCTAAAAGTACAGATGCTAGATCAGAATATAGGCCTATTGATACAGCATAAAACTTCTCAACATCTTTTGAGAAATGTGACTATGTTGCTGTCCTAAAAGGACCTCTCAATGGACCTTCTCACCTGCCATGTTTGGAGGGACATGTTTGGGCTGAGTTGTCTCTTTTTTTTGCTTATTTAAAAAGGCCTCGGTGGCAGGAATATAGTGTAAACATCGTTGGAAAAACTAAAAGGCATCGATACATATCCGAATATACACTTTGTACATAGATCACATTTCCTTTAGTCTTCCTGAGTGAAGTCCTGATTCAGCACCGAGGTCTAGTGACTCAGAGGTCCCGGCAGCTGCACGTTCAGGCCGGCGGAGTCCACCGTGTACACGGGCCATGGCTGACGTCCCCTCCTGGCTCTAGCCTGCCCGTCATCCTCGCTCTAGCTGATCTGACACACTCAGTGTGCTGTGGCAGCGTGTGGGCTTCCGGGAAGGATGCATCAGGCAGGCCGGCGACCTCAGCGGCATCTAGGCTGTCCCGGATCCCTTTGTAAGGGACCAGCACAGGCCGGTTCAGGCCCAGGACCTCACCTCGGCTGCAAGCTTGATCCCTGGCCCTGGTGCGTAGGCAACCAGTCAACGTGTCTCTTTAACGCCGCTGCTTCTCTCTCTCAGCTGAGTTGTCTTTTTCTCTTTCTTTTTCTTTCTTTTCTTTTAATTTTACTCAGAATGCGTCCTTTCCCTCTCCCCTCCCAAGAGAGGGAGGAACAATCGTCAACGGCAAGTGGCAGTTGCAGAAGCAACACCAAGAGCCGGCTTCAAGCTCAAGAGAGGACGCTGCACCTTCTCCTTGTGGTTTCGGGTGCTCTACACGTTCAGAGAAACTTCACTGATAACGAACCATAGAAATGATCCCTGAAAGTATAGTCTTTGTCTTTTCATTCACTGCCTTATTTTGTTCTCTCATAGGGAACAGAATGAGGTTAAAATACCTTAATTTGGCAGATTTTACGAAAGCCTATGACCATGTGAACATGTTGGCAGGGTGCCTTCCAGGCCTCAGCGTCCCCATTTTAAGGTCGGGAATGACAACAATGGTGTAATCCTCAGATTCTTTCCTAAGTTCTATACCTGTGACCAGGGAGGTATTTGAGATGCCTAATCTCCTAATTTGGAGGCCAGGGGAGATTCCTTCTGCCCTCAGTTTGCCTCACTTTCTTACTCTGGGAATGAGGCTCAGCTTTTAAAAATGCTGTTACTTATTTTTAAAAAAGTAGAGAATACATTTATAAAGTATAGAATCCAAAAAGTATATAGAATATTTTCTAAAAAGCTTTTATTCTGTCCCCCAGCCAGCCCAGTAGCCACCACTGGGACTAGTTTCTGGCAGGTGTTGCCAGGAAAGTTCAGAAGCAAGCAAATATGTATATAGAGAACGCCCTTTAGCTTAAACGGAAAAAACAAAATACAGCCCTGGGGTGCACAGAAGATAGGGAACTGACATCTGAGGCTGATTTCATCTTGGTTTCGAGTCGAGTGAAGAAAACACCGCCATGGTCAGGATGCTGGAGGAGGCATGGAAACAGCCTCAGGCCTGTGTGCAGGGCAAGATGTTATTTGCTCACGTGCTGGGTCAGGATAAGCTCATAATAACCCTCCAGCTCCCTCTGATCTGGGCACAGTAACGACAGCTTGTCCACCTTATTTTTATGGGCGCTCCTCCCCCCGACCCCCCTACCTGGTCAGGGATGGGGAGGACTGGGATGCTCTCAAGCTCTCTGAATTGGCACCAGGTACTTAAATCCTTGAAGATAGGGGGCACCACCAATATGTTGTTGGCAGGTGGAGCTGCTCAGACTTCAAGAATCTGAGTTGCCCAGATAATCTCACTTTGTGAGGCCTAACTTGGAGTCCAGGGGAGGTTTCCTCTGCCCTGTTTGCCTCACTTTCTTACTCTGGGAATGAGGCTCTGCATTTAAAAAAAAATTGATTTTGGAGCAGGAGGAAGGGGAAGAGAGAGAAACATACCTGCAACCTAGGTATGTGCCCTGACTGGGAATCAAACCTGTGACCTCCCAGCGCATGGGATGGTGCTCCAACCAACTGAGGTACCTCGGCCAGGGCAGAGGCTCAGCATGTGAGCAACACTTTGTGTATTATTTTATTTGTTTTAAGCTCCAGGGTATGCAGGACAGAGGCAAGCTTTGAAGATGCCAGGGCCAGCAGGGCCTGTATGGAGGCATCTCAAATATCCCCACCCCTGATCACAGGTGTAAATCTTAGGGAAGGATCTGAGGACCACACCATTGTTGTCATTCCTGACCTTAAAATGGGGATGCTGAGGTCTGGAAGGCACCCTAGCAATATGTTCACATGGTCATATGCTTTTGTAAGATCTGCCAAATCAAGGTATTTTAACCTCACTCGGTTAAAACCACCATCTCTTTTCAGGCTTACTTCCCCTTGTGCCAGATGATGTTGGAGTGAGTGCTAGCATTTTGGGGATCTGGCTAAGATGCCCGTGACATTTCATTTGGGTTTTAGTGGTTTTATTTATGTTGTTTCCAGTAACTTTTATGAATAAATTATTATCAACTGACCTAGTATAGGAATGGCTTCCAGGAATGCCCCTACTTAGCACACTGAGTTGACTCAAATGCCACTGTGATGTGAACATGCGAGTCAGAGGTTATATCTCTATACGTAAGAGTGGTTACATGTTTGTGGAAAGTATTATGGAGGTAATTCATAAAAGTAATGTTATTTTTCTGGTAATGTTTGTGGAACTTGTCATTGGCCATGGTTTCTTTTATCTTTCTAACCTAATAATCACTTTATTATCCAATTTTATATTTGTAATTTTGTAGTTCTTTTCCTTTCTTTCTTTTTAAAAAAATATATTTTTATTGATTTCAGAGAGGAAGAGAGAGGGAGAGAGAGAGGGAGAGAGAGAAACATCAATGATGAGAGAGAATCATCGATTGGCTGCCTCCTGCACGCTCCACACTGGGGATTTGATCCCGCAACCCAGGCATTTGCCCTTGACCGGAATCAAACCTGGGACCCTTCAGTCTGCAGGCCGATGCTCTATCCCCGTGGTCAGCAAACTGTGGCTCGCGAGCCACATGCGGTTCTTTGGCCCTTTGAGTGTGGCCACGAAGTTTCAATCGCACTGTATGTGCACGCCCGCACGTGGTATTTTGTGGAAGAGCCACACTCAAGGGGCCGCAGTTTGCCAACCACTGCTCTATCCAGTTAGCCAAACCAGTCAGGGCTGTAGTTCTTTTCTTAAATAAGATTTCCTAAATTGTATAAACCTTGGGAAGTACAAAGGCTGGATCTGCCCCTGCTCAGTTTTCTCTGTGTCTTTTAGGATCACAGGGCCCTCCTTGCCTTTCCTCACTGTTACCACCAAACAGGTTTTGCACATTTACATGTGGATATAACAAAATAGTTCAGAGGACTCCTGCTGGATCCACACAAATCTTTGTTTTCTCATCTATAAAATAGGAATAATAGGATCTATCTTCTCAGATAGTAATGAAGTCAAGTGAGAAAACATGTATAAGGCCTCAAGCACAACGTGGCAGAGGGCACAGTTAGAGCCAGGTTTAATGTTTTGCTGGTCCTCACAGATATAGTCAGATGCCCTGTTTCTGACAGTTTTGTTCTGATTTGGTAGGTGCCCAGGCCAGGACACCCAATCATTGTTAGCTATTGGTATATTATTAGTCCCCTCCCCTGTGTACCCAAGGCATGTGCACACAGTAAGTGCTCAATCATTGGCAATCCAAGAATTTGAAAGACACTAACTGGTTCTAAATTGAGCAATGCAGACTCAAACAGTGACTCATAGCTATGAAATCTCATCTCTAAGAGCCTTTTGAGTTAACTTATTCTAATCCTATTAAAAAAATGTTTTTACATGTTTAAATGTTGGAAATTTGGAAAGTCCACAAAAGCCAAAGAAAAAATTAACTGCTGTTATTATAAATGATTATACACCTATTCATGTGATGCTGTGGTTATGTATTTAATACATATGTTGTACATGGTGCTTTGAAACATACTTTAAAACAAAAAAACACTTTCTTGGCATTTTCTTTAAATATCTTTTAACAACATAGTTTTTAATGACTGCATAATATTCCTCATCAGTAAGTGGGGTTAATTAAAGGTACGCATCTCAAAGGGTTCTGCCATGAGCACTGACAAGAGTTATGTCATGTAAAGTTACCGGGCATGTAAAAAGCAGAATGCATTTATATAACCAACTAGAGGCCCGGTGCACAAAAATTTGTGCACTGGGGGGGGGGGGTCCCTCAGCCCGGCCTGTGCCCTCTCGCAGTCTGGGACCCCTCAGGAGATAACGACCTGCTGGCTTAGGCCTGCTCCTGGGTGGCAGAGGGCAGGCCCAATCCCTAGGTGCAGCCCCTGGTCAGGCTCAGAGCAGGGCTGATTGGGGAGTTGGGGCGCCGCCCCCTGTCATGCACAGAGCAGGGCAGATGGTTTGTTTAGGTTCTATAATCGAAACACTGTATCATCTCCAGCTCTGAGATCCCGGCAGGCTGAAAGCTGGTTTCTGGGGTTTTTTTCGCTTCTATATTTGTCACAATGTTTCAAACTGCCAGGTCAGAGGCCGACAGCGGCTGGCGGGGAACGTTGGAGTCCACCAGTCACTGGAGCAAGCAAGCCTCCCTGTTCGCTTCAGTGCATGGCTGCCGGCCGCCATCTTGGCTGACAGTTAATTTGCATAAGGATATGCTGATTAGCCAATGGGAAGGGTAGCGGTTGTACGCTAATTACCATGTTTCTCTTTTATTAGTGTAGATCCCCTTTCGCTGAGCATTCAGGTTATTTCCATTATTTTGCTCTGATACATAGCGCTGGGCTATATTAATCTTTGCTCAAATCTTTGGTCATTTCCTTAGTAAATGTCAAGATTGCTGGGTGTGCACATTTTAAAGAACCCACTCATTGTGGTGCCGTTAAGGGTACTGAGAGGGAAAGGGGTTTGCCCGGGCTCATATAGCGAGTTAGCTGCAAAGTCCGGACTAGGAACCAGCCCCGGGACCCTAAATGGTGCCTCATGCAGCTGAAAACCAGGAGAAAGTCCAGCTTGAGCATTAAGGCACCGGGCTAAGGCCGCCCCTGGAAGAACAGGAGACCGGTGCGAAGGGGCGGGGCGGGGCGGGGCGGGGCTGCTGGCCTCCGGCTCTGCGGACCTACCGAAGTTAAACGGTCGCCTGGCAACACGGGCGGCGCGGCGTTCGAACGGAAGCGAGGAACCAATCAGGATGTCCGGGGCAAACCATTTTCGTGACGGGGGTGGAGGGGGAAGGCATGCTCACTTCCCCTTCCTCTGCGCACCAGGACCTTCGTTCCGGTGGGGGCCTTGCGACGGTCGGGTCCCCCCCGCTCGTCTCGGGTGCGGAGGACCGCTCCGAAGAGGTCCCTCTGCGGGTCCTCACGCGGGACTGGCCCCCGAGCGGCGTTGGGCGTGGCCATTCCCGGCCCGGGTCCGAGCTGTCAGCCTCTCCACCACCCTACCTGGAAGAGCCGGGACTCGCCTAGGGTGGGCTCCAGGTGAGGGCGCAGGTGGTCTGGGGCGCGAGCTCGGTCTGGGGGGGCCCCCGCTCACCGAAAGCCTGCGTTGTGTGTCCTCCCCGCGTCATACCTGCGTGAGAGGGACACCTGGTGGTCTTAGCAGCCACGGAGCCCTGGCTGGATCACCCCCCTCTGTCCCTTCCCACACCATCTTTGGGTGCCTTTTCTGGGCGTCTGTCTGCTCCTGTGCGCCAGGGGTTGGACTTGGTTCTTCTGCCCACGAGGTTTTGAATTACAGCGCTGTTCCTCTGAGAGGCCCGCTCCGCTCCGGGAGTATCGGGCGGGACTGGCGTTGCTGGGCTAGAAGCGGCGTGGGCAGCAGGTGCTCTGACCCCGGAGTCACTGTTGTGCTCTTGGGGACCCGGGGAAAGGATAGAGGCAGCCCCTCAGCGGAAGCCAGAGCCACCAGAAACACTAGAGACTTTGGAGTTGGGGGTGGTGCAACCTGGTGAGCTTCTGACCTCGACTGTGTCCTGCCTCCTGGCCGCCCCCACCCTCAGCCCCCGCCCCCAGGTTGCTATTCTTGGTGTCCTTTTGCAGGTGGGGAAACTGAGGTTCTCAGAAAATAAGCCCCTTGCCCAAAGTCACACCAGCAGACTTGGCACCGCTGGGGTTGGCTCCCAGTCTGTCTGGCTTCAGTATTAGAATTCTAGGCGCTCAGAGTCATAGCATCTGAGAGTCTTGGATTTCTTTAAGGGCAGGTATCCTCTCTCCTCCTGGCTCTGGGGAGGGGAGCTCTGGGGACTCAGAAGGAAACAAGTCTTTCATTCATTCATTCATTCTTTCAACAAATATTTATTGACTTCATATGCCTTGCCCTCCCCCTTGTCTATTTTGTAGCGGTTACCCCATTTGATGTCCTGTATATATATATGTCACTTTTTAGTGAGTTTATTCTCTTTCCTGACTGGCATGTGATGCAAGGAGGGGGTTTAGGATGAGGTAAGTGAGGTACTTTCCTCCAAAGCGAAATTGAGGGGGTGCCCCAAACCTCTGTGATCAAAGCAACTAAAGTTGACATTTATTGACCGTTTGTGGTATGTTCTGCTGGCTGAAGATAACTCGTATGGCCTCTATGCAACACAGTCCCTCTCATTTCTGTCACAATTACAAGTGCATCCCTGAAGCCACCTGTCCTACTTCCAGGCAGAGTGATGTAGGTGGAGTTATGCTGCAGTGTGGTGCGTAATAGGGAGAGACTGGACACAGACTAAATTGCATCAATAGAGGCTGATGAGCTCGTTATGTACAGAGGTGGCACAACATATATTAGCAACAACATATACTATTAAGTGTATTAATAACATATTATAATTAATATAGTAATAACATATTATTAAGAACAATATATATTATTGAGTAAGAAGAGCATGATGAAAACAGTACATACAGCATGTTACCATATGTGTAAAAAAGAAAGAATACAGGGTATTCCCCCCAAAAACAGTATACACATTTTAACAGCTGATAGCTCAATTTTGAATACGGAATGTATTTAATAAACATTGCCTTTATAATTATTCAAAGTGTGTGTATACATTTTTTGGGGCCACCCTATATCTGTCCATTATTGCCTATATCTGCCTAAAATCTCCCTGGAAGGACACATTGTCTGGTGATAGTGGGGCCTGCAAGGAGGGGAATGGGTGGCTGGGAACAGGAGTCGGGGAGAGTTTATTTTTACTTCTTGCCCTTTATAGCTCTTGAATTGAGCCATGTGCATATATCACCTGGTTGAAAAATTGTATATTTATATCTGTTAGATTATATATTTAATCAAAAGACCACTGCCCTGTCTGTGATCTGTCACTGACTTGCTGTGTGACTTTGGGCAAGTTTCTTTACATCTCTGGTCTAAGATAAGAAGCCATAAAGGTGAGTTCAGGCCTGGGAGAGGGCAATTCAGGCTGGGAAGTGGGCTTGGCTGTGGGTCTTCCCCAACCTTCCCCTTCCCCATCCTGTGTGCCCTAAGTCTCTGCATGTGGTGTCTCTCATGCTGTCTCCACTGCAAGCCCCTTTGTTCCCATTTTGCAACCTCAGGTACAAACAGAGGCTCAGAGAACTGAGTTGGCCTTCACTGGGCCAAATAGAAGATTGCTGCCTTAGGTGACTGCCCCCGCATCCTTCCCACAGCCTGCTCACCTCTGCCTTCCTGAGGCTTGTGCAAGGCCGCCCTAGGCAGGACTGACTCTGGGCAAGGCTGACGCCAGGCAGGCCAGGGCACGAGCGTCTAGGGAGACTCCAGAAATAGCGTGGGGCCTGGTGTGGCCCTGGGGGATGCCCAGCTAGCCGGGTGTCTCTGACCCCGACAGCTGGGCTGAAATTGAGCTGGGCTACCCTACTGGCCAGCCCCCTTCCTGCTGCTGGGAGCCCTCCTGATCCTCCTCTAAGGCAGGTGAGGGCCTCCCTGTCTCCACCCAAGTCTGGGCTTGGCTTCTGCTGTTGAGAGAAGCAGGTGGAAGGAAGGGGTGGGGGTGGGAGTGCAGAATGTCATGGAAATGATAAACATCAGAAACTATACCTCTGCCCTCTTAGCAAAGAATGAAAATCACTAATACCTCTTGAGCACTCACTGTGTGCTAAGTACTTTATAAGTATGAACTAATTTAATTCCCTCAATAATGTAAGGTAGTTACCACATGAGGAGAGAAGCAGGTGGAAGGAAGGGGTGGGGGTGGGAGTGCAGAATGTCATGGAAATGATAAACATCAGAAACTATACCTCTGCCCTCTTAGCAAAGAATGAAAATCACTAATACCTCTTGAGCACTCACTGTGTGCTAAGTACTTTATAAGTATGAACTAATTTAATTCCCTCAATAATGTAAGGTAGTTACCACTGTTATTATTTCCACCTTACAAAGTGAAAGTGAGCACTAGAGAGATTTAGTAACTTGTACAAGGTCACCTAGAGCTGGAATTCAAAAGCATGAAGTTTGGCTCCAGACTCTATATATTCATATTCTCTCTCTCTCTCTCTCTCTCGTAAAATGTATTAAGATAAAGTTGACCATTTTAACCATTTTTTAGAAAATCTACTTTTATTGATTTCAGAGAGGAAGGGAAGAGGGAGAGAGAGATAGAAACATCAATGATGAGAGAGAATCACTGATCAGCTGCCTCCTGCATGCCCCCCACTGGGGATTGAGCCCGAAACCTGAGCATGTGCCCTTGACTGGAATCGAACCCAGGATCCTTCAGTCCACAGGCTGACGCTCTATCCACTGAGCCAAACCAGCCAGGGCTATTTTAACCATTTTTAAGTGTACAGTTCAGTGGCATGAGCACCTTCACATTGTGCAACCATCACCACTATCCACCTCCAGAACTTTTTCATCTTCCCAAATGGAAATTTTATATTCATTAAACACTCAGGATCCTTCAGTCCACAGGCTGACGCTCTATCCACTGAGCCAAACCAGCCAGGGCTATTTTAACCATTTTTAAGGTACAGTTCAGTGGCGTTGAGCACCTTCACATTGTGCAACCATCACCACTGTCCACCTCCAGGCTTTTTCATCTTCCCAAATGGAAATTTTATATTCATTAAACACTAACTCTCCATTCTCCTCCCTTCTAGCCCCTGGCAACCACCATTCTAGTGTCTGTCTATGAATTTGACTACTGCAGGTACTCTGATCACTGGCATCACACAATATTTGTCTTTTTGTGTCTGTTTATTTCTCTTAGCATGTCTTTAGGGCTTACTTATGTTATAGCATGTATCAATTTCATTCCTTTTTAAGGCTAAATAATGTTCCATTGTATGTATATATAACATTTTGTTTAATCCGTTAATAGTCACTTGGGTTGCTTCCACCTTTTGGTTATTGTGACTAATGCGACTATGAACATGGTTGTACATATATGTGTTCAACTTCCTGATTTCAATTCCTTTAGGTATATACTGAGAAGTAGAATTGGGGGATCCTATGGTAGTTCTACTTAAAAATTTTTGCCTAACTGACGTACTTTTTCCACATTGGCTGCACCATTTATATTCCCAACTGTGCACAAGGGTCCTAGGTTCTCCACATCCCCAATACTTGTTATTTTCTGTATATATTTTTTATAATGGCCATCTTAATGGATGTGACATGGTATCTCATTGTGGTTTTGATTTACATTTTCCTAACGATTAGTGATGTCGAGCACCTTTTCATGTGCTTATTGTCTGTTTATTCACCTTCTTTGGAGAGATGTCTATTCAAGTGACTCTGCATTTAGATTGATAACCTCTGACAGGGTGGTGAACATTCTGGACTGACGAAGGCCTCATCCAGGAGCACTTGGTTGGTGAATAGTTATCACTGTCACACTTTGGTGGCGTTTGTCATGCACTGGCCTTGTGCTGGGAGAGGGCACGAGAGAGCAGTCCTGTTTTACAGCTGAGGAAATGGAGGCATGGAGGAGCTGAATAGCTGGTCACTGGTGGAGCTGGGGCTTGACCCCAGGCAGGCTGGTTCTGGAGTCCATGCTACAGAGCTGGCCAGGGAGATGGAGTGGAAAAGGGCAGTGCTGGCAGCGGACCCAGTGTGTGCAGAGGTTTGGACGTGGTGTCTGGAGGTTTGGAGACAGAACAGGGCTCAGTTAGAAGTGGCCAGAGCCTACCTTGAATGGGGGGTGACTTGAGGCTGGAGGAGTGGGGCAGGTGGGGGAGGGCCTGGGGCAGGGTCGGGGGGCTGGAAGGAGGCTTGGTGCTGAGGGGCCTTGGCCTTTGAGGTAGCCTGGCTCCAGTCCTGCCCCTTGGTCAGTGTTGGCCCCTCTGGTGTTTGGTCCCTGGAGGAAGACAGTATGGAAGAGTGTGAAGGAGTTCCCAGCCCAGTGGGGGGAAACATATTCCCAACAGTGTACAAGGGTTCTAGTTTCTGCACCACCAATACTTGTTATTTTCTGTTTTTGGATCCACAGCCAAGCCCACTTCCTGGCCTGAATTGCCCTCTTAATACATTTTACAAATAGGAAACAGGAAACAAGTGACAAATGAGTGAACATCTAAAACGACAGGGTGTGATGAATGCTTGGAAGGGAACAGACCAGGTGAGAGAGTTGGTGGGAGCCTCAGAGTGGGCAGGGAGTTCTCTCTGAGGAGGTGACATTTGAAGTGAGACCTGAAGGAGATGAGAGAAGAGGTTCCAGGCAGAGAACGGATGGTACAAAGGCCCTGAGGCAGGAAAGAGCTTGGCGTGTGCAGGAACAGCTGGGAGGGCTATGTGGCCGGAGCAGAAAAGGGTGCCGATGAGGTGGGACAGGAGGGCAGGGACTGGATCTGGGAGGGCCTGAGGGCCCAGGGAGAGTTTGGACTTTATTTTCAGGTGATGGGGAGCCACAGCGGGTTTTCGGTAGAGCAGTGAAGAGATCTAATTTCTGTTGGGAAGACATTGCTATTATTGCCCCTATTTTATAGTTGAGGAAACAGACCCAGAGCCATAGCCAGGGAGTGCTTCCTGAAGCAGCTCCACTCTCGGGGGTCCAGAGAGGGAGGCTGTAGATTCCTTAGGAGACCCTTGGTGAGTGGCCGAACCCAATACTGGAGACCTGTTCTCCCTCCTCCCCCCAAGACCCATATTCCGGTTCAAATCCTGGCTCTGCCAATTACCAGCTTTGTGACTTCAGGCAAGTGGTCCCACCTCTCTGTGCCTCAGTTTTCTCAACTGTAAAACAGGCATACTAGTAGTACCTATCCCGCAGGGTGGGTGTGAGGATTAAATGAGTTAACATATATCGAGTGTAGAAGAGTGCCAGGTACGAAGAAAGCACTCAGAAAAATTCTTACCGACTTTATTCTGAAAAGTATTATTGTTGCTTTGCTTTTACTACTATTAGTGCCTAACTGAACCCTCTCCCACCTCATTGTTCACCGTGGAGGGCCAGGCAGGGACCCAGCAGGCTACTGTGGGGAAGGATGGTCTTGTTCCATCATTCAGGCCCCAGGGCCTGGAGGGGGCGTCAGGGTTGACTCACTCTCAGTGTAGACAGCGGTTCCCTGAGTCACTTCCTATCTCCTCATGCCCTCCACCCCAATTCTGTCTTAGCCTCTCCAGGCACAGACATGGACCTCTTCAGCCTCCCCAGGGTCGGGGGGCGGGGGGCACTTCCTTCTCTGGGCCTCAGGATCCCCACGAAACTGGCCTGACCAAATGTGCCACCTGAAGTGACTTAACGGGGCTTAGGCTGGCAGAGCAGACAATCAGCTCCCTCCCGGGATTCCTTCCTTCCAGCAGGGCTACTACCATCTCCTCAGAAAACGGGGATGAAATAGTTCCCGGTCTGGGGAGTGGGGAGATTGTCCAGAGATTTAAGTAAGTACAGTGCCTGGCACTCAAAAATTGTAGTTACCACTATTACTCTTATTGCTGTTGTTACTATGTTTACAGCTTGCTCAAAGCTTCTACAGGCACTTTCAGACCCCAAGAACTCACACTGACCCGGCCTGGAAGGTGGGATCCCCTCTTTGGAGGGTCAGAGAGGTTAAGCAACCGGACCAGGGACACACAGCTAGAAAGGGCTCGTCCAGAGAGGGAAGGTGCCCAGGTTGGACTCCTCTGGGTTACCTTGGGCAGCTGATTCAGCCTGTCCCAGCCTCAGAATTCTATTAGTCAGGTGGGGATAATAATAGCGCTCAGCTCATAGGAGTTGTTGGGAAGATTAAAATGGGTTAATTGATACCAGGAAAAGCACTTTCTCACGCCTGGCACAGTGAACTTAAACGGTGGTCACGGTGGCGGTGGGAGGGGACTCAGTTTCTCTGTCTCCGCAGTGGGCACGCTTGCGGGAGTGGCCACGGGGACTCGCGTGGACGGGGCCAGTGCAGCTGTGAGAGCGCCCGGCTCCCGGGGAGCTTCCTGAGTGGGTCCCGGGACAGGTCCAGGCGC
>NW_005367210.1:598684-643713 GCF_000412655.1 Myotis brandtii
GGCCCCGCACCCCTTACTCCTCGGGATGGCGGGCACCGGGCGGGGGCTCACCTTCCGGCCTGGATGGATGCCGCAGACATCGTGCCGTCAGGCCCCTCATTTCAGAGCCAGGCCAACCCGGGCGCAGAGAGCGGTGACCATCGGCGAGAGTCACGCAGACCGCGCCGGGCCCGCAGCCTCTTCCACGGCAGGGAGTTCCCAAGATTGCCCCGCAGTAGGGAAGGGTAGAAGCCAGACCGGGATCCAAGCTGCCCCGCTCCCTCTCTCCTCCTGAGGCTCCCTCGGGGAAGCCGGTGGGAAGGGGGCAAGGTGGGACTGAGTGCCCAGAGATGCCAACGAGAAGGGCCCGGGGCCGCGCGTTTGGGCGTTTGAAATCCGTGGGTGAGGCGTTGGGCGATGGAAAGAGGCTCAGAGCCTCAGAGAGGACCAGTCCCCCCTGGCGCTGGGACCCTGGCTTCAGCTCGCAGGAGCCGCCGCACTCCGTTTGCCCACCTGTGAAATGGGGCTGGCGTGGATGGCCCACGGGTTATCTACCCTGTGCCCGCGAGCTGAAGCCAGGGCCCCAGTGCCAGGTGGGACTGGTCCTCTCCGAGGCTCTCAGCCTGGACCTCCCTGTTTGCGGCCCCTTCCTGAGCGGGTTAGAGACCCCTGCGAGGGGCGGCAGGGAGGAGGGAGGCAGGTCTGTGGAGTTTGAAAAACAAGGAGCCCGGGTCATGGGGAGTCGCCTTTTGCCGGATGCTGAAGAACGTCCCCGAGCTGTTTTGTGTCTCCATCCTCACGGTGACCTGGAGGTCTATTTTTAACCACATTTCACAGATAAGCAAATGGAGTCTCGAGTAGGCGCGGCTGCTGGCACAAAGCGCGCAGCCGGTGGTGGCCAAGCCCAGGCAGGTGTCTGTCCAGGGGAGGCCCCGGGGCCGGCAGGTGGGGCCCGAGGGTGTAGGGACCCCAGCCGAGCTGGGGGCAAGCGTGGCTTCTGCCCTGGCCCTGCCCATCTGACCCCCTTCATCCCCGATTCCGCGATAGTGGGATAGTGCCCGGAACCACCGTCTCCGGACGGGTTGGACTGGTTTGGGAGGCGGCAGGCCAGGGGGTGGGGCAGAGTCTAGCTACTTGGACAGGGCTCAGCAAGGCTGCCTTTCCTGTCAGACCCTTCTCTCCTGAGGTCTCCTGGAGGTCGGCCCTCGGTGGGACTGCCATTTCCCACCCACTCCATCCCTTCCACCTGGGGAGCAGCTCTGGCTCTGGGCCAACAGCCCCGAAGGTTCTGTTCTCAACTTGCCATTGCAGCAAAGGTCCCAGACGGGCTGGGGGCCAGATGGAAGGGGGTGTGGTGGCAGGTGCATGCTTTGTTGGCCCCGTACATGCTGTGTTTTTAAAGTTATTATTATTGAATATGCTAATTTTTAAGAACCCAGAGTTTTCCTGCACTTCTGGATTTCCAGCTTCCTAGAATATCCAACATGTACCACCTTGGGCCCATTGCCTGCCGCAGACCGGGTGTGCCCATCACAGTAGGCCCCCGTAGACATTTCAAGTCAATAAAACTGTACTGAATACCTACTATGCGTCAAGAGTAATATCGTGAAACTTAGATACAGTGAACAAGATACCCCCTGCCCTCGTGGAGCTGATATTTTAGAAGAATGGGAACAACAAAAAGTAAAACTACCACAGACATAATAGATAAGTGAATTCAGCTTCCTGTGACTTGGGTCTTGTTTAGCTGCTCTGGGACTGAGGTTGGTCCCTTCTCTGCATCTCAATTTCTCCATCTGTAAAATGAGGTGACAACGACCCATCTCCCTGGCTTGCTGGAGGATTACAGGAGAGGACAGTGTTAAATGTCTAGCAAGCACACAGTAGAGATCCCTGCCTCCCCATCCCAATCTAGACTTTCCTTCCTGGAATTCTGGATGTGTAGGTGGCGCTGCCCAATACATTCTGTTAAGATGGAAATGCTGCAGTCTGTGCTGTCTATTGTATGACCACCAGCGTCTATGGCTATCGAGTCCTAGAAATGTGGCTGGTGTGATTCAGGAACCGAATGTAAATTTTAATTTAAATTTAAACCAAGGCTGTGGTTGGTGGCTATTGACTTAGACAACACAGCTCTAGACGGCCTGAACCTCCCAGTCCTCTTGGTTATCACCTTGACAAAGTCCTCCTCCCCAATTAACAGATGAGAAAGTTCAGGACTTGGCCTACAGGTTTTCTTCTGGCCCGTCTCCAGGGAGGCTGGGGGGCATTTTGTGGCTCCAGCCCTTCCTTGGAAAAAGGGACAGGGACACCGGGCTCTGATGCCCAGGTGATTATGTGGATATTTGCACCCCGGTGTGGGCACTCCTGCCTGTGGGTGTCTATGCTTTGGGTACTGGCAGATCAAGAGTCCGCTGGATGCCCCCAAGCAGGGCTGTGTGATCTTGGGCATTTCCAGCCACGCTGGGAGCAGCATAGCTTAGGTCTGACGTTTCCCTGTGACAGGCACTCATGGATCACTGTGGGCCTGGCATTGGCGTCCGGTCCTGGAAGCTGATGGTGCCTGTACTCCACTGTGGCGGGGGTGGGGATTTTCTGCCCTCCTCCCCCACAAACTCTGCTGCTGCTGTGCCTGGGGCCTGGCATGTTTAGGCGGGTGGATGGCACAGAGCAGCTTCCTGTCCGGGTAGGCAAGGGGTGGAAGTGGTACCAGGTTCCCGGTGGGCAGTCCAGATTGGGTTTTAGCCCTTTCTCTTGGGTTTTAGCCCCAAGGCTCCTGTGGCAGCACTTCCTTGCTTGGAGGCAGGAATAGAGCCACCAATTTGTTGAATTAGCTTCAGTTTCCCCATCCGCAAAATGGACTGGTAAGAGGATCCACTGCGGTTGAGCCGGCTGGTGCCCAGCACAGGACTCCGAGCCCACTTTACTTCCTTTGCCCTGTCTTTTCTGCTCAGGCTGCCCCTGTTCTTTTCTTTGGCACCTTTTTTTAACTCTGCCTCCCCTGGGCCGGGTTCTCCGAGGAGGGCGGGGGGTGTGGGCGGAGCCTCAAACCCTACAGCTGGTGCTTTCTGCCTTCTGATTGGCTCTGTGAGCCAGGGGCGTGGCCTTCACTTTTAATGGGGAAGGCGTCTTCAGCCTCTTCCAGTCTGCCGAGCCTTTGTCTGAGCGTGCTCAGCCCTTCTCTTTCTTTCCTCCCTGCAGCCGTTGCCGGCGTCCAGCTGCCAATTTTCTGCCTGGATCCCTGTCTCCTCACTTCCCCCGTGTCCTCGTGCAGAAGGCCTTGGGGTATGTAACAGTCATGCCTGTGGACATGCTGTCTCCTGGAGCCCGGGACACACCCGCCCTGCCTTTCCGCCTGAGGACCAAGGTCCCGGGCTACCTGCTCCGGAGGCCGGCCGACGGTGGAGCCCGGAAACCTAGTGCGGTGGAGCGCCTGGAGGCCGACAAGGCCAAGTACGTCAAGAGCCTGCAGGTGGCCAACACCCGCCAGCAACCTGTGCAGCCACTGCTGTCCAAGCAGCCGCTCTTCAGCCCTGGGACTCGCCGCACTGTGCTCACTCCTAGCCGCCGAGCCCTGCCGGGCCCCTGCCGCCGACCCCAACTGGACCTGGACATCCTTAGCAGCCTTATCGACTTGTGTGATAGCCCGGTGTCCCCTGCCGAGGCTAGCCGCACCCCCGGGCGGGCAGAGGGAGCCCACCAGGACCCCCCAGCCACCCCTCCACGCCCACCTCCCAGTACCGCTGCTGTCCGCCGAGTGGATGTCCGTCCCCTGCCGGCCTCACCTGCCCAGCCCAGCCCATCACCGGACACTGCCGCCTCCAGTCCAGCCCGGCCCCCGGGTTTGCAGCGCTCCAAGTCAGACCTGAGTGAGCGCTTCTCGCGGGCAGCGGCCGACCTGGAGCGATTTTTTAACTTCTGCGGCCTGGACCCAGAGGAGGCACGGGGGTTGGGTGTGGCCCACCTGGCACGAGCCAGCTCAGACATAGTGTCTCTGGCGGGGCCCAGTGCTGGGCCAGGTAGCTCCGAGGGGGGCTGCTCCCACCGCAGCTCGGCCACTATTGAGGAGCGGGCCCGGGAGCGCGTCCCCTATGGCGTGTCCGTGATTGAGCGCAATGCCCGTGTGATCAAGTGGCTGTACGGGTTGCGGCAAGCGCGGGAGACTCCAGCGGTGGAGGGATAGGTCTCCACTGGACTCGCATTCGGCACAGGACAGAGCTTAAAGAGGCAGCTGGCCCGTTGAGCTCTCCTTCACCCTTTCCCTGGTTGGGGCAGACCTGAGACCACTGCCTTTGGTGAACTTGGCATGGAGGCAAAGGCTCCGAGGCTGGGCCAGCATCCGTCTGGCAAGGACTGACCCTGGAGAGAGTGGCCTCTTGACTTGGACCACTCCCTCCTCCTCACCTGTCGGGATTTTGCCATCAGTGCCCCTCTGCTTGGTTCCTCGCATGGGCTTGGGGCACTTAGACCCCCCCCCCCTGCCCCCCGAGCGAGGGGCCAAGGATCCCTACCAGGTCTGTCTACCCAGTGGCTCTGTTTCTTTCTTCCTTCCTTAGCCTCTATCCTTTGCTGACTTCCTCTTCCTCACTCAGTGGGCCCTGGTTCCCTGGGAATTCACCCTCGGGTGGGGGCAGGGAAGAGTGGTCTAGCCACTGTTCTTCCCAGTCCTTGGCAGCCTGGCCTAGGTGGGTAGACTACAGGAGGGACTGGTAGGAGCCCTCCTGGCTCTGGCTTCCCTCCCTTTGGTTAATAAACACAAATGCTTGCTTTTTCAAGGTTGGGTCACCAGACTCTTCTGTGTTCACAAGGGGAGGGGAGGGGAGAAGTCTTGGGGCGGGGCCTTCCAAACCTAGTAATTGTTTACCCCAGCAGCTAGTGGGGCATGAGGGAGCCTCAGGGAGGCTGGTGCACTTCCCTCAGAGAAGAAGAAGCTGGGTCCAGGCACCCAGTGAGTTGGGATAGAGCTGGGACTGGGACAGGGGCCTTCCCCTGGAGCAGGAAGGGGAACTGCAGGGGAAAGGCTAACATGGTGACGGACCCTCCCCATCACGGGTGTTCTGACTTCCCCCACTCCCTGCCCACTTCCAAAGGGGGAAGGAAGCTCAGAGAGGGCAAACCCTGAACTTGAGGTCACATAGGCCATAGATTTGGGGGTTGGAAGTGGGAGTTCTAAGAGGAAGAGGGACTTGGGTGGACAGCACAAAATGAATGGACTTACCTCCAACTCTGAGTGACCCTGGACAAGCACAGTCTTCTTTGAGTTGAGGGGGAAGGGGAAGGAAGCAGCTGGCACTGGGCTTTGAGGTCCCAGCTCCTTCCTGTCTCTCCAGGTTAGTTACCTGTTAGGAGACCACACTTTGGCTGGTGGAGCAGCCAGAGCTAGGGCTGAGGACACAGAGGATGAAAGCGTGGGTGGCCTCTGCCAGCTTTTGGGTGGGAGAGGGGAGGGGCTGGGTGGTGCTTCCTTTCACTCGGGCTGCCTGGGCTGCACTGCTCAGAAACAGGAAGCGCTAATGGGGGCCCTAGTGACAGGTTTGATGTCGGTTTTATTTTAGGCATAAAGAGGAGATTTCCGTTGAGCTATTGACAAACTTCCAGGTCAGCCCAGCTGTCTGTCTGTCTCTCTGACAGTCTACCAGCCCCCGGGGGACTAGGCCCAGCAGTTCAAGGAAACAAGGGGAAATTGGGGTATAGAAGAGGATGTTGTGAGAGCCCATGAGAATGAAGTCTTTCCCTGCATGATACAGGTGAAGAACTGAGGCACAGGGAAGGCGACCTGCCCACAGGTGCCCAGCAGGTGTGATTATGTAGGGGCTGGGCCTCCTGGTCCCTATGTTAAAGGAGTGATGACCTGCCCACAGGTGCCCAGCAGGGGCTGGGCCTCCTGGTCCCTATGTTAAAGGAGTGATGAGAGCAGATGGATAATCTGGGCAGGCTTTGCAGAGGTGGTATCCTTTGAGGGTCAAAGGCCAGCTTCTCTGGGCAACCTGGCCAGAATTTTGTGCCAATAGTTGCCTTTTCTGTGACCTACCAGCCCTCAGAAACACAAGAAGGTGAGTGTGTTGGCTGCATTTTACATGTGAAGAAATGGAGGCTGGGAGGGCCCTTGTTCCTGGAGGAGGCTTAAGTGCTGGGCTCGGACCCTTTACACTCGTCCTGTCACTAAATCCTCAAGATGGCCCTTCAAGGGTCACCTTAGAAGTTCATCTCTTGTCTTAGAGCAGGAGGGATGGTGGCTTGTGGGCTGCCTCAGACCAGGTCTGCACTCTGGCCTGTGGACACCCCACAGTCAGTGGCACTCTGATGCTTTTGACACATGGCTCACTTCTTCCCCATCCTGGCAGCTTTTCCTTCTGTTACTTTAGTGAGCACCTACTGGGTGCCAAGCAGTGGGTAAGAGAGCCTTGGCCCCCCCTTAATCTTGGGGTGGAGAGGGAAGGGCAGCTAAACAGTAAGCACACAGTCATACAATGTGGAGCAGGTATGTTTAGGGACTTTTGCCTGAAGACTGGAGCTGTTCCCAGGAGCTGGGCCTGTGGTAGCCTTGAAGGGCATTGGGAGAGTCTGTTGGGAAGAGAGCAGGAGGGATTCTTGGAAAGTGGGGAAGGTGCCAGTTTGAGCCTGGACTTCTGCAGCAGAGGTTTCCTAGTTGTGGAGGGCTTCCCTCTGCCAGGAGTTTGGAGCCTACTACCCTCTCATGTAGGGCTCTGTAGAGCCACAGCTGGGACTCCCCCCACTTCCCCCAACCAGCCCACCAGCCTTGCCAGCCTGCCTGCCTCAGGGTCTGCGGAAACAGCCCCTCTATTGTTCTGCCTTCAGTTGGAGTGTGAGGGGCAAGGAGCAGCAGCCGCTGCCTTTCAGCCCCTCCAGGGCCGGCAGCTGCTGCCCCGTCCCCTGGGGCTGCCTGGCCCCCATCGCAGCTCCCCCATCGCAGCTCCCCCAGGCCAGATTGGCCCAGCTGCCTAGCCCCTAATTAGGTAGAGATGAGATCTGCCCCCTGCTCTATTTCCCACCAGCTAATTATATACACGTGGGCTTGGGAGACTGGCAACTTGGCTGCTCACTTGTCATGAAGGTGTGATGGGCTTCTGGGAAAGGCACCTAACGCCACCTGCCAGACTTCAGTTTACCCTCCTGGCAAGGGATGGGGTGTGACTGTCCCTGGTGAAATGGTCTGGTTCTGCTACTGAGGCATTCGAGGGGACCAGGGGAGCTAGAGGGCCTTGTGACTGTCCCTGGTGAAATGGTTCTGGTTCTGCTACTGAGGCATTCGAGGGGACCAGGGGAATGATGACTGCATCCTGCCTGACAACAGAGGGAGTATGGAGGGACTGGAGGATCAGGCTACAGGATCCCAGGTAAGGTGGGGACATGGTAACAGCTGTCCTACATACACATCGGAGGGCTTAGAGTTGTGTAGGTCCATCCAGGCCCAAGACAAAAGACCCCATTCAGGTTTTTAAAAGTTTAATATTATTTTTCAGATAACATATTCATATATTTTCTCCAACATTTTATTAAGACAAATTTTAAGCTAAAAGAAAATTTGTGCCCTGGCTGGTTTGGCTCAGTGGTTAGAGTTTCGGCCCTCAGACTAAAGGGTCCCGGGTTCGATGCCAGGTCAAGGACACATACCTTGGTGGATGTGTCTCTCTCACATTGATGTTCCTCTCTCTCTCTCTTCCTCTTTCTCCCTTCTCCCTCTCCTCCTAAAAAAAACACACACACACAATGGAAAAAATATCCTCAGGTGAGGATTTAAAAAAAAAGAACATTTGCAAGAATTATACAGTGAACACATATGCCTACCTACAGAGGCTCAATTCTTTATATTTTGCTAGATTTGCTTTATCAGGTATCTATCATTCTATCCATCTATTAAGACAGCTTATCTTTTTGAAGCTTTTCAAAGTAAGTTGCAAACACTAGTATGTTTCCCCTTAAAGGCACTTCAGCATGCATATCATTAGCTATAGTTCAAAAGTATTTGTTTACAGTTCTTTTATCTTTGTTGGGGGAGGTAAGATTTACATACAGTGAAATGCACAGATCTTAAAGGTACCCTTTGCTGAGTTCAGATAAAAACATGCTGTATCCCAATCCCCAATCAGGATACAGAGCAATGCTATCAATGTAGAAAGTTCCCTCGTGTTCCTTCCCTGCTAACCTCTGTCCCCACCTCATGGGTATACCAACATGTCTGTATAAGTTGAATAGCACTAATAAAAACCATTCTCCTGCCCTGTCCTTCTCACTCCCAGCCCACCTCTTCCAAGCAACCACATTCAACTCTTTTAACAATTTCTCCTGGTACTTGCCTCCATATTTCTAAGTGACATGCTTTTCCTTTTTTTTTTTTTTAAATTAATTTTAGGCAAGTGTTGACCTCCTTTCTGGTCTGATGTCTTCATATATGCTGTCCGCAGCCTGACTGTCTGGCTGGCCATGACTTTGGGCAAATGACTTAACCTTCTTGTGCCTCAGTTTCCACATTTGTAAAATGAGAGTAATACGAGTATTTAAGATGCTGGGTTGTTGTGAGGATTCAACATGTAAAGTGTCAAGAATAATGAACATTACCCAGTGAGTGGTCAAAACTGTTTCTTTTTATCATTATTATTGTCAAGGAAGATTGAACTGTTCTCACGCTCCTCTCCTTTGAACCTATAGTTGTCACAATTTTCCATTAGATGAATACCGAGTGCTTTTTTATCATACCTGTATAAGAATGGTTTCCTGCTAAGCCAAATCACATGTTATGGTTACATTCCTTTCCTGTGAAGCTCTTTGTTGTTGCTTTTTCCTGGAGTTACTACTACCTGCTTCGCTTTTTTCCCTTAGTTTCCTCTTAACTCATCCTTAATTCTCAGACATCCTCAATTTACACATAGAAGACAAATTATTGATTCCAGTTTCTTTCCTGTAACCCTTCCAGGGCTTTTTAACAACCTTCACTTTTTAATAAAAACAGTGGAACCAAGTTTACAAATAGAGCCTCAAGCACAGGGACAGTGTGTAAGGTAAGTGTTTGGGAGCACCACTGTGTGTTCCTGCCCACATGGGTCCTACGAGGGCTGAGCCCTGAAGCTGTGGCCCTGCTGCCAGGCCTCCCCATTTACCCAGGGGAACCCCTCAGCACCTCACTGGTCTGCTCACTGGTGCCATCCTATGGCTCATTCACTGCCCTTGGCTTTATTCATCTGTTCATTCAACAGAAGTCTGCCGGGTCCTTCTCCATGCTCTGCATGGTGCCGGCCAGTGCTAGGGACACAGACCTTGGGCAATGTCCACCCTCCCACTCCCAGGTTGACATTGACATTGACATGTGAGCAGGCAGGAGAATGGTCGGAAGAGGTGTGTGTGGGGTTGGGTGATGGCTGGTATGTGTGTGTGTGCCCTGTGAGGGGTGTGGGAGTGCCTGTGTGGGTGCTGATAGAGTTTCAACGGAAGGCCATCTGTGTACATTTATGTGCATATGCATCTGTGTACAGGTGTTGTCTGCATAGTGTGTATTCACAAGGTATATGGATCAGTTCGTTTTTGCTGCTTAAAATACCACCCTAAACCCAGTGGCCTAAGGTAATTTATTCTATGAATTGGTAATCTAGGCTCAGCCGGGTAGTTCTTCTGGTCTTATCTAGGCTCACTCATGTAGTTGCAGTCAGTGGGGGCTGGGTGGTCTCGGAGGGCCTCCCACACATGCCTGGCAGTTGGCAGGCCGTTCGCTGAGGTGCCTCAGTTCCCCTCGAGGAGGCTAGCTTGGGCTCATTCACATGGTAATCTCCGAGTTCCATGTTCAGCAAGAGAGGACCAGCTCCATTGCCTTTGATAGTGATTACAAATGTCCCAGACAACATGACATGGCCAGGTCAGATCCA
Source organism: Myotis brandtii (assembly GCF_000412655.1). Taxonomy (NCBI): domain Eukaryota; kingdom Metazoa; phylum Chordata; class Mammalia; order Chiroptera; family Vespertilionidae; genus Myotis; species Myotis brandtii. The sequence continues at coordinate 608,542 of NW_005367210.1, forward strand.
AGGGATGGAGAAATAGTCTCCCTCTCTCCGTCATATTGCAAAAGGGCAGGAGTCCAGGCATAGAGGAATGATTGCAGCCGGTTCCCAGTGGACAACAGCCTATGTGTGCCAGGAAAAGTATGGGGGGAAATTCCCAGCTTGAGAATCAGAAAGACCTGGATTTCCTGGTGCTACCCTCTTACTTGCTGTCTGACCTCAGTCAAGGTGCCCCAGCGCTGTGGATCTCTCCGTCATATTGCAAAAGGGCAGGAGTCCAGGCATAGAGGAATGATTGCAGCCGGTTCCCAGTGGACAACAGCCTATGTGTGCCAGGAAAAGTATGGGGGGAAATTCCCAGCTTGAGAATCAGAAAGACCTGGATTTCCTGGTGCTACCCTCTTACTTGCTGTCTGACCTCAGTCAAGGTGCCCCAGCGCTCTGAGCTCTGTGACCTGGAGACAATAGCATGAAATGAGGTCTTTATGAAGTGCCTATGCAATTCAATTGTTCATTAGTGCAATGCATATTTCTTAGGGCCTACCATGTGCCAAGCACGAGCCGCACCCTGAGGATATGGCAGTGAACAAAATGAACCCAACACCTGCCCTTCGGAAGCTCAGTCTAGGTTTAGAACAGACACGAACCCATCCCAATAATTTCGTGGTCACTATGATTAGGTCCTGGGAGGAAGGGAGGACTGCTGACTTGGCCAGGGAGGTCTGGAAGCCTGAGGTATCTGAGCTAAGATGTGAAGGATAAGTAGGAGTCCACCAGGAGAAGAGGGAGTAGGAATGGGAAAAGACACCAGATCAAAAAAGAGCGGGTGCAAAGTCTCCGTGGTGGGAGCAGGACATTCTAGGAACAGAGACTTGGAGCATAAGAGCCGGGCCGTATGGGGTTATGAGAGTCTCTGATCAATTCAAAGGCCTATCTTGCCAGGCAGCCTGAAATAAAAAACCCCGAGGTCTAACTGCTTCAGGAGGCCCTCATGACCTGGATTCCTGTTACTGCTCCCTCCCTCCCTTGACCCACACTTCTTTCTTGATGTTCCAGGAACACACCAGACACATTCCTACTTCAGGCCCTTTGCTTTGGCTGTTTTCATTGCCAGTACCTATCCTGCCCCACATGTCCACATGACTCATTCTCTCACTTCATTCAGGTCTCTGCCCACATGTCACCTCCTTAGAGTGAGCTTCCTGACCCACCCTCTCACTGCCCTCTCCAGCTAAACCGTCAGCATCCAACAGTCACTAGTTCCTTACCCTGGTTTATTAATTATTTTTTTTGCTAGAGAAGTACACATCACCCCCTAACTTACAGCAAACAGAGGCCACATGATCTGTTTCCTGTCGGTGTCTCTTACTAGCAGTGCAGCTCCAGGAGACAGGGACTTTTTATGCTTTAGGCTGTGCCCCATTCCCTGGGGGAGCAGTAGGTATTCTCTAACATTTGTTGGATGAAGGAATGAGTGAAAACCAGTAAGTGCAAGGCATGCTGGGAGTAACAGGCTCCTGGAAATGAGGAAGTCTGGGTTCAAGCCCTTCTGTGATGTAAATCAATTCTTTGCCATTCTGTTCCTTGGTTCCCCAGCTGTGCTATGAGGCATCTGTGGTCTCCAGGTTGGTTCTGGGTTTGAAAGGAAGTCTCTAGGCCAGTGGTCGGCAAACTCATTAGTCAACAGAACCAAATATCAACAGTACAACGATTTAAATTTCTTTTGAGAGCCAAATTTTTTAAACTTAAACTATATAGGTAGGTACATTGTTATTAACTTAATTAGGGTACTCCTAAGGCTTAGGAAGAGCCACACTCAAGGGGCCAAAGAGCTGCATGTGGTTCGCGAGTCGCAGTTTGCTGACCACGGCTCTAGGCAGTGGGACAGGACCCATGGGGGAGGAAGGGAGCTGGCTCGCTCTCCCTGGCCCTCCTGGGGATGAAAATAGCCGATCCCAGGCCCTAGGTCGGCCCCTTACCCTCACTGTGGCATCCAGCTGGAGCCAGGGGGCTCTGTCTGGAGCCTGCCAGCCTGGCGCTGGGCTGGGATCGAGGCTGCCTGACAGCTGGGCCCTGTAGACCTGAGAGTTCTTAAGGGCAAACTGGGCCTCTTGGGTGTCCCCAACTTCCCTCCCCTCCTATCCCTCCTCCCTGGCCATATAAATCCCTTAATCCCCTACATGCCTGCAGCCTTTGCAGCTTGCAAAGCTCTTTCTCAGTCCGTGTCTAATTTCACCCTGCAGGGTAGCTGCTTTACCGGTGGGGACACTGAGGCTCGGAGACAGCTGCCTTATTGGAGGTTACACAGCTAGGACAGAGTGCAGTCACTATTGGTACCCACATCTGGCCCAGCCCTTCTCTGCCAGTGTGTGTGTGTGTGTGGTGAGCCTCACTACCAATACCCTCCCTTCACCACTGGTCCCCTGGATGCCTGGTCCCTGACACAGTGTGGCGGTTAATAGCACCTAGAGCCAGGCTGCCTTGGTTCAAATCCCACCTTTGCTACGTCCTCACTGGGTGGCGTGTTGGGTCCCCATTGTGCTCCCACCTCAGTGTCTGCCAATAGGACAAATCACCGAATCCTGGACATGATCAGGACTAACCTTAGCATGGACCAAGTTTTAAACATTTAATTAGTTGCCTACTGTGTGCCCAGCGCAGAGCGAAGTGCTCTAGGGGCGTTCATTCCTGGGAGTGGGTGCATTGTGAAGTGGGAACAACAGAGACTCAGAGAGGTGAAGCCACAGGCCTGAGGCCACACCACGGGGAGGCAGCGGCAGGGAGGGAGACGAGCGTGCGGTGGCGGAGACTCCAGCACTCACCCCTCTGGGCTCCTTGAGACCCTTGGCCTTTATTCAGGCAGGTGCCTTACTCCCTGTCTGTGTTTTTCTTGGCAAAGTGGGGCGGGGCAGTGGTAAATGGAGAGGGCCTGTCCCAGCCAACTGCCACCCTCTAGGAATGTGGGCTCAGTGGGGCCAAAGTTTCAAGTTTTCATGAAAATCAAGATCTCAAAAAAACGTGCCCTGGCCGGTGTGGCTCAGTGGGTTGGGCGTGACAAGAGGTCACTGGCTGGATTCCTGCTTCGGTGCACATGCCTGGGTTATGGCTCTATCCTCGGTGAGGAGCGAGTGGGAGGCAGCCAATCGATCGATGTTTCTCTGTCATTGATGTTTCTCTCTCCCTCTCCCTTCCTCTCTCTAAAATCAATAAAAACATGTTTAAAGAAATCTCAAAAACATTTAGTAGGTTATTCTCTCACTGTTTAAATGTGGGAAAGTAACTGTGTAAGTGTAAACTATCCCCATTCAGAGGGTATACTATTATTTATTACACGATTGTTTGCAATAGCAAACAGCTGTAAATGTCCATCCGGGAGAAGTGGTTGAAAGAACGGGGGCCCAGCCAAGCAGTGGAATGCCACGCAGCCATGGAGAAGACGCCCTGCGTGCGCTGGATGTGGAATACCTGGCGACACACCTGGGTCAGTGAGCAAAGCAAGGTGTGGGGTGGCATGCGCGGTGTGCTGTGTTTGCGGAAACCAGAATGCGTGTCCACACACTCTTGTCCTGGCATAGACCCTCCTAGGAGAGTCACACAGGGAACCTTACACCCTGGGTGCCTGGGAGGGAGCTGGCTGTCTGGAGCCAGGGGTGGGAGGGGTCTCACTTTTCACTTTTTGTACCTTTTGAATTTTGAACCATGTGAATGTATTATCTATGCAGGAAAAAAAAAGTGAAATAAAGTAGACAACAAGACATCTCAAACAGAAAGATAGATACCAGGCCAGCTGGCCCAGTTGGCTCCCGCCCCTGCCCCCACCCTCGGGCAACCACGAACCGCATTCTAGGCTCTGCCCAACTTGGTTTTGTGGCTCCACCCTCTACGGTAATATTTTGGTTTCCACACGTACAGCACCCACAGGAAACCCCAGCCAATGGGCATCAGGTTCCAGGCTGGGCCTCCTGCCAAGGTTGGTGGTGGGCATGACACAGCTCCAGGAATGGTGTCTAAATGCCTGAGTGATGACGCAGCCACATAGAAGGCTGACACTTCCCACAGTCTCACAGGCCCTGCTGGGCTGGGGTTTGTCTTGCAACCTCCAGGTGGGTGTGTGGGTACTTCAAAACAGGCATCCCATCAATGAGCTCTGAACCTTCGGGCACTGAATCCATCCATCCACCCATCCACCCATCCACCCATCCACCCATCCACCCATCCACCCATCCACCCATCCACCCATCCACCCATCCACCCATCCACCCATCCACCCATCCACCCATCCACCCATCCACCCATCCACCCATCCACCCATCCACCCATCCATCCATCCATCCATCCATCCATCCATCCATCCATCCATTCACCCACCCATCCATCCACCCACCCATCCATCCATCCAATATTCATTAAGACCTGCTATGTGCCAATTCTCTTCTAGGCACTGAAGGTACAGCAGATAACAAAACAAATAGAATATCCTGCTCTTGTGGAATTGACATTCAGGTGGAGAGATAGGCAATACCCACCAGAGACTGGAAATGCTATGGAGAGAAATGAAGCAAGGAAGAGAGGTGGGGGGCTCTAGCTTCGCCCCTTCTTATTGAGGTATAACTGATAAACAATGAAGTTGACCCATTTTAGATACACAGTTTAGTGAGTTTTGACAGTTGTATGTATCTGTGTATCCACCACTTCAGACAAGTTATAGCCTATTCCTATCGACCTGTAAAGTTCCTTCAGGCCCCCCTGGCAGCCATTCCCCACCTCCTACCCACTTCCCGTATAAAAACTGCTGGACAGGCCCTGGCCTGTTTGGCTCAGCGGATAGACCATTGGCCTGCGGACTGAAGAGTCTTGGGTTCGATTCCAGTCAAAGGCACATGCCCAGGTTGGGGCTTGATCTCCAATGTGGGGTGTGCAGGAGGCAGCCGATCAGTGATTCTCTCTTATCATTGATGTTTCTATCTCTCTCCCTCTCCCTTCCTCTCTAAAATCAATATATATATACATACATACATACACACACACACACACACACACACACACACACACACACAGAAACTGCTGGTCAGTTTTCCTTCACTGTCGATTGGGTTTGTCTTCTTCTGAGGTTGATGCAGGTGGAATCTTGCTTCTTTCTTCCAGCATCATACCTTGACGGTTCATCCATGTTTTGTGTGTGTTCATTTGTATTGCTGAGTAGTATTCCATGTTATGGATGGCCCATTCTGGTTTATTCATCAGCCTGTTGAATGGACATCTGGGCTGTTCCCATTTTGGGCTGTTACAAATAAAGCCACTCTGAACATTTGTGTACAACTCCTTGTGTGCGCATGTTTTCATTTCTCTTGGGTAAGTGCCAGGAGTGGATTGGCTGGGCCTAGTGGTAACTTAGCTAGAAGTGGGGATCGTGCTGCTGTTAAAGAGGGCAGTCAAGGCAGCTTTCACTGACCAGGGGACACATCAGCAGAGTCTGGAAGGAGGTGAGGGGCCTCGTAGAGCTTTGGTCTGCAGGGTGAACTGAGCTAAGGGGCTGTGCCTGGTGTGTTTGAGAGCAGCGTGGAGATCAGTGTGGCGGGAGTGGAGGGAGTGAGGGGGGAAGGTCACGAGGTGGGGTCAGTGCTGGACAGTGTAGGCCATGGTGAGGACATTGGCTTTTACGCTGAGAGCCCATGGAGCGTTCTGAGCAGAGGTGGGACAGGATCAGACTTGCATTTTAATACCCTTCCCGCATCCCCGGCCTATCCCAGGCTGCCAATGGAGAACGGGCTGCAGGGCAGCAAGGGAGGGAGCAGGGAGGTCAGCGAGGAGGCTACTGCAACAGTCCTAGCAGGAGAGGCAAGATCTGGATGGGGGTTGGGGCGGGGGTGAGGAGTGTGTTTCTGAATCTCCTACAAGGGAAGTATTGCTGCGGGAGGTGAGGGACACAGGGACCTGAGGTGGCTTCTAGGAGTTGAGAGTGACCTCCAGCGAACTGCCAGGGGGAAATGGGTCCCTCAGACTGGTAGCCACCAGGAACCGAACTTTGCTGACTACCCGCATGACCCTGAGCCTCCACAGAGGAGCACAGCCCAGGCCACAGCTTGATCTCAGCCGGGTAAGACCCTGAGCAGAGAACCCAGAGATGCTGCACCCAGACTTCTGACCTATAGAAACTGTAAGAGTGTTGCTTTCAGTCCCCACGTTTGTGATCATCTTTAACTCAGCAGTAGGTGATAATTCGGGCATCCTAGGATGCCACAATGTCAGAGCTAAGAGGGTCCTTAGCAGCCGTGAGTCCAACCTCCGCATGTGCAGATGGGGAACTATAGCCCAGAGAACAGATGGGACGTGAACCTGGTCCCTGCAGGGAGGTGATGTCAGGCAGAAGCTGCCCCCGCCCTGGAGGCTCTGCCAGGCCCAGCCTCTCATCCCCTCAGAGGCTGCGGTACCAGCCGCTCTGCTAACTCTTCCTCTGTGGGGGCGCTGGCCCCCCAGAGAGCTGGTTTCCGGCCACCCACTGAATAGCCTCATCTCCTGGGGAGCAAGCTCGGGCAGGCTCCCCATCTGGCTCCTCAGGTGGCCAGGAGGTAGCGCCCCCACCCCCACAGCAGAGCATGGCCCAAGCGTGCAGGAGCCAGGTCTGACGGAGTCTGGGAACTCAGGAGAGAGGTCAGAGGGATCCTGGCCCGCATCCCGGCCCGGCCCTCGTCAGCTGTAGGACCCTGGTTTAGGGACTTCCCATGCTGAGCTCCACATCTGTGAACCGGGAGCAGGGATGCATTCCTTCCGGCCGCACATGAAACTCTGGACAGAAGCTCCGTCAATGTGCAAATGCATGTCTCCAATCGCGTCCTGTTTGTGGGCCTTTCCTTCCCCTATTTGTTAAATGATCTTATCCTAGATCTGTGTTGGGGACCCTAACCATCGACCATTTTAGGGTTCAAATTCCAGCTCCGCTTCCTACCAGCCGTGTGACCTCGGATAAATCACTTAAGCTCGCTGAGCCTCGGTTTTCTCACTTGCAAAACAGGGCTACGGATCATACCTACCATTACATGGGAGATGCAGGTCAGATACCCAGCTGAGTGCCTCCAAAAATGTCAGCTTTATCACCCTCATGATCATCGTTGGAGCGTGTGAGTTTGGTCATGCCTACTGGAAAGGGCAGCGGGGCAGAGCCTCCCAGGGTGAGGGAAGTTTGGTTTCCTTGGAGACAAATGTTTGTGGGCTGGGAACATTTTTGTTCCTGCATACATTTCTGGGAAAACAACATTAGTTCTTTTCCCTCAACTCTCTGGCCCTGCACCCATCTAAGCCCCTGCCCCAAGCAGCACTGGGCTTGTAAGCAGTAAAGCTGCAGGCAGGTTTTGGCAAACAAAAATGTGCATTTATTTCTGTTCCCAGGTCGAGGAACTGCTTCCTGTTTTTCTCTACCGGACGGACGGCAACAGCTCGTGCAAATGGCCGGAGGTGGGAATGTGAGTCAGACACAAACTGGGTGGGCATCACTGCCGCGTCCCCACGGGCCATGCTTGATGATTGCACGCTGTCCTCTGCCCACAGCCGATTCCCTGGTGTTGACAGACACCCGGCTGCAGGCTGGGCAGGCAAGAGTCTCTCTGGGGAATTTGAAACTTGAGGGCACAGAGGCAGGGGGAGGCTGGAGATGCATCGTCCCCGGCCAGTGCCCCGGAGAGGACAGCCACAGGCTCTGCCACTGAGCCCCAGAGGCCCCCGAGGGGGACGCACGCTGAGGGCTTGCTCTTCTCCCATCCCAGGAGCCACTTCCTCTAACCACCGATGGGCTCCTTGGTGGGTAACTTTCTGGTGTCTGCCACCCCGCACCCCCTGGGCGATGTGATGACTGGGAGGACACAGCATTGCCGGGGGCTGAGGGCAGTCTGTGGGGTGGAGCAGTGACCCCTCAGGCCTGTGTAGGTCACTGTGGGGTGCTTCTGTGCAGAAAGAGCATTGGACTGGAATCTGGTTCTCTATGACCTATCGGCTGTGTGACCTTGAGCCAGTTACTGAGCCTCTCTGTGTGATCTGATTGGAGGGAACCAGGGGCCCCTCAATGAGCAGATGGGGAAACTGAGGACCAGAGAGGAAGGGCTTTCCTTAAAGCCACACAGCAGGTTTAAGGCAGACTCTGGAGCGCTCCAGGTCCTCCAAATCCCAGCCCCGAGGGGGCAGTTCTTGGAGCAGGAAGCTCATCTCTAATTAGTAGCAGGTCCTGTTGCCTCAGATGAAACCCAGGTCCCCACGCACTTCATGGACCACAAATTCCTTTCCCAACCAATTGTAGCATTTGGCCAGTAATAATATCGAAGTCACGTTTGGGGGCTGAGCAAATTGAGCTCCGAGAGGGCCAGGGACTTGTCCAAGGTCACACTACAATGTCATGGCAGACCTGGATTCTGAGCCAGATCTGAAAAGCCTGTGCTTTTGGCTTAAGTCAGGGCTTCTTAAGCCTGTATGTGGGGATGAGTCAGGGATGGTGGCTCATGAATTTTGCATAAGAATTTTAAAATTGTTTGCTTTCATTTTGATGATACCACGTAAAAGGAACTCAAACATATCATGAATCATCTGCATGACCCACGGTGAATCTTACCTGAGCTTGTATTTGAACTTGGGGGTCACACTGGCACCAAAGAATAACATTTATTGAGAACTATGGGCTTTTTTTGTGTGTGTTATTCATTATCCCTCACAACAATGCTATAAGGAGATAGGAGGTGCTATTATCCTCCCATTTCACAGATCAAGAAGTTGAGGCACAGAGAGATTGAGTAACTTGCATCAACCTGCACAGCGAGTAAGGGGTGTAGCCAAAATTTGAACCCAGGTTGATTCCAGAGCCTGTGATCTTGATCACTATGCTTTATCACCGTAACATCTCTGGGTGGTGAGAAAAGGGCAGAGGTGGCTGACGTGTAAAGATAAATTCCTGCTAAGTAAGGTCCAATTGGTGCAGAGGTAGAGGGTGGGAAGCAGCTTTCACTGTGGGTGAAATAGAACCAAATGGTGGGAGAAACAGTCATCAGAACACAGAGACACAGAGTTGGGAGGGAGTGTGACAAACCCGAAAGGAACGGCAGCGCAGCTGAATGTCCCATATTCACACTGCTGGTGACTATTCAGCTTCAGCAAAGCGACATCGTGTTCATCACTAACTTAAAGTGGTTACCTTGATGCTATGGCACCATACTTTGGTAGGTAGGGCCATGGGCTTAAGAGTCATGATTTCTGGGTTCAAATTCATCTTCCTTCTTGCCTAGTCCTCAGACTATGGGCGAGTCACCCAATCTCTCTCAGCCTCAGTTTTTCTCAACTCTCAAATGGAAGTAGAATAGAATCTGAAAGACTGCTAGTTGCCTTTGCAATTTCCTTCTCTCCTTTCACTGTTCTGGAGCAAATCCTCATTTTATTCCTGGGTGATGATGTACCCAGGCAAACAACAAACATTCTCAGCCTCTCTTGTAGCTGCTGGTGGCCAGGGAGTGGAGGTGGTGAGGTGAGGTCTCTGGGAAATATCCTTGGAAGATGCTGATGCAGCTGGGAGGAAAGCCGATGTACCTGTCTTTTTTAAAGAAATATTTTTATTGATTTTAGAGAGGAAGGGAGAGGGAGTGAGAGAGAAACATCAATGATGAGATCAGCTGCCTCCTGTGTGCCCCACACAAGGGATCGAGCCTGCAACCCAGGCACATGCCTGACCGGAGATCAAACTGTGACCTCCTGGTACATGGAATGTACCTCCGAGCCACGCTGGCCGGGCTATTTTTCTTCCTACATGGGACTCACTCCTTGCGGTTGGAGCCCCACCAGCTATCTTGGAACTAGAAGTGACCTTGACGATGAAGCCAGGTAGGAAGACGAAGCAACATGAAGCTAGAGGGAACCTTGACATTGATGACCCCATGGAGATGGCATCAGCCCTGGCCTGGACTGATCTTTTCAGAATTAAAAAAAAACCCCACAAAACTTTTAATCTTAGAACAGTTTTAGATTTACAGAATTATTGCCAAGATAGTACAGAAAGTTCCTATGTGCCCCAAACCCAGTTTCTCATATAATTGACATCTTATGTTAGTATGGTACATTTATCACAATTCATGAACCAACATTGTTATGCTGTTATTAAGGAGGAAGTCCGTACTTCATCCAGATGTCCTGTTTCCCTGGAGTGTCCCGTTTCTGTTCTGGAATTCCACCCAGGACACCACATTGCACTTAGTGATCTCATCTCCTTGGGCTCCTCTCGGCTGTGACAGTCTTAGGCATTTCTTGCTTCAGATGACCTTGGTAAGTATTTGTAAAATGTCCTTCAATTGGGCTTTGACCATTTTCTTATGATCCTACCAGGACACTGTGCTTTGGGGAGATGGCTACACAGGTAAAGTGACATTCTTCTCCCGTTCCTCGAAGGGCAGGTGCTATTAACTCGACTTATCAGGATGGATGTCAACTTCGATCACTATCCATTTCTCCACCATAAAGTTCCTCCCGCTTTTCCGTGCTGTGTTCTTGGGAATCAGGTTATTGTGCACGGTCCACCCGGAAGGGCTGGGAGTTCTGTTCCCTTCGTAAGGGTGGAGTATCTACATAAATTAAGTGGGATTCTTCTGCACGGGGGGTCAGTCTTTTCTACTCATCTTACCTCATTTATTTTCTAATATCAGTATGAACACATGGGTATTTATTTTATTCTTTGGGTTATAATCCAGTACAACTTAATTTCCCCCTCAAATTGTTCCACCTTTGGTCATTGGGAGCTCTTTCCGGTTGGCTCCCCAGATGTCTTAACACAAGAGAAAAACCGAGGTAGTTATTTTGCAACTAAGGTCTTAAATTCCTCCCATTCCTATGAGCTCACCCCTTTGCAACATGACTTTGCAGCTTCTCTCATCAAGACCTAAATTAAATCTCTTTCTCCATCCCTGGAATCTGGGCGGGGCCATTTGACCCGCTTTGGCCAATGGGGAAAGACCAAAGCTCGAAAAGGCTGGTGTGTGGGGCCTGCTGCACGTAGGACCCTGAGACCACGACGTGAGCCAGGGCAGGCTGCCTGCCAGAGGATGCCACGTGTGGCCCAGTTACCTCAGCTACCGCCGCCTAAAACAGACCACAGCCCTGTGCGCAAGGCTTTGACTGTAGCTGGTTGCAGATGGGTGATGGGCCCAGGGACACGCCCTCCCCACTAAGCCCAGTCCAACTTCTCACCCACCGAGTCCTGAGCAAATCAGTGGGTAGTTTAAGCCGCTAAGTTGTGAGGCAGTTTGTTGTGTAGCAAAAACTACCTGCTGCCCAAACCACTTCCTTTTCGCAAGTCTGTGATTTGAGTTTTCTGTTACAAGAAGTCTAACCTCATCCTAAATGGACAACAATCAGTCATTTTGTTTCAGATTTTAGTTGTTTGGGAAATAGAAGCTTCAGGACCTGAGACCTCGTTTTATGAGCGTCTACAAATCAGTGATTTTCTGTCTGTACCTTCGGGCCTGCGACCACCAGGAGCTCACCTGCAGCCAACCTGGCCGGAACCACCCCTCACTGCAGAGAGGGACTGCACACCTGGGAGCCCTGGGTGTCTCCGTAAGAAGGCGATAGAAAGGGCTTCCTATAGGATTTGTGTACGGTGATTCTGAGTTCACAGAAGTGGGTTTGTCTAGATTGGATGCTGGAGGCAGTGGGAGTGATTATATGGTTGGGGTCTTGATAAGTCTTCTCTATGGAGGAGGCAGAGCCAGGCTAAGTGTTAGGTGGGAAAGCAGCACAGTCACTGTATGAGCCAGGACGGGGGGGTGGGGGGAGGTGTTTGGTTATTTTTAAAAATTCTTTATTGTTTAGAGTGTTACTTGAGTCTCCTTCCCCCCCACCCCCACCTTCTTTATTGTTTAAAGTATTACATGAGTCTCCTTTTCCCCCATTAACCTCTCCCCAGCCGCTCCCACCCCCCAGCACATGCCCTCACCCCCCTACTGTCTGGGTCCATTGGTTATGCTCATATGCATGCATACAAGTCCTTTGGTTGATCTCTTACCTCCCCCCCGCCTTCCCTCTTAGGTTGGGTGGTCTGTTCGATGCTTCCATGACTCTGCCTCTATTTTGTTCATCAGTTTGGTTATTTTTGTGGCTTGGAAATATTCATGGTTAATGTTCAGACATCATTACAGAGTGATCTTGTTTTTGTCTTGATTCATGAGTCACAGAGTGCCCTGTTTGATGTGGGTGATCTGTAAAATGTTCATGCTCACAGGACATCAGCTATTACCTGTGCCGGGCAATTCATAGCAACGCCCAGGCCTAGCTGGCCACCATCCAGGCCAGCTCCTCAGGGGCAGCGCTGCTTTCCTTTCTCAGTTGAGGTCTTGTTGCAGAAGGGGACACGAGGCACAGAGAGGGTGTGGAGCTAGCTTCCGGTCACACAGCTATTGAGTGGATTGCCTTATAAACCCTGTCAGCTGTCTTTGCAGCCTGTGGGCTGCTGTGGGCTCGTTCTCGGTATTGTGTACATGCATGTGAATATCCTGAGGCAGGTGCCAGGCACGTGGATGTGTGGATCTGTTTCTGGGTTGGGGTGTATAGTGCGTACTGTAGAAAAGGGAACCAAAACCCTTGTTCTCTCTGGGCCTCAGCCTCACCTCTGGGATCACATGGGCTCTGTCCTTAAAGGAGGACCGAGGGGCCAGGCAGCCTCTATGTCCAGTTGATGCTATGTCTGAGGAAATTCGGGCATGAAGACAAAATAGTGACTTGTATCTTGTCTAACGTCTAATGTGGTAACTTAAAAACCCACATAGCTCCACTGAAGTAAAATTGACACACCATAGATGGCACATGTTTAAGGGGAACCATTTGATGAGTGTTAACATGTATATATCCTGAAACCCTCACCTCAGTCAAGATGATGAACATAGTCATCACCCATGAATGTGTCCACTGGGTAATTAGGGGAAGGCACTGTCTCAGAACCCGGCTCTGGGAGCTTTCGTCCATCTGTGATTTTCAGAAAAGACGAGACTAGTTGGCCAGTACATGTCACCACCTCGCGGATCGGTGGCCAAGCCCAAGAAAGACACCTGTGTACCCGCTGCTGACGTCTGAAACCCTCACAGCCACACCCCTGTGCCATCCAGGCTTCTTTAAGCTGCAGGTGACAGAATCCCAACTCAAAGTTGCTTGAGCAAAACGGAACTTTTATCGGCTCAAGGAGCTGAAAAGTCCACAGTGAGCCAGGTCAAGTGCAGCTTGACTCAGGACTGCTTTTCCCTTTGTCCTCGTCCGCGGGCAGGCTCTCCCCCGGAAAACAGGATGGCAGCGGCATGTGCGGGGGGCTGGGCAGGCAGGGAGGGGGCAGGCCCCCGGGCGTCACTCTTTACTCTGGGGTCAGTGGCAGGGGCAGCCTTGGGAGGAACTGTGAGCATGAGAATGGCCTGATTAGATCTGGGTTCTGAGATGATCACGCCAGCCATGGTGCGGAGCCAGAGAGATAATTAAAAAAAAAATCTTGCTTGAAAAAACCCTTTCTTTTAAACAGAGTTGGCACGAGGCAGCATTCTGGGCTCCTTTTTAAGGATCTCATGTCTTCCCACAAGTCCCTGAGAAAAATGCGTATCGGTTAAGATTTTAAGTCCCAAACAACAGTGGCTTAAATAAGAGAAAAGTTTGCTTCTCTTTTGTGAAAGGTGGTCCAAGGCTGGGGAGCAGCTAAGCGATGGAGAGAAATGTGAGCTCCTTGTATTGTCCTGCCGCACCTGCCCAGTCCTCAAGCTCACCTGTGGTCCAGACTGCTGGTGCTCCAACCCTCACACCTGCATCCCAGACACAGGAAAGGGGAGGACAGGGCTCACCTCTCGGTCTGGCCAGCTTTCCCATTTTCCTGACATGACATTTCTTCTTACAGATCATTCCCAGAACCTGGCCACATGCCACACCTTAGTATCAAGGGAGTCTGGGAAATGGGATCTTTATGTGGCCACATTGCCACCAAAATGGTGTGTGTGTGTGTGTGTGTGTGTGTGTGTGTGTGTGTGTTCATGTCTTCCCACAAGTCCCTGAGAAAAATGCGTATCAGTTAAGATTTTAAGTCCCAAACAACAGTGGCTTCTCTTTTGTGAAAGGTGGTCGAGGGCTCGGGAGCAGCTAAGCGATGGAGAGAAATGTGAGCTCCTTGTGTAGTCCTGCCGCACCTGCCCAGTCCTCAAGCTCACCCATGGTCCAGGCTGCTGGTGCTCCAACCCTCACACCTGGATCCCAGACACAGGAAAGGGGAGGCAAGGGCTCACCTCCTGGTCTGGCCAGTTTCCCCATTTTCCTGACATGACATTTCTTCTTACAGATCATTCCCAGAACCTGGCCACATGCCACACCTTAGTATCAAGGGAGTCTGGGAAATGGGATCTTTATGTGGCCACATTGCCACCAAAATGGTGTGTGTGTGTGTGTGTGTGTGTGTGTGTGTGTGTGTGTTCGAAAGAGGCTGTACGTGCTTTGATACTGTTTCCACCCAGAGGTGGGGGTCTATGACCACAAACCCCGAGTCTGGCTGGGGCTCTGTGACGGCTTTGACCGTACAATAGGGTGGAAGTGTTGCTTCTACACTGACTTTCCAGGCCAGGTCAGAGGAGGCCATGCAGCGTCTGCCTGTTTGGCGGGGAGCCAGGACCAGCTTCTTGGGCGTGTGACCTATTTAGTTGCACAGGGCCCAAGCCAGAAGCGTTGTTCACTTGTTTTAATGCTCTGCTGTGGTCTTGACATTTGTAATGACTTTATCTGTGAACTCGTGTTTTGTAAGAGAAGTCTGATGGGACCACGGAGATGTGCCTCTGTGGAGGGCTGTGTACGCTAGTTCCTTGCCACCCTATTAGCATCTGCCCTTTCGATACCAGCTTCCATTACCACTTACCTTGCACGGAGGGCCCCATGCTCAGAGGGGCTCCTGTCTTGTCTGCCTGCTGTCACCATCTTGAAATTCTTAATTTTACCGCTGTACATGCTTTGATACTCTTTCCACCCAGAGGTGGGGTCTATGACCACAAACCCCCTGAGTCTGGCTGGGGCTCTGTGACGGCTTTGACCGTACAATAGGGTGGAAGTGTTGCTTCTACACTGACTTTCCAGGCCAGGTCAGAGGAGGCCATGCAGCGTCTGCCTGTTTGGCGGGGAGCCAGGACCAGCTTCTTGGGCGTGTGACCTATTTAGTTGCACAGGGCCTGAGCCAGAAGCGTTGTTCACTTGTTTTAATGCTCTGCTGTGGTCTTGACATTTGTAATGACTTTATCTGTGAACTCGTGTTTTGTAAGAGAAGTCTGATGGGACCACGGAGATGTGCCTCTGTGGAAGGCTGTGTATGCTAGTTCCTTGCCACCCAATTAGCATCTGCCCTTTCGATACCGGCTTCCCTTACCACTTACCTTGCACGGAGGGCCCCATGCTCAGAAAGGCTCCTGTCTTGACTGCCTGCTGTCACCATCTTGAAATTCTTAATTTTACCCTTGAGCTCGTGTATTGGAAGTGAAGTCCAGGGGGGCAAGGGCTCATGCCTATGGGCAGAAGAGATGCACACGGGATGGATGTCCATCGTTCACATGTAGTGTTCACACAGGCTCGTGGTGCACCCGCAGTGCCTGGACGTTCAGAGAGACTCCCAGTGCGAACAAGGGAAGCCTGTGATGGCTACGATGAAGTTGGGGCACAGCCCACAGAGGCTATGCTTTTTGTGCGAACTAGCAGTTCCTTTGGCCAAAGAAAAAGGCAGTGGGATTCTAAGAAACACAGACAACCACGGAAACTTATCATATCCTCTCTTATTCATGTTACTTTCCTGTGTTGGCCAACCACTTACACTCAAAATGATGCCATAGAGAGGGAAACAGGGCATCCCATTGTTCCCTTTCCTTTCAGTCGTCCTACTCACCAGCAGGTAGGAAGTAGAGAGTGTTGATTGAATGCATGCGTATCCGGAAGTGAAATAAAAACAATTCAATTAGTTTGGCGCAGCATTTCCATGTTCTGGTGAGAATGAAATAGACACACACGTGCATGAGTTATGAAACGCCACTGGTGGCATGTCAGTGATTCTGCACGTGAGTTCAATGCTCTCACGTTTGCATTTCACACCATCGTTGCACTATGTAAAGGTGAACGGTAGAGCTCATGCACATAAGTTGCATTAAAAGTTTTTCTTTCCTTAGAACAACATTTAGCAGTAAGTAAAACAACGCCATGACTGGTTGAGAGAGGGAGACTAGAAGAAAGGAAAAAGCTTTATATTTCAGCACCGCCACTGGCACTTTCTTCCTACTTTTTGCACAAAGGGCCCCACCTTTTCATCTTGCGCTGGGCCCTGAAGATTATGTTGCTGGCCCCGTTGGGAATGCTTGCAGTCAGGAAATGTCCTAGAACCCAGTCTTCACGCTGTGAGGAAGCCCGAGCCGCATGGAGAGGGCATGTGTAGGTGCTCCAGGCAACAGCCTACCCCAGCCCAGCCCGTGAGTCAGCCCAGCCCAGGCACAGGAGTAACGCCTCCAGCTGATCCCTTCCCACGGCTCCCAGCTTCCCAACACCTCCCCCCATCAGGTCCTCCCGCTGAGCCCAGGCCTCGCGGAGTAGAGACAAGCCATCCCCTCAGTGCCCTGAGTTCCTGACATGCAGAATCCATGAGCAAAATAAAATATGTTCTTGTTTTTCGCTACAGGATTAACCCTACCCCTAAGATGGGGTAGTTTGATATGGAGAAATACATGTACCATACTTTATTCATTTGGGTTGATCCTCATCTTTTGTTAATACAAACGAAGTTGCAATAAATAACTCTGTGCAGGTATTATATATATTCAAGGCAGATTCCTAGAAATGAGGATTACTGTGTGAAAGGGTAAATTCATATGAATTCTTTTTTAGCTATTGCCAAATTTCTCTGTAAACTTTATTTTTCTTCACATAGCTTTCTTTGTGTTTACAGTATATTTATATTTGTACTAGAGGCCCGGTGCATGAAAATCGTGCACTTGGGGGAGTAGAGACAAGCCATCCCCTCAGTGCCCTGTCTGAGTTCCTGACCTGCAGAATCCATGAGCAAAATAAAATATGTTCTTGTTTTTCGCTACAGGATTAACCCTACCCCTAAGATGGGGTAGTTTGATATGGAGAAATACATGTACCATACTTTATTCATTTGGGTTGATCCTCATCTTTTGTTAATACAAACGAAGTTGCAATAAATAACTCTGTGCAGGTATTATATATATTCAAGGCAGATTCCTAGAAATGAGGATTACTGTGTGAAAGGGTAAATTCATGTGAATTCTTTTTTAGCTATTGCCAAATTTCTCTGTAAACTTTATTTTTCTTCAAATAGCTTTGTGTTTACAGTATATTTATATTTGTATAATCCTTGCTGCCCACACACAGAGAGACATACACAGAGAAACGTGCACAAATAAAGGCACAACTTGCTGAATTCTTGCAAACAGAACTCGTGTGTGTCACCCTCAGGTGTGTCAAGAAACAAACACTCCTAGCACCTCACAGGCTGCCCTAGTCCCCCTTCCCGGGGAATACTCACGTCCGTGGTGTGAATGTATCACTGCTTATCCATTTTCCTCTTGACGTTCCCAGTTAGGGGCTCATGTGAGCGATACTCCTCGGCTGCTGTATAGTCCGCAGGACCCGTTGCACAGATGTCAGGCTTGGAGCATCCTCCTTTACCTTTCTGTGGGTTATCGTTCTCAAACTAGGTTCCTGTGGAACCCTGGAGTCCTTTTCCAAACAGCAGGAAACGAATAAATGCATGGCTTGGCTTCTCTCCGTTTAAAATTTTCCCTAAAAATTTTGGGTTCCACTCCCAGGTGTCTGCTACCAAGTTTCAGCAATGACAAATGTTCAGGAAACAGGAAATAATTGGGGGGGGGGGTGGACCGGAAATGCACAGGCTGCATTGAAAATAGCAGTGGTCATCATTTTTGGAAAGGTCTTCCATGTTGGAGTAGTTCTTTCGTGATGGAGGATAGATTTTCTCTAAAGCCTTGCCAAAACAGGTATCGAGATTCCTGCTTCATTGGCACTGAAAACCCAGGTTCCGAAAGGGGAAGTAACTTGCGCAAGTTTACACACTCATATTGGAGGGAGAAAGTTTACACACTCATATTGGAGGGAGAAAAAGTTTACACACTCATGTTGGAGGAGGAGAAAGCCTGTGGGTTCTGAGCGACCCCTGGGCACTGGCTTCCTGCTGTTAAGGCTGCATCTTCTTATGTCCTCTTCTCAGCCGGGCACCCAAGGCCCTGCCCACCCAGCCCCTACCAGAGCTGTGGCTGCTTCTGCCCTAGCGCTCTGGCGCTTTCCCCTGGGCCAGCCCCTGGGCCTTTGCATGTGAAGGGAGAAAGTTTACATACTCATATTGGAGGGAGAAAGTTTACGCACTCATGTTGGAGGAGGAGAAAGTTTACACACTCATATGGGAGGAGGAGAAAGTTTACGCACTCATATTGGAGGGAGAAAGTTTACACACTCATATTGGAGGAGGAGAAAGTTTACACACTCATGTTGGAGGAGGAGAAAGCCTGTGGGTTCTGAGCGACCCCTGGGCACTGGCTTCCTGCTGTTAAGGCTGCATCTTCTTATGTCCTCTTCTCAGCCGGGCACCCAAGGCCCTGCCCACCCAGCCCCTACCAGAGCTGTGGCTGCTTCTGCCCTAGCGCTCTGGCGCTTTCCCCTGGGCCAGCCCCTGGGCCTTTGCATGTGCTATTCCCTCTGCTTGGAATCCTTTTTCCTGTTCACCTAATTCTTCTCATCTTGCAATTCCTTTTCATTTTTCCCACTAAGTTGACATCCTTGCTCCAACAGCACCGTGTATTTCCCCCAGCACTGTCATTGTACATTTTGTTCTTTGGTTACGTTATTTATTGATTTTAGAGAGAGGGGGAGAGGGAGAGGGAGAAAGAGACATCGATGAGAGAGAGAAACATCCATCAGCCGTCTCCTGCACTCCTCTTACTGGGGTTCAAGTCTGCAACCCAAGCCTGTGCCCAGCTGGGAACTGAACTGGCGACCTCTCCGTGTATGGACTGAGTGTCAACCAACTGAGCACACCAGCCAGGGCTACTGTTTGGTTACTTTCTATTGAATTTCTGTTTCCTCTCACCCACTCCTGGCCACATCTCCAGTGCCTAGCACAGTGGCCGGCACATGGTAGGTACCTATAAATATTTGCTGAGGAGAGGGACCATCATACTAGTATTTGAATCTCATGGCAACCCCGTGAAGCAAGCAGGGTTGAGATGCTCACTCCTGTGTTATGGAGGAGAGTGAGACCCAGAGAGGAAAGGGGCCAGTCCAGTCTTCTGATTTGTGGACACAGTGAGACCTGGTGACGATGGTCCTGACACCTCTCCCAGACACCAGGGGACAGGCGAAGGATGAGGGACGGGGCCTCGCCAGCCAGGGGGCTTCCAGCCTCCCCAGATTAGAATCAATAAGCATGGCCGTCCCTGTCCCTCCCCTGCCCAGGTCACAGGGGAAGGCCAAGGAGGTTGGCAAGAGAGAAAACAAAGTTCTGCTCAGAAGAGAATTGGGGGTGGTGGGCCTGTGACCATGTGTTTGAGAGCCAGGAGGTCAGAGCAGGAAGGAAGGTGCTGTCCCTGCCCAGGAAGGTCCAGTGGGGACAGTGGGCCTCTATCTTCCTGTGTGAGTTTCAAGCATTGACCGGCCAGCTTGAACTCAGCCATTGCTTATGTATTTATTATTCCTTTAACCTCAGTCACAGGGAACATAAGATCCAGGGGAAGCATGCTCTGGAGTAGGTGACGTGGGTCCAAAGCCACCTCCACAACCTCTCCTTTTTGTGATTTTGGACAAGTGACTTCACTTCTCTGGGCCTCAGTTTCCCCAGCTATGAAAGGAGGGGAGGATAATAGTTCCTATCCCACCGGGTTGTTATGGGGCTTCTATGGATATTCTAAGGGAAGTTCTTCCTGAGGTGCCTGGCATAGAGAAATATGCGAAGACAACATCACAGAGAGCTTGCTCTGCACAGGCCCTGACTTGGGTCCCTTTACAATTTACTAAGCCCTCCTGGCTGACCCCGTGTAGGAGACAGGCTGAACTGCCCATTCTCTTCTTCTGATTCCCTCAATGGCACTTAGCTCAGGGCAGTGGACCCAGATTTACACAATAACAGGATGTGGATGACTTTCAGACATCCCTCTCCTACATTTTACAGATTGGAAAACTGAGGCCTTGAGAGGGGCAGGGGTTTGCTCCAGCTACACAGTGACTCAGGCAGAGTGGTGGCTGCATCCAGGCCTTGGCAGGTGTTGGGGTGGGAGGTGGTCTCTGATGTAGGTGCTCAGAGGGCACATTCTCCCACCACCTTCCCCCTTGCTCACTCTGCTCCAGCCACGCTGGCCTCCCTGTAGTTCCTCATGACCACCCCAGGGCCTTTGCACTTGCTGCTCCTCTAGTCACTAGAGCAGTGACGGCGAACCTATGACACACGTGTCAGAGGTGACACGCGAACTCATATTTTTGGTTGATTTTTCTTTGTTAAATGGCATTTAAATATATAAAATAAATATCAAAAATATAAGTCTTTGTTTTACTATGGTTGCAAATATCAAAAAATTTCTATATGTGACACGGCACCAGAGTTAAGTTAGGGTTTTCCAAAATGCTGACATTTCCCTGATCACCCTAAGTTGGGCCCTCTGTAATCTTTTACCTCTGTCTCCTGTTTATTTTCTTCATTTGCAATATATTAATTTGTTAATTTAGTTTTTAAATGAAAAACAGTTGGTTTTAGCGTCGGTCCCTCGAGCCCGTTAAGCTCTATGCGTATAGAACTGTGGACAGGTAACTTGTTTGCTGCTCCATCCCCATCACCTATCCAGGCCTGGACCCAGGTGGATCCTCAGTACATTGCTGTGTGAATAAATGAATGTGTGCATGAATGGATATACATTGAACTTGCCTGCCTTCCCTGTGAGCTAGATCCCAGTCTCCTTATTGTGCAAACACAGACAGAGAGGCTCAGAGAGTTCTCACCAGGTAGGGCTGGAATGTGTTAGAAACTAAAGGCCTTTGGACTTCCCTGCCCTCAAGCCACAAGGGAACATCAGCTGTGTATTCCCACATTAGTCGAACACAAGAAAGTAACACATTTAAGCTGGACATGGCCTGGACCAGACTGCGTTCTCTGAAGGGCTGCTCCATCAAACTATGCTGGGTCACCAAGGCAACACTGATCGCGTTCTGAAACATTTTTAAATAGGAGAGGTAACGGCTCACACAGACATCACGGGCTGGACAATCTGGAAAAAGGGGTCAAATCCCCCAAGCGGCGATCTATCCTTATGCTGGCTGCACCCATACCCCCTGCAAAGGGCCACCTTCTGCCCCACCCATGGCTGTCGTCTCTGGGCTGTGCACAGTGAACTCTCCCCCAGCCGTGGCTGGGAACATGCAGAGAGCTCAGGAACAGTGTGCTCTGTCTGCCTGGCTCCCCCAGGACCTACCAGGTGCCAGTGGGAAACACAGACAGGTCTTGGAGAGCTTTCCAGAAAGTTCCTTCAGCTCTTGATATTGGTGAAGGGGACACCACTCCAGCATTTCTATGTTCAGTGCCAAGATGCCTCCAGAGAGCTCTGGACGAGGGAGGCAGCTTGTGGGTGCCTGTGCTGCCTTAATGAAATCCTTTCCCTCTCTGAGCTCTAATTTCTTCATCACGAAAATGAGGAGAACACTGGTCTGATGTAGGGAGAGGTGACAAGGATTCTTCAGAGGAGCCTGCAGATGCAGGGATCCCCGAAGCCAGTTCCTAAGAGCAGTGGCCCCCAGGAGACCCGGCAGCGCCAAGGCCACGCCAGCCACGCCCCCCACAGGCCTTGTGCTGCCCAGAGCCCTTCAGCTGGTCTTGTGTGCAGCCATCATGAGCATCATGGTCAGAGGGCCCTTAGAGGTCTGCACGGCTTCCATCCTGACTGCACAGAGGGAAACGGAGGCTCAGAGAGGGCCAGGGTCTGACACTGCCTGAGCAGGACACAGCTGTGTCCTTGATAATCTGGGGCAACCTGGGCAGGAGCTGGAGCCTGGGGCCAGGCCTTGGAGTCAGGGAGAATGGGAGGGGAGGCAGAGATGGAGAGAAAAGAGATGGGCATCAGAGACGGATGGAGAAAAAGTGGTCACTGGTCTTGCCTTCCCAGCATCGCTGCTTCCAGAAACAATGTCTGTTTCCCCACTGCTTGTCCACCTGCCATGTGACTTAGGTGGGACAGACCCCACCCCCTGGTTCCAGGCAAGATCATGTGACCCAGGTCTGGTCAATGAGAATCACAGTGTAAGTGCAGGAATGGGCACAGGACCAGTCCTGGCTTGAGAGAATCATGCCCTCGCTGGGACAGGGCAGCTCTCTGCCTCAGAGATGCTGGGCTGGGAGGACGTGAGCCAGCTGGTGGGGCCCTCTTGTCAGGACCGAACATAGCTGGGAATGAAGTCAACAAGGCAGATGGCAGAACCGGGAGATGAAGGGGGACACCATTTGAGTGCCTGGATCTAACCACACCTGAATCCACCTCTAGACTTGTTATGTGAGCCAATCCATTCCTTGGGATAAGGTTTCTATGCCCTGCACTGGAGAGTCCTGGCTTGGAGGAGGAAGGAAGGTGAGAGGGAAGGGTGACTATTTAAAAACAAGTGTCTGGCCCTAGTTGGTCTGGATCAATGAATAGAGTGTCAGCCTGCAGACTGAAGGGTCCCAGGTTCAATTCCGGTCAAGGGCACCTGCCTGGGTTGTGTGCTCCATCCCCAGGGGGGGGCGTGCAGGAGGCAGCCAATTAATGATTCTCTCTCATCATTGATGTTTCTATCTCTCTCTCCCTCTCCTTTCCTCTCTGAAATCAATAAAAATATATTTAAGAAACAAAACAACAAACAAACAAAAAACAAGTGTCTGAGGGTAACCAAACCAGCTTTTTTGATCTTTTAGAGAACGGGGGTGCAGACAGGAATTTGGGCCTTCACCCCACGCAGAGGAGTCTGTCCCTGAGGCTCCCAGCTCCCCTCTCCACTCCTCTCCAGCACATAGCAGTATACAAATAAATGCTGTGGATACAGTAATACATGCTCACCCTACTGGGTCCAGCAGAAGGGATGACATACACTAGAGGCAATTTCTCACCCCATTCACCTCTTTGGGAACTAATATTTATTAGGCACCTGCTTCATACCAGGCTCTGGCCAGAAGTTGACATACAGGGTCTCATCGCCTCCTTGCCCCAGCCCAGAGAGGAGTGAGGGTCAGCACCTCCATTTCACAGACAAGATAATTGAGGCCATGAGAGGCTGAGCCATAGGCCTCAAGTCCAAAGAGCTGGAGCAGGTGTGTCCAACTCCAAGCCCTACCCACGGTACCACACTGCACACAGTAGGCCTCATTGGGACTGAAGAGGGTGACACAGTGAAGGGGGAGTGAAAGAAGCTCATGAGGAGTCCTTGGTCTCCCAGACCCCCAGCTGTAACATCATGTTGGACGCAGAGGCTCCTCTCTGACCTTGTCCTCTGAAAGAAGCTCATGGGGAGTCCCTGGTCTCCCAGACCCCCAGCTGTAACATCATGTTGGACGGGGCAGGAGGAGAGGGCTAGGGGTTCTGGCTTAGACCTGGGAGGATCTGGACCTGCAGATTGGTGTCCTGCCCACGGCAGTGTGGACAGTCCCTGGTAATGCCTGTACTTGAGCGAGGGTGAGCTGGGCTTACAGGGAGTGCTGAGGGCAGCCCTAGGCAGAGAGCTGGCTTCCTGGGGCCAGAAGGAGCCTGGGAGATCACTGGTCCATAGCAGACAGGAAACTCAGGGATGGTGTGTGTCTGTTTTAATCCAACATTTCTTTCCAGTTGTTTTAGAGACTACGTGAGACCTTCACTGTGGCGTTTGCAGCCAGAAAGGATGAGTCGCTGGGGGTGGGAGATGGCGCCCTGGGGCTCCTCCTCATGACACTTGAGGACTAGCTTTTTCCAGAGGCATCCACCGCCCCGAGAGATGCTCTGCGAGAAACAGAGCCCATTTTCAAATAAGCACATTTGGAGAAAGCTGCCCACTCCAGCCCCTTCACGGGCAGTCACAGAGTACATGACCACAGTATAGGCTCTGACAAGTCCTGCAGCTAAGAATGCCTGTCGACACTGACTTAACCTGGCGCTCTCCTCTCTCACTTGACCAGAGGTACTTTGAGAGGGAAGTGTGAGTTATTCTCTGTGGAACATATTCTGGAACCTGCTGGGGGTAAAGAAATCTCTGTTAGATCTCCTGGAACCCTTGAGAGACCAGGGTTGAGTTCCAGATGCTGGGGCCCGGGAGTGATGGGCAGTGTGGGGTGGAAATAATGATTCCTGTTATGGG
This sequence comes from Myotis brandtii, assembly GCF_000412655.1. Lineage (NCBI taxonomy): Eukaryota > Metazoa > Chordata > Mammalia > Chiroptera > Vespertilionidae > Myotis > Myotis brandtii. The sequence continues at coordinate 632,893 of NW_005367210.1, forward strand.
GTAGATGCAGGCCTTTCAGCCTGGGACAGTTCAAGGACAGCTCAAGGCTGAGAAGGCTTGGAACAGGCACTGGCCTTCCCACCAACCCTGGGGCTAGAATCTGGGGCTCCATCTGAGCACTTTCCTGCCTGCAGATACCCTCCCACCTGCCTGAAATTCCCTCCCTAGCCAGGCATTCCTTGGAGGAGCCAAGGTGTCTGTTCTCAGCTCATTCAGGGTATTGAGACCCTCAAGTTGGCAGGGGCCCCTGCAGAAGACTGGAGAAAAGAGGGGTCCTGCAGAGACAGGAACCCCCAAACGCCCCCCATGTCACAACTTGAGGACGACAGGGAAGCAAGGCAGCTGACTCTTGGGGACTCGTGGGGCGAGGAGGGCTGGCTCGGGGGATCCAGGTGTCCAGGCGCTGGCACCGTGTCCTGTGCTGGGGCCCAGCTTGCCCAGGGTAGCAAGTCCTGTCTCCTCCTGTGGCCCAGCCTTCGTGCGAGGCTGCTGTTAGGTGCCGATGGGACGCACCATCATGCGAGTGGCCCGCAGCGAGTAGCTGGGGCCCTGGAAGTAGTGCCAGCGGATGCCGTTGAGCTTGCGCAGGTGGCGGCCAGCTGGGTAGTAGATGCCGTTCAGGTTTGAGAGGCCACAGGCGTCAAACCACCACCCTGGGGGAGGGGAGGAAGAGGCTTTGGGAGCTGGGGGCCCACCAGTGGGGTGAGGGCAGCCCCCTACCTCAAAGACTAAGCAGGCCTTTGCCTCCTCCAGGAAGTCAGCTCCCCGGATGGGGCTGGTGGGAATGGCCATGGGGGTGGGAGCGCGACTCCCAGACCCTCTGCCCAGCCTGGGGCCCCAGGAGGGTGGCATTGGGCTCCAGTTGCCCCTCTCGGCCCCTCATCCCTTCACCTTGTCCCTAATCCCTCTGTGTCCCTGTCTCCCTCCCTCGCCTCCTCTCGCACAAGTCCCCATCTCCCTCTCTCTGTGGGGACAATGCTCTCTGTCACCTGAGTCTCTAACACCCTGGGGTTGTCTCTTTCTCTCTCTGATGGTCTCTGTGCTTGTCTGTCACTCTGTGGGTCTCTCTCAAGCCGGGCTCCTCTCCTGATGGCCACCCTCTCTGCCTTTCTGGCTCTCTCTGTCTCTCACACACCGTGTTCCTTTCTCTTGCCCTGATTTGCATTTCTCCCTCCATCTCTCCTTTGTACGTCTGCCCCTGTGTAGCTCTCTGTTGCCACCACTCTGTCTCTGTGCCAGTTCCGGAGTTTCTCTCGGTCTCCACCTGTCCCTGGCTCTGTGTCTCAGGGGGTCTCCCGTCTCCCACCGGTGGGTGGATGGGCTTCCCCGAACCCCGCACCCACCTCCGGACAGCATCTGGGCGCACTTGCACAGGCAGTTGTCGTTGTCTGCGTCTCGGGTGCTGAAGTTGGTGCCCTCCAGGGCCAGGCTGCTCTGGGGCCCCGCCGAGCCACTGTACCCGCTCAGAGAAAGCCTGGAAGCCACCCGGAGGTGGTGGTGGGAGAAGGGCGCAGAGTCAGGTTGGGGCTGGTTGAGGAAGGGGCTCTGAGCTGGTCGTTCTGGGGGCGGGGAGCCCCCGCCCGGAGTGCGTGGGCCGCCTCCCTCCTGGATTCACACTCCCTGCCTGCTGCCTCTCAGGCACCAAGCACCCGCCGTGTGCCAGGCCTCCCTCGACTCGATGAACTGAGTCTTACACGGGAGTAGCATGATCATGACAACAGTAACAGTGAGGGCAATGGCTAACGTTTTTAAAAAAATCTACCATGTGCCAGGCATTGTTCAAAACACTTTACATGGTTTAACTCATCCGTTTCATCCTCACAAAACTCAAGTATTTCCATTCTACAGACGAGGAAACAAAGGTCCCAAGAACCAGAGGAGCCGGCCTAAGGTTTCAGAATGAAGGAGGGTGGGAGCCAGATCCCAGCCCGGGGGGGCCTGGCCTGGAGCTATGTGCATTTTCCTCCCCCGCTGACCATGTGCAACCCCAGCCCATCATACCTCCTCACACCCACCCACCTCCTCCAGGAGGCCTTCCCTGACCACACCTGCCCACCTGGACCTGTGCCCGGTGAACCCCTATCCCTATGACTTCCACCTCTGCAGCCGGCTGGGGAGGGTCTCTATTTCTCTGCCAGGCTGCGAGTCTCAGCTCCACCACTGGCCAGTTGCATGACCTTGGGCAGACTGCTGCACCTCTCAGCTTCCATTTCCTCATCTGTTAAGGTGGTAATGATCTGGTAAGGTGGTAATGATAGTGTTCACGGTGCCGATCGGCTATTGTGATTTGATGACTTCAGGGTGTGATGGGTGCAGAGCGGCGCTGGCCCGTGATAAATGCTCAGCAAGGTAACGCCGCTTGCTATTTGCCCCTGTGCTCCTGGCCCTTGGCACGCAGCTGGCACAGGCTCCCACTAGGCCTGGTTGGAGTGTTGGGTTCTGGTAGCAGGGAAGGAGCTGCACTGGCCACGGAGACAAGGACCCAGTTTGGGAGCAATAAAGAAGGCCCTCCAGGTGAAGGCAGGTGGACGCCAGATGCGGCCAGGGCAGCTCAGGGACTCTGGGTCTGCAGGGAGAGCCGGGAGCTTTTCCCCGTGGGGCCAGAAGGAACGTGGGGCTAGAGCATAGGGCCTGGCTGAGTCCCTGCACCTCCCACCCACAGGCTCTGTCTGTGGCGAGGCAGGCACATGGCCCTCAGGGCCCAGATCACTGTGGCCAGCCATGAGGCTCTGTGCCCTCAAACATGCCACCTGGGGCTCAATCGACTGGTGTTGCAAACTGGCCCTGGCAAGAGCCCTGTCTGGCCAGGGGCTCCCAGGCTGGGGACAAGCAGCCTGTCCACCTGCTAACATGGTCCTGGCGGTTCCTTGTGGCCACTGAGGGCTCCTCTTGAGGGCTCGGCGATGTCAGCTCCAAGCCAGGCTCTGGGCACAGGCTACAGTTTGGGGTCCTACTCAGTCTGGGGCTGTGTGGAATCAGCACTGGACTGGCCTCTCTCCTGTCCCCAAGTCCTCAGTTCAGCTCTGCCTTCCTTCCTCTCCCCTTTGGGAGCCAGCCTAGGGACCTGTGATCTCTGGGGGACCCCCAGTCATGGACCAGGAAACCCCACTTGACCCGCTGTTCAGATGCACTTTGAATATGTTCATAGCTCAGTCCTGGGGAACCCAAACAAAGACACGAGTCTCTGGGGATCCCCAAGTTAGAAACATCAGGTGTGTCTTCCATGTGTCTGCGAATCCGCATACCAGTCTATGTGTCTGTAGTGTGATACCATCTTCCAGTCTAGCGTGTGTGTGTGTGTGTGTGTGTTGAGTTTGTGCTAGAATATCTATTGTGGGTCCAGGGTGTGCTTGGGAACCTGCCTTTGTGCCTGGGGTTGTGCATGTTTACCTGTGAGGGCTTCTGTGGAGGGACATTTGCACGCGTGTCCGGGTGTCTCTGTGCCTGTTTGTGTAGCTATGCACTTGTGTGATATTGTGCTCTGCATGTGCCCCAGGGGTGTGGCGAGCCCCTGCACGTGTGAATGCCTGTCTTTCTTGTAGTCAGGCCTGGGCGGTGAGTGCCTCTGGGAGGCGTGTGCCCAGTGTCTGTGTGTGCGCGCCTGGTGTCTTTTCTGTGCCCCCCCTCCCCTCCCCATGGGCCACTTTCTCCTTAGGGTTGTGCACGTGCCCCAGCTGGACTCCAGAAGCCCCCATGATTGTGACTGACAAATAAGGGTGTCCCTCCTGCCCCTGATGCCCATGCCCCAGCTGCTGACTGCCAACGCATTGCTGCCTCTGGACTTTCCTCTGGGCATCCTCCTAACCTTACCAGCTGGCCGGTCCTGTCTGGTGGTGGCACAGGGACCAGTGTCTGCCCTGTCACTTTCCTCCTGGCCCTCCTTGGGCAGTTTCAGGCCCCACTGTGCTTTCCAGGATCTCCACCCCGGTCTCCTAAGCTTTTCCTGAATGAGCGGGGACGCTCCCTGGTCATCTCAGCAGCCTTTGAAAGAGCCTTGCTCAGGCTTCAGGTGTCTGTGGCCAACAAATGTCAACTCTCTCTTTGTCTTTTTCAAACATCCCCACTGCCTGGGATGTCCTTCCTGTTCTCTCTTGGAGAATGCCCACCCATTACAGGCATCACCTCAGTGCCTCAGTTTCCACATCACTAAAAGAGGTACAGCCATGCTTACCTCAGAGTGTTGTGGGAGGTTAACTAGAGTAATGTGCTTGGAACATGGTAGGTGCTCAATAAATGCTCATTCCTTTTCCTAAACAGAGCCAAGAACCAGGCTGAAGGAGGGAGGCCTCGATGGTTTTAAAATATGCTCATATTCAAGCCCATCCTGTTGTTAAAAAGCAGAGGTGCCGAGAAGCCAGAACCTTGACTCATCCAAGCTCTCAAAGTGAGCTGGAGGCAGAATGAGCCCAGGTCCCCGATTCCCAGCCCAGGGACCTTTCCGTCTCATCCCGTAGCACAGGGCACGCTGGGAAGTCTGAGCCTCTGTAAAGTGACTGCCTTAGGGTGATTGACCTTGGAAGGCCCTTCCTGCTCACGAGATGACAGCATCAGCAACACTGTCTCCACCCCACCCAGTGGCTGGGATGTGCTGAGTGCTAACCAGCCGCCTCCACATCCCGTGACGTGCGCCCAAATGGGGGACAGATGGTAGGAACAGGAAACGCCCAGCGACTGACCCTTGGTGCAGACTCTGCAGCCACTAGCCCAGGGTCCTCAGTCCACCCACCAGCCTGGGCCCTGAGCCCACCTGTACAGCTGCCCCTCGCTGCCCAGCTGGAAACGCTCATATTGGGCATAGGCCTCGTTGCCTTCCCAGTCTTGCAGCTCCACACGCAGAGAGTAGGCAGCCCTGCTGGTGAGATGGTGCACCAACTCGTTGCCCAGCCAGTGCTCCCCAGCCAGGTCACCGAAGCCCTAGGAGGAGAGGAAGGACAGCGTGGGTTGTATGCCAAGGAGGGAGGCTATGCCCCAGGCTGAGAGGCTGGGCTGGGCCAGGGCCTGGGGTCACTTATCCAAAACCACTTGGCCTAATGCTCAAGTTCATAAAGTACAGTGTGGGCAGAACTGGGGAGAGGGGAGCTCCCCAACTTCTAGAGAAAAAAAAACTAAGACTTTTGCAACTATAAAAGTCTGTTAAAATAATTGAATCATGTTCTATTAAGTTTAAGAACAGGTCAAACGAATCTGTGTTAATAGAAGTCAGAATAGCAACTTCCTTTGGGCGAGTACTGACTGGGGCGGAGGGGGGAGCCCACGGAGGGCTTCCGGGGTGCTGGAGGTGTCCTATATCTATATCCGAATGGTGGTCACATGGACGAGCACCTATGTAAACATGCACTGACTTTTACACTTAAGGTTTGTGCACTTAGTGCATCTAGGTTAAATCTCAATTTAAAAATTAAAGATTTTAATCAACGGCAAAAATGATAGAGCGAACTTTGTTCAGTGACATGGAAGCAACTACAAAATTCCAGCAACATAGACACGTAAATAAAAGGGAGTCACGGATTTCTTGGGTTGACAAGAAATCAATGTCCTCAGCTAGAACACTAATTCAGCACCAAGGACAAGGCGCACCTAAGCCCCACTCCCCACTTTAGCCTTGCTGTGCAGCTGATTCCTGTAATGGTTACTCTGCAGCACTCTTTTCTGTATTTCTGGATCTGAGCACCCTGTATATCTTTGCTATTTTAATGACTGTTTCAAATCAAATAGACTCAAGAACACTCATAGCTTAATTTGGTATTTAAGCATTTATCAAATGGACAGCAAGCAGGCACAAAAAAATAATATTGTTGTGTTTCCTTGTGGGTATCTTTGTCCATTTCTTTTGCTTTTGAAAACTAGAAGAGCTTTTCAGCCAGCTTGCCAGAAATCCTTTATTCATAATTTAATTTTAAAAATTGGAAGACAATTGAGCTCTACTTCTTATCTTGTAAAATGCACCTGGTTTTTGAGCCAGCAATTCCACATTACAGATTCTCTCCTGCAGATGTGGTCACCTACGCGTACAAAGACAAGGAAATTCACTTAAGCAATGCAGCCAGGAGTGCGGGAGAGAGATTACTGTTTTTATGTTCCCTTTCTTTGTAGTATTCAAATTTTTTTAGCACTGTACATATGTCATCTTTTCTAAAATTTAAAACAAAAAGAAGTCAAAGTTTCATTATTTGATATATGTCAGAACTTGCAGAAAGAAGGTCTAAATTTAGAGCATAGAGTCCCTGAAAGTGAATGTGCACCGGGAAAGTTTGTTTGAAGGTGGTTGGTTTGGGGTGGGCTGATTTTTTTTTTTTAGGAAGGGTTAAGGACAAAGCATTCCCCTGTCCACAGCCCGCCTCCCACCCCAGGTTTCAGAGCTGAAAAGCCCTCCTCAGGGCAGCAACGTTACCTGCTTATAATCTTTCCAGTTCCGCTGAAAATTCACGCTGCCATTTGCACGGCGCTGAATGAGGGTCCACCCACCTCCATTGGCTTCCATGTCACAGAAAACCTGAGGGAATTGGTGGGGAGAGGGGGTTGGGAGTCTGCGGAGGCAGCCAGATGCCAGGTGTGTGGGCCAGCTCAAGTGCGATCTGGCCAACAGAACCTCACATAACAGCAGGTGAGCCTGGTGGTCAAGGGCATCAGAATGACCCAGGTTCAAATTCCCCACCCACTGTCATTATTTTTCTAGAGGGCAAGTGATGCCCTCTCAGAGCCTTCCTTTCCTCATTTGTAAAATGGGCTATTAATACCTTAACCTCCTGGCATCTCAGTTTCTCGTCTGCAAACTGGGGTTGTTGTGAGAATTAAATGAGATGAATCATCTACAGAACAGAGCCTCGCATGCACTAGGAACTAAATAAATGCAGGCTTTTCACTCACTATTGTTGCTGAGCTGCTGTAAGGATTAAGTGCTGATGAGTGTAAAGTGCTTGGCACACCGTATAGACTCAAGAAATGCTATTCCAGTCAGTGGACAAATGTTTTCTGAACACGTCCTATGGGCCGGACTCCATTCAAAGCACTGGATGCCAATATGGGCAAGACAGAAAGAGTTCTGTCTCTCAAAATGCTTACCATCGACGACAATCACACCTTTCAGTCTAACCTTTGTTCACATATTATTTTTTTCCAGTTCATTACATGTTCATTGTTCAATGAAGACAAACTTGGTGCCTGGCCCTGGGTCAGAAGAGTCAGAGACAGATCAGATGTACACTGACCCTCAGTTTGTCAACTGACTTGGTTTGGAGGAGGCTAGGATAGTGCAGGCAGACTACTGATGACAAACATTTGGGCAGCTACAAGGAGAGCCCTCAAAAGGGAGTCACTGGAAAACCCTGGAAGGCTTCCCAGAGGAGGTGGCATTGGAACAGGGCCTTGGTTGATAATGTGCCTGTCAGGTAGAGATGAGCCTGGCATTTTCAGTGGAAGGAGCAGCAGGAGTAGAGGCTCTGAGATGGTAAAGGCCTGCTCAGTGAGAGAAGACAGTGGCATCTTCGTGAGGATAACAGAGGGTGCAGGGAGGAAAACAGGCCCAGAGAGGGGAAGGGATTTGCTCGAAGCAAGTGAGTCTAAGTAAAGCTGAGGTCTGAGCACAGACCTCTTGCCTCCCAGGCCAGCTCTTCCCTCTGCCCAAATTTCAGCCATTCACACCTCCCCAAATTCCCCCAAAGCTCAATTTATTTAATTTCATATGGAATGTTTACTTTAAAAGGACTTCTTATCAGGACCCTAAGTGGAAAACTAATAAGACTTGCCTTTGTTCAGATTCATCTAAAATAAATATAATGAAAAAAATGTGTTATGAAATTCTAGCTAGAAATGGAGAGCCTGGTCTCTCTTTGTTAAAAGGGGACTCTGGCAGGTATGTTAAAGACAATCTGGAAACAAACTGAGCCACTCTCCTCGCTATATTCAGAAGGGCTGAAAGGAAATGGAGAAGGGAAGTGTGAAGGCTGGCAAACTGTTCCTCATACCCTTCCCCTACTGGGCCTGGCCCCAAACCCTCCCTCTTGACCTCCACACTTTCCCTTGACCTCCCCTCCCACCCCCCGGTTCCATCTGATAACTGGACCTCAAAGCTCAGGGCAACCTTGGGAGCCACTCAATGAAGACAGTCCCTAACTTCCCAGTGGAGCAGAGAGCCCCCACTCCTGCCTCCACTGACTATATGTCAACTAGAAATAAACTTCTTTGTGTTAAGATCCTGGAATTCCAGGGGTTGTTTGTTACATCAGCTAGCAGTGCCTTAACCAACATAGAACTATTTCCTGTGATTCCGACCTAAAGGCATCTCTGGAGAAGATGCAGGAGAAGGATGCACTTCCAACTTGGGAACTTCTGTGTGAACCCCTTCTTTTCCAGAAGGAAGGGCCACCCACCTTCTTTGGAATCTAAGATGTTGGACAGGCCTGCAGTTGATGAGGGAGGAGGATTTGTCTGCGAAGCCCTTGGCTCAGTACCTCTGATAGCCCCAGCCCCCAGAGAGCCCCCTAACCTTTCTGGGCTCTGTCATATTGGCCACGTGGATGGTGTAGACGCCACTGGTATTGGCCCCGAAGCTCTGGATCTCTGCACAGTCCTGGAACACCCGCTCAGCTGCAACTGGACGAAGCAAAAACAACTTCAGGTGAGCGAAGAAGAGAGAGAAGAGGCCAGGTGGGCACTCCTGCCTGCTTGGTGCCAGGTTCCTGGTTGGGAGGTGCTGGGGACAGGGAGATGAATCGGACCTGAGAAGGTTTCCTAGAGGAAGTGACAGTGAGCTGGGACCTGGGTAAGGAGCAGGCATTGCCCAAGTGGCACAGGAGAGGGTGTTCCAGGCAAAGAGAACAACATATGCAAAGGCTCCAAGGTGGGGACAGTCCTGGTGTGTGCAGGGAACAGGGCGCAGTGAGGGGAACTGAGTGAGGCCGGGAGGGGAAATGACTCACACCATGCGAACGGGTCTGAGGCCAGAGAAAGCTCTGGTTGTCTGATCAACCTGAGAGGAGTAGGGCAAGGCTGGCTCAGAGAGGGTCACCAAGGACGGACACATGAGGAGGGATTTGTCCTTGGCGCTCCCTTGGGTGGGAGGCTCAGAGTCCCCTCCACAGGCCACCCCTCCCCCTGGGTATCCCTGCAGCCTGGAGGTGGGCCCCCCATAATGCCCCCACTGTGAGCTGACCACTGGTCTTAGGAGCCCATGTTTCTTCCCTCAGGAGAATATTAGTGACCCAATCCCACTAGAAACCCTGGGGGTCTCAAGCCTGATCTGAAAAAAAAAAAAAGTGACTGTTGACCAATAGAAAGGGATTAAAATTCCCCTCTCTGCCTAATTTAGAGGGATCCAATTATAGGCTTGAGCTACGAGTCCTTCAGAATTCAATTTCTAGGTAGGTGGTTATCCAAGGATGGGCTAAAATTCCAGATAGACAGGTATCCTCACCCATGAGGAACCAGGAGGCTACCAAGGGGCAGGACTTCCTGTTTTGACCTCATACTTGAACCTGGATCCCAGGTCCTGGAGCTGGGGCATGTGTTAGAAAGAAGCAGTTTTCCTAGATCACAGATGAAATGACTAAGGCCCCACATCCACCAGCATGGACATTCCCTGGGCAGATGCCGGGCGACGCACCAGCTGGTGATGGGTTTGGGTCACCTTGCATCTCAGGGTTTGGCAGGCATCCGCCTCTTCTGCCATGGCTTCCTCAGGTCTCTACCCCCCACCCCGCAGGGTCTGCCTGACTTAGATGGAGCCATGGTGCCATCCTGTCCCCAAATAGCTGCCAGCCCCAGTGGCCTGGTGTCCAACACGATAGCTACATTCCTTGTGCTATCAGGCTTTCAGCCTCCCCCATGGAGACCCGGAGGCAGTAGGAACCCTTTCCTGGGTCTTTCTCACTAAGCCAACCTCCACTCCATGGCTCTAATCAAGCTTCCTGAAACAGTCCTAGCTGTTCAAGCTGCACTCGGGTTAAAGTTCCCTTTCCTAGCACAGCCTTTTAGGCCTTTCATGGTCTGCAAAGTTCAGAAACACGACTAGCAGAGCATCTGGCACATAGTAGGCACTCAACAAATACGCATTTTCTTCTTCTTTCCTCAGAGACACACACAGACGGGGTGTGGGGTGGGGTGGGCATTTTTACAAGAGACACAGGCCATGGCTACCTTGTTCACTGCTGTATGCCCAGCACCCAGCACTGGGCCTGGTGCCCAGGAAGTGTTTGGTGACTGAGTGATTGGACTGGAACCAGGAGTGCCTTGGCCTCCCCTGGTGGGACGCGTCAGAAGGAGCCGGTGAGGACTGAGGAGCAGGCCCAGGCATTGTTCTCCTTCTCAGAAGTCAGGGCCAGAGGTGCCACCTTACTTCTCTTTGGCCCTCGTTGGCTCACGGGCAAGGGTGTTAGGATGAGAGAAGCCTTTGGGGGAACAGTGAGTCTAACCTCCCCATTCTACAGGTAGGGAAACTGAGACCCAGCAAGTGGGAATCCTGAAATCCAAAATTGTTCATCTAAGCTGGTGGTGCCCTTGTTATTATCACCATTTCCATTAAACAGATGGGGAAACTGAGGACAAGAGAGGGACGGGGCATGCCCAGGGTTCCTCGTGGAGTCAGGGAGAAGAGTCTGGATTGGTTCGTTAGGACTGTTCACAGGTGGTGGGAGAGGGGTGAGGCCTTTCCCTTGGTGGCTTCAAGGCCGAGGCTCGGGAATGAACAGGGAGGGCAAGCAGGTGGTCACCAGTATTATTATTTGTTGCTGTTATTTCTATTTCACAGGTGGTGGGAGAGGGGTGAGGCCTTTCCCTCGGTGGCTTCGAGGCCGAGGCTGGGGAATGAACAGGGAGGGTAAGCAG